>NC_034594.1:31830173-31857210 GCF_900095145.1 Mus pahari | reverse complement strand
CTCCTCTTCTTCTTCTTCTTCTTCTTCTTCTTCTTCTTCTTCTTCTTCTTCTTCTTCTTCTTCTTCTTCTTCTTCTTCTTCTTCTTCTTCTTCATTCTCCTAACCCTTCTCTTCTCCCTCCCCTTGTCTTTTTCTTCTTCCTCCTCTTCCTCTTCTTCTTCCTCCTCCCCCTCTTCCTCCTCCCCCTCCCCTCCCTACTCCCCCCTCCTCCTAATCCTCCTCCCCCTTCCTTTTATTGAGGCAGGGTCTCATGTAGCCCAGGTGATAGTTCATGAAGAGGAAGGCTTCAAACTTGCTATATGCACAAGGATAACAATGCAGTTCTGATCCTCCTCCCCCACCTCCCAGTTGTTGGGAATACAGGTGTACACTATCATACGCAGCACACAGGTGATTTTGAATTCATTTTTGTGTCTTGTGTGTTCAGAAACCTTCCACTGTTTCACAACCTCAACTCAGTTAATGCAGTCCATGTGGGTTTATGGTTCACAGTTTAAGACACTGGGTACTAAACTTCTGAATGTGTGTATCAGTGTTTCACTGTCCCCCAACCTTTCACTTGGTCTCTCCTAGGATTACCAATGTGAGCCCTTTACCAATGAATGGGACTAAGGGACCTATGAGCTTTTTGAGAGAATACCTCATATTTAAAAATCACAGAATTCCTCCCCTGGCCCCTAACACCCATGTCCATTTTGTACTTCAAATGTATTCAACCCATCCCCAGTGGTCATTTTTCAAAATTCTAAGTTCAAAAGTTTCCCTGAGACTCATGGTAAACTCCCAGCTAAAGGTATTGTTTAAAATGAAAATAAAATAAAGTAAATAGTAGAGGGGGCTGGGGGCTGGAGAGACCACTTAGCAGTTAAGAGCACTTGCTCCAGAGGACCCACATTCACTTCCCATCACTCATTTGGCAGCACAAAATGACCTGTAACTCCAGCTACTGGGGATATGATGTGCCCTTCCTGTCTCCAAGGGACCTGCATTCATGTGGTGCATATACATGCACGCATGCAGACAAAACTTCTACACAAAATAAAAGTAAATAAATCTGAGGCTGGAGAGAGGGCCCAATATGCAGTTAAGAGTAGCAGCTGCTCTTCCAGAGGACTCAGGTTTGGTTTTATTTCTAGCACCCACATGATCACAGTCATCTGTGACTCCAGTTCCAGGGCACCTGATGCCCTCTTCTGGCCTCCTCTGCCATCAGACACTCATGCCAACAGTATATCCATACACATAAAATAAAACAAAAAATTAAAAATAAGTCTTTTAAAAAGTAAAAAAAAAAAATAATAATGATTTATATAGGTACAGGGTAAACCGTCCCATTCCAAAAGAAGAGGCTATAAAACAACAAGAAAAATGGACCAAAACAAGATGGAAACCAAGCAGCGTAAACTTTAAACCCTACAACTCCATGTCTGGCATCTGAGTGTTGCTGGCATTCTTTGAGCCCCCCAAGGTCTTGGGTAGCCTGGGCCTCTCGGCTCTGCCTATTTCTGCTTATAAGACCTCTCTCTAGGCTAGTAGTGTTTCCTGCTTTCGGGTGCTTCAGTAGACACCCCACATTCCTGGCATACCTCCCTCTGTGGAGTCTCCGTTGCATCTGTGTCTCCACTTTCACAGCTTCACACGACATCCTCCCAGGTTCAGACTGTAGGGTTTCTTGCTCCACTATACAGATTGCCTGTCCATGGGGTTTTCCTTTGAAATCTGGGTGGAAGCCTGTGTGACCCCATAACTCTTGTATTCTTCATGCCCACAAGATCTGATTCCAGTGGGTGAAGTAGACTCTAGAGTATCTGGCACATCGGAAGGGGTCCAGGGCTTGCAGGGTGGGGTCCTTCAAGATACTTTCTTCTCAAAGCTATCTGCTGATTCCTAAGATGTTCTTAGCCATGTTTCCTATTCTGGGGCTAAGTGCTGGGCTTCTGTTTAACTGTGTTTCCTCTCCACATACTATACCTTCCTTAGCTCCAACTTTACATAGATTCTTCCGAATAAACTACACTAAACTATACTCTTTTTTTTAATGTATTTTTCTTCCTCTTCTCATTATAAAGCTGGGTTAAAAACATGTCCATGCCTTGTGATACCCTGAATGCCGGGCTGCTTTGAAATCTCTTCTCCATTAACTTACCCATCAATTTTAAACTCACTCACAGAGTCTTAAGTCATGTTTTCTGCCAAAATGTAAGCAACACAACGAGTGCTGTTTCCAACAGCTTCCTCATTCTAGCACAAGCCCTATACATACAACCTGTACTGACATATTCACTTTGCTCTTCTGAGCTCCACCAGAATTGCCCATCACTCCTGCCCACAGCATGCTAGGCTTTCTCCACCAGCTTCTTCAAGCTTTCTGTTCCTACAACGACAATGTCCAATCTCCAGACAGTTTTCTGGATTTGACTCCTCATCGCCGGGACAAATGACTGAGCAAACAACTTTTAGAGAGGGAAGAAGTGGGGGGAGGGGCATGAGGAGGATTGAGGTTTGGGCTGGGTAGAGGGTAGGATGGGGGGTAGGGGAGAGGGGGTAGGGGAGCAGGTACAGTATTGAGCTCCATGAATTAGAATGGCACCTTGATTTACTTTTTGGAACTGTGAACCTGGAGATGTCAGCCACAAGTGCAAACAAGATGCCAGCAGCACCCAGTCTGGCTGCTAGAAAACACCCTGGTAAAAGAGAATGTTTAGTGGTGGTACTGAGGTTTTCAGAAGAAAAGCCTGGCCTAGAAATTCCTTTTTACTCAAACCCACTGTGAGTTGCCAGAGTCCAGAAGAGTAGCTGCCCGCCTGGGCTGTCACTAGCTGTAGGCACATGCAAAGGACCTTGTTGGCAGCTGGAATTATCCAGTGTAAAACCACAAAGGACTCAAGGCTTTCACCACTCTGGTAAACCCAGGAGACATGAGTGGGGTGACAGCTGTTTCCAGGAGGGACTGTAAGGACTACAGGACAGGTGAGTCTGATTGTCCCTAAAGGGCATCCCAGAGCCAATCTTCAGAAGGAAGCCCACCTGGGTCCAGACCTTTATTCCCAGCTGATGGCACAGTCTTGACCAGACTCCAGAAAGAGACCAAATCCCCCACCTGTCAGGATGACAGACCCAGTCACCATCGAGTATGGACACATCTTCTGTCTTTCCTGCATCAAAGACAGAGGCAGAGCAGCAAGCCACCTTCTCCTGTCCTGTCGGCCAACATCAATGCCAACACAGGAACCTCAGAAGCAATGCTCAGCTTGGAAAAATGATTGAAGCTACCCAGCTGCTCCGAGGCATGAAGAGCAAAATCAAGAAGCAGGAAAGCAGTGCCCGTTGCGAAAAGCACAACCGAGTCTTAGCCCTCTTCTGTGAGAATGCCCTGCAGCCGCTAAGTGACTAGTGTATGGAGCCTGAGAGCCAAGGGGCGCCATCGGGTGACATCCATTACAAAGGCTGCCTCTCTCCACAGGAAAAACCTTCAGGGCGATCTCAAGATCCTGAAGGAGCAAGTGGAAGAGGTTCAAGAGTTAAGGAGCAGGCAAAGCAGAACAGCTCTGGCCCTGAGGGGGCAAGCAGACTCACAGAAGTCGGAACTAACTTCTGAGTGTGAGCAGCTCATCCGGTTTCTAGAGCAGGAAGAGCAGGCAGTTTTCTCCAGGTTAGAAGACAAGGGAGAAGAAGATTGAGAAGAAACTGCTTGATAATACAGCGGCAGCATTAGAACGCTGTGGTTCTGTGTTCAGAGACCACGTGAGCCAGGTGATGCTAACCAGAGAGCTCTCCGGAGCCAAACTGCTCTCCACGGTCAAGGATTTTTACCTGAACTGAAGGCGTCAGATCATCAGCCCAACCACTTTCCCAGTTCAGTTAAGAAGAGAAGGTGGCATACAACTGTCCTCTCCAGTATTCAGCCCTACAGAAAGTTACACAGCACTTTACAGACCATGTTACTCTAGACAGGAAAACAGACCATCCAAACCCGCTCATTTCTGAGGATAGAACATGCACATGCATAACATTTACAAAGGAAAGACAATGTGTGCCTGGCTCTTCAAGGTTTACCAAGAGCCCTGTCATGTTGGGGATTCCATATTTTAATTCTGGGAGACATTTCTGGGAGGTGCGGGTAGGGAAGAAGTCAGAGTGGGCTATTGGTATGTGCAAAGATGATATCTCCATCAGGGAAAGGCAGTCCTCTATCCCCCCCCCCCCCCGGGATGCTGGAGGATTGTTTGGCAAGGGGACAGCTTCAATGTCTCAGGAGCTGACCCGGACTCTCAACTGAAGGCCACAAGAGCCACAAGCATTGGTGTTTTCCTGGACTATGAACTGGGAGAGGTTTCCTTCTACAGCATGCCTGAGAGATGTCACCTCTATACTTTAGAGAGACACTTTTACTGGTTCTGTTTGCCCTTATTTCTACCTAGGAACTCAGTCAGAACCTCTTAGACTCTGTTCTGCCACAGGTTCTGAATGCAAACCCACATGGTGGCCTTAACTTAAACAGGTTTGTTTCATATTCTGCACTCCCCTTCCCGCAACCCAGGTTGGCCCCAAGCTTGTTATATAGCTGAAGACAGCTTTGAATTTGTGTTCCTCTGGATTATACAGTCTTATTGACAGGACGATAGTTGCGAGCTTCTGTAACCAACTTTTTTTTTTTTTTTTTTTTTTTTGGAGGAACATTCTTGCTATGTAACCCTGATGGGCCTGGAACTTTACATGCTGACCAGGTTGGGTACAACTGTCAGCCTGTCCACTGTCCTCCCTCTCAGCTTCCTGTAATCTGGGTTTACAAGCACAGATCAACATATTGGCAACGAATGTATTTTTAAACTTCTAAGTCTTACATCTGATTTTTAAAATTTATTTATTTTTTTATTTTTACTTATTTATTTATTTATTTAGTGAAACCCCATGCCTAGCAATACTATGAGGGCTGAGCTATATACTTCAACCTTTTCATCTTTGATATCATCTTGGTAAATTAACCAGGCTACCCTTGACTAACTTTACAGCCCATCCTGGCCCAGCCCTCCCAAGTAGCTGCTATTACAGGTTTGTATCACCAGCCCAAACCCACCTCAGAAAGTGATAGGTGTTTTCAGAGTGTTTTTACCTAGTTTGTAGCTGAGAGGGTCTTATGTAGTCTAGGCTAGCCTCAAATTCATACTTAGTAGAGGCTGACCTTGAATTCCGGATTGTCTTACCCCCATCTTGCAAATGCCCAGCCTGTGAAATTTGTATTTGAGGATATATTCGTTTCCCTAAAAAACTTAGAAATACCTTAAACATAAATAAGGAGTTGAGTTAACAACAGCAGAGTTCTAAAAAGGTTTTAAAATATTTCTGAGTTTTCATTTCCGTATCAAATCATCAGTGTTATCCTCCTTCCCTCCCTCCCCCTCTCCCCCATCTCCCTCTCTCTTTTCATTCCTAGTACTGGGGCTTGGGTCCAGGGAGCTAACTGAAATCATCAGTGAACCCTGATTGATTTTTATGTAGTCTTGGTAAATTGTTCAGGATAACCTTGGGTTTTTCATTCTCATCCCTCGCCCTGACAAATTGGGGGGGGGGGGGTATCTTTATTCTTTTAAAATTAGTATTTGCATATTTAAGAGGGATGGACAGACAGATGGACTATAGTTGAGGGTGTGGAGGTCAGGAAATACTTCCTTCATATGGCCCAGGAATTATGTTTAGGTAACCACATCTGCATGGCATGTGTGTTTATCTGCTGAGCCATCTCGGGCCCTAAAATTGGTTCTTGATAGAGAAGGGAAACATGGGAGATGAAGAGGCTGATGTAACGGTTGCTAATTCGCAGTCAGATCAGACACAAAGTACCCTGTACTACTTACTGCAAAGTGGGCCAGTTATTGACAGTAAGAGGTAGTTTATATTTCAAAAAGCTGCACGAAAGCATTTGGGATGTTGTCCCCATAGAGACAAATGTTTGAGGGGACAGTTGAAATATGTAATAAACACTACATATGTTCACATGTTGAATTCTGACAAGGTTCCCATTAATGTACCATCTTTATCCATTAAATTTAACTTTTTGTATGTAAGTACACTTTGCTCTCTTCAGACACACCAGAAGAGGGCATCAGATCCCATTACAGATGGCTGTGAGTCACCATGTGGTTGCTGGGAATTAAACTCTGGACCTCTGGAAGAGCAGTCAGTGCCATCTCTCCAGCCTAAATTTAATAAAGGAAAAAAAAATAAAAAGAGAAAGGGAAGAAGTATTTACTTTGGTTCATAGTTTACAACTTCCGGTCCCTGATTATCTGGCTGTGTTGCTTCTGTATCCACGTGTGTTTAAGGCACACCATCATGGTGGAAAGCATGTGGAGAAACAATGAATTGCCTCGTGGTCACATGCAGTAGAGAGATAAGAGGTGGACAGGGCAGAGACCAACTTCCTCCAGCCAAACTCCACCTACTACTTACTATCTTACAGACTATGAACTGCTCTGTGGATTAACCCACTGATGAATCCAGCATGTCCATCTAACTAGTTACCTCTTCACAGTACCACCAGCTGAAGACCAAGCCTTCAACATGTACAAATGTTAAGAAATACTTCATAGTCAAACCATTAGACGAGGTAAGCGAGGTATTGATGACTTGGATGATTTCAATGGGCCCTGGCATACTCTACCCTGTGGTTCAGGGTTTGGACTGGTTAGTTTTCATATGAAAGCTATGCTTTCAGGGTTACCTTTTATTATCTTTAAATCAGCTAGTTCTGAGAAAGTTAGACCCATCAGGCTTTCAGTATCAGAAATACAGAAAATAAAAAGACATGACTAATACAGATAAAGGAATGTGTAGATTTGTAGCTTTGTAAAAATACATAGCAAATGTTCATTTTAGATTCCAGATACGAGTAAACTGAGTCTGTTAGCCAACTCTCTGATTTTCTGAACGCCTGAAGACTTTTGTAGTAAAATTTGGTAGAGGAGCCGAAGAGACAATTAGTGGTTAAGAGCCATAGCTGGTCTTCCAGAGGACGCAAGTTCAATTCCCAGCTCCCACATGACTGCTCAAAACCACCAGTAACTCTAGTTCCAGAGGATCCAGTGCCCTGTCATGGCACCAGACACATACATGATACACAGATATACATGCAGGCAAAATACCTGTCCTAGTTAGGGCTATCATTGCTGTGATAGAACACCATGATCAAAGCAACTTGGGGAAGAAAGGGTTTATGTGGCCTATGCTTCCAAATCATTGTTCATCATTGAAGGAAATCATGGCAGGAACTTAAACAGGAAAGGAACCTGGAGGCAGGAGCTGATGCAGAGACCAGGGAGGGGTGCTGCTTACTGGCTTGCTCCTTTGGTTTGCTCAACCTGCTTTCTTATAGAACCCAGAACCACCAGTCCAGGAATGGCACCACCCACAATGGGCTGGGCTCTCTCCCATTAATCACTAGTTAAGAAAATGCCTTACAGGCTTGTGTACAGCCAGATCTGATGAAGGCATTTTATTGATTGAGGTTATCCTCTCAGATAATTCTAGCTTGTATCAGGCTGACATAAAACTAGGCAGCACGATATACATATACATAAAATAATTTTCAGGTTAATAGGGGAAAGTACCTCTAGGTTTCTGACCTCTTGCCTAGTTGATTCAACGCTTCTCCATTCTGCTCAGCTGTTCAGATCCCTGACCTGTTTGCTCTGATCATTACAGCTGCATACAGCTCTTAAGTTCTGACTTTCAACTCATCATCCTTATCAGTCACGTTCCTGATTATACAAAGGCATGTGACTCCATCCATAGCTTATTGTCTCAATAGATCACTGAAAACACAGAGCTAGTCTGAAGCATAATGTGAATTAAGCAAGTTCTGTCTTCAGGTACTATGATATTTTTATGTACCTTCTCCCTTAGCCTGTTGCATAATACACTCATGTACACCTAGGTTATAAACTGAATTGTGTACACCACCCCCACCGCCATCCATGTCTCAGAGTCCTCGCCAGCTCACACTTGAGAATGAAGGGTTATGTGGAGATAGAAACTTGACAGAAATAATCAAGTTAACGTTAGAACATTGGACAGGGCATGAATCCAATAGGATTGGTATCTTTATAAAAGAGATCTGAGCAGAAGCACATACAGGAAGGTGTGAGGAGAGGGTAACCATCTCTAAGCCAGGAACCTCGTGAGGCAGGAGAAGGTCATAGAGAGGACTTGAGCAGGCTCTTACCAGCTCCCTCAGGGACTATGTGATCCTACCACCTTGATTTGGAGGTTTGACCTCCAAAGCTTGGAGACAACTTTATTTTTCTTTGTATTATCTTTTTTTATTAGACGTTTTCTTCATTTACATTTCAAATGCTATCCCCTTTCCTAGTTTCCTTTCCGAAAGTCCCCTATACCCTCTCCCCACCCTGCTCCCCAACCCACCCATTCCTGCTTCCTGGCCCTGACATTCCCCTGGACTGGGGCATATAATCTTCACAAGACCAAGGGCCTCTCCTCCCATTGATGGCTGGGTAGGCCATCCTCTGTTACATATGCAACTACAGACACAAGCTCTCGGGGGAGGGGTTACTGGTTAGTTCATATTGTTGTTCCTCCTATAGGGTTGTAGACCCCTTTAGCTCCTTGGGTACTTTCTCTAGTTCCTTCATTGGGGACCCTGTGTTCCATCCAATAGATGACTGTGAGCATCCACTTCTGTATTTGCCAAGCACTGGCATAGCCTCACAAGAGATAGTTATATCATAGTCCTGTCAGCAAAATCTTGCTGGCATGTGCAATAGTGTATGGGTTTGGTGGTTGTTTATGGGATGGATCCCCGGTTAGGGCAGTCTCTGGATGGTCCTTCCTTCCATCTCAGCTCCGAACTTTGTCTCTGTAACTCCTTCCATGGGTATTTTGTTCCTTATTCTAAGAAGGAATGAAGTATCCACACTTTGGTCTTCCTTCTTCTTGAGTTTCATGTGTTTTGCAAATTGTATCTTGGGTATTCTAAGTTTGGAGACAACTTTTGTTTGAAGCACCCAGTTTGTGGTATTTTACTATGACTGTCCTAGAAAAGTCATGCAAACACACTTGGTTCTTTCGCTCTTTTCTTAGTCTCCCAGGAGCCATCGTGTGTCCTTTGTGGTTCCCTTTGCCAGCTCGAACCTCTGGACAGTGTCTGAGGTTATCATCTATCCAGACGTAATCTCCAAGTGCCTGTATCTGAAGGTTTATCAGGGAAGAGGCCGAAGCTAACGTTAAGACAAAGGGCAATGGTTGACATTGTCGGAATGTGTCATTGCTCTTCCGGATCCTGGCCCAGATGCATGTTAACTCACAGGCATCACACTCTCGGGGAGAAGTACCAGGAGGCCAAAGAGATGGGAAAGAACCAAAGCCTTAGGTGAAAGGAGCATCTCCCAGCTTCTCAGATCACATCAGCTGGGTGGTTTGTCTCACTCAGCAGCCTGGAAGCTGACTTCTCTCTCAGAAAAATGTACAGGTCAACGCACACAGTTCAACAGGTTCAGAGGCCTGGTTTCTTCTGGGGCATCACTTGATGTGTGATGGCATTTAAACCATCCAAAATGA
This sequence comes from Mus pahari, assembly GCF_900095145.1. NCBI lineage: Eukaryota > Metazoa > Chordata > Mammalia > Rodentia > Muridae > Mus > Mus pahari. The sequence continues at coordinate 31,847,637 of NC_034594.1, read as the reverse complement.
CTTGAGTGGTCTCTACTAAACCAACAGAACTATTAAACCATCCAAAAAAAATGTATGTAGGCATAACAAACCTCTTACTCCCTCTGTTTCTGTCAAACAATGTCGTTTTTCAGGTCAGAACAGCACACATAGAGATGATTTTCCGGTTCTGTTTGCTAATGGAGGGGAAAAATCAAAAACTTGTCTCAGCTTGTAGATAGACGAAAAAATGTCTGCCTAGAGAACCAGTCATATGTCACACTCGACCAATGGAAAGCATTTGTTTAAAGTCCAAAAGAATAGAAGAGACTATTTTCCATAGGTAAGATAATAATTATTATTTATGATGACTGACATTCAAATTTAGAGAAAATGCCACCACCCTTCTTAGTTTTTTTGTTTGTTTGCTTGCTTGTTTTTGGTTTTGATAATGTACTGTGTCACCTACACTGGCCTCACACCTTTGGTTTTGGAGTCACAACCAGCTGCACCCCTCACTCTTCTTCTCTTCCACAGTGCTGGGATGGCAGGAATATTCCACTCTACCCAGCTGCTGGTTTTACTTTTTTAAAAAGTGAAAGCAGTTTTCTACGGGGAAAGAAAGGGAAGAGTGTCTAACTCCCGCCACCATTTCAGCACTTGCCTTTCTGCTGAATCAATAGGGGTGAGGGAGTCGTCCATCTGGGAAACCATATTGGGTTGGAATCCTGGATTTCATGGCTGCTCAGGATGGCTGCGTGGACACAGCATGTCAGTACTGTATGGAGATATTCTTCCTGCATAGCCTGGGCAGAATAACACCATGTAGGATCCTATTCAGGATTATTGCAAATTGAATCCTCTCTTGGAATGGGGAGATGAGATGAGGCTGCTGTAGTATGGCTTGGGCCTTGTACCCTGTGAGCCCAAAGCTAGAAAGCTGTTTTTGTGGAACTGTCTTTAGTATCTCTCCTCTCCTTACTTCCTATTAACTCTTTCTCTGGCATCCTGTTCAAAGTGCTGTGAACCTTCGGGATCCAGTTTCTATCCAGAGGGAATGGCTGCAGTGTCAACATATCAGATCTGTAAACCTATATACCATATCACATACCTGATCTCAGGCAACTCCCATTCAAAGGTGAAAAGTGAAATTGGTGAGTAACTCTTATGTGACGTATGTGGAATGGGCAGGCTATCCTCACAGAGTATTCCATGAGTCTGAAAGATAAGATAAGCAGGCAGAGACCAGACTAACCTTTAAATCAGGAAATTCAGGATAGAGGAGTGTTACGGGGAGTGTTGGAGGGAGATTGTAGATGTTGACAGAAGCCCATGATTTACCTGATTAGGCAAAGAAGTGGAAAAGTTCCTAGATTGCTTAAGGTGGCTACTTTGTCCCTGACAATATTTGCTGATTGGTTTACATCCCTAAAACACCAGTTCTGAGGGCCAACCTAATCATGTGGAATTGGGGAGTGGGGCCTATTTCTAGCATGTTCTCTACCCCATAGCTGATTCTAAAGCTCCAATTGTCTTCTAGTGGACTCATTTCTCATAATGGAAAGCAGGACACAAAAACATTGGCTTTAAAAAGGGACAAGACAAGCTGGGAGATAATTCAGCTGTTAGTGTTTGGTTGGCAGGCATAAGTCTCCGAGTTCTATCCTCCTAACCCATGTAAGAAAAGGTAGGTGTTAGACGAAATGGATCAATGGATCAGGGTCCTTGCCTGTACAAGCATTGTGACTTGAATCCAGATCTCAGTGTCTATATCACAAGCTAGGCATGGTCCCACTGATGCCTAGAAATAATGTCTAAGGTTGTCCTCTGACATGTACACGTGTGTGAACCTGCACACATAGGAGCACACATGCATTCATACACACACAAAAGGAGGCTATAGAGCAGCGTTTCTCAGCCTGTGGGGCATGACTACTTTGAGAGTTGAACAATCATTTCACAGGGTTTTCCCAAGACCATCAGAAAACACAGATATTTGTATTACAATTCATAACAATAACAAATTTAAGTTATAAGGTAGCAATGAAAATAATTTTATCGTCGGGGGTCACTACAGCATGAGGAACTGTATTAAAGGGTCACATCACTAGGAAGACTGAGAACCACTGCCTATAGGTTACACACACAGGATGAGATGTAGTCAAAGAATTCAACTAAGGTCACTCAGATTGAAGAATATTTGACATCCTTAGAGATTCTAAGAACTAAGGGATCGTTTACCCACCACCTATATTAACATAAAAATTATGTGTTTTGATAGCATACATAAGCAGTTTTCAAAACCGTAAAGCAGAGCAATGGTGTTCTAACAGATTAGTGCCACCACAAAGATCTTCACTGAGTTCAGTTCCCCAGACTGCTGTATATCCATTCCTCCCCACACCTGATTTCCCTTCCCATGACTGGATCTCAGTAGACAAGAAATAAAGAGAACTATGGACCCTTGGCCCTGGAGAAGACAGAAGACACCCAAGTGCCCACACCAGTTCCCCACAGCAGGCATCACAATGACCAGAAAATAGTGATGGAGCGGAGGGTGGGGGGAGATGGAGTAAATGGTAGAGAGATGGGAGAGAAAAGGTCACCTAAAAGTTTGTGCATCATAGACGTGATGGTGGTGAGGATCAGGTAGACATGAGGAGCCTCTTCAACCACCTGGAGTCATGGTGATGTCTGAATTTGGGCTGCCACCAAGGGCCATGTCTGTGCCCATGGCCCTAACACAGTCAGGGTCTGTATTAATGTCTGTGTGTTGCAGCTGAAAGCCATCAGGATGTCAGTGGTCTGGACTGCTGCCTGAGACCCTGTTGATGGCCAGAGGCCATGCTGATGGCAAAGGCCAGACTGATCTGAGTATAATGTGGGACACACTATGACACACTGCGGCTTTCACAGGGAGAGTTTTTTGTTTAATTTTTCATTTTTGTTTTGTTTTTGTGGCAGAATGGACCAGGAGATAAGTGAGATTGAGGTTCATGATGTGAAATTTGCAAAGAAGAGAGGAGAGAGGGAGAGGGGGAGGGGGCAGGGAATGGGGAGAGGAGGAGGGAGAGAGAGAGAAATACACTCTCACTCTTTTACATATCTGGCTTTCTCCAGAACCAAGCTCATCATTAGCTGTATTTTTCTTTTTCTTTTTCTTTTTCTTTTTCTTTTTCTTTTTCTTTTTTTAAGGTTTTAGTATGCTTTTGTGTGCTTGCTATTGAGTCACTAAATTTTATTAACACGTAAACCATTATGCCCCAAAATAAAGACCCAACTGTCAAACTGGGCAGTTTTATTTTCCTTTACAACTTAATAACTACTTCTTGATGACTGCACATTGGGTAAGGCTGCTCGGTAGTTCAGAAAGATCGCAGCCATGGTGTTTTCCTGACAGTGGGTAGTCTTCAGTACTGAGTAGAATGACTTGTATGAATGACGTCACTGTCAAACCAGCAAGACTGCATTTATGCATCCATCATTCTCAGGATTGTTGGTAACTTGGGCATACTTTACCCAAATCACCTTGCCTCCTTGTGTCACAAGCCCAACTCGCTCACATTCACTTCAATAACTGTACCTTTGGTGATCACACCCAGGGTTGTATANAATGGGGATGATGGATTCTTTTTCACACCGAGAATAGGCAGGCAAAAGGTAGCTTTCAGCTCAGGGTGTGTGACATGAGCTTTTTTGAAACGTAGACCCATAGGCCTAATGAACCTTTCATATTTAGGTGGTTTTCTTGTAAAGCCATCACCAACAAAGCAGACTTTAGTAACCATTCTCTTCCATGCCTTCTTTTTTCTTTTACCTGTTTGAATAACTTTCAATACTTCTGTTTCTCCTAGGGCATGAACTTTGGGTAGAGGGACCTCCCATTTTCCCGCCTTTTCTTTCCGTTTCTGCTTAGTCATGTTGGAAAGTACTTTTGCTCTCTACTGCCCCTCTCTGTCCAGCAGGTAGGCGGGGACTGCTCCCTGTGGAGTCTTCTCATCATCCTTCTGCTTGGTGTTTCTCTTCTCATGCATCTTAATAGTCTTTTTCATCTGTATTTTCTCGGCATGGCGCTGTTTATGGTAGAGCTTAGCCTTCGGGCCAATCTTTTTTTTTTTTTTTTTTTTTTTTTTTTTGTTTTTTTTTTTTTGCCTTCTTTGAACGTTCATGGGCCTCCTGACCTTCCTTCTTTCTCTTTTTCTCATGGTAATCCAAACGATATCCATATCGTTTGTGGTGCAATTCAATATATTCATTTTGTGGCATGATGACAGCCGTGGAGCAGCGGTCCGTGACCTCCCGGGTCTCAAAAAACTCTCAACTTCCAGCTGTATTTTTCTATCCCACATGTGGTACCCTCACGAACTCATCATCTCTCAAGTGTCTGTTACCTCAGCACATTCACACCAAGGACCGGGTTTCCAACACATGAGTCTAGGGAGGATAAACCGTATCCAAATTATACAAAGCATGAGCATCTAAGTATTGCACCATGGCGCAATGGGATATATATATATATATATATATATATATATATATATATATATATAGTCAATTGGCATTGTAATGAAACAATTAGCTTAAGTATCATCTCACATAGTTACCAGGGCTTTTGTTTTGTTTTGTTTTGTTATGCCAAGAGAGGATTAAAAAAAAAAATCTATTCATTTAGCATGAATCCCAAATACAGTACCTACAGTCTACATTGTGTGCATGAGCTTTCTCTATTTGCCCACCCTCTTCATGTACTACTTTATGTCCTCTGACCTAAAGCCTTCCATGTTCTCACCCCCTACACCTCTCCCCACCTAGTAATCTCAGTCCAGCCTCATTCTGCCAACAGGCTCATAGACCTCCTTGTTCGGAAAGAGACAATAAGGAGGAAGGATTAACTTGTTTCCGTTGCCTTTATCTCTTGCTGTAGAGGGTTTAAGGTTCTGTTACGAAAACTAGATGGAGCCAGGAGTTGAGTCACTATCTCTTATACTCTGTGACCTTAAAAATGTTGATGCCCTCAAGGTTGGGAAGGTAAATCCTACTTCTACTTCCTGTTCTTAGAGAGAAGTACCCCTTGGGGGACAGTACCAATGACAACTAGTTGGCCCTGGTAGCATCAGCATTCTGAGTAAAGAAGAACTTCTCAGGGAAGTTGAGACTCAGACCTGGTGATAGTTTGACTAAGAATGGCCCTCATAGTCCCATATATCTGAAGAATGCTTAGTCATCAGGGAGTGGGGGAAGCACTACTTGAGAAGGATTAGGAGGTGTGGCCTTGTTGGAGGAAGTATGTTAGTGGCTTTGAGGTTTTAAAAAGCCAAAACTAGACCCAGTGTCTCTTTCTTCCTGATGCCCTAGATTCAGATGTAGAACTCTCAGCTACCTCTCTAGCACCATGTCTGCCTAAAATTGTCATGGGTCCTGCCATGATGGCAATGGACTAAATCTCTGAAACTGTAAGCCAGCCCCAATTAAAAATATTCCTTTATAAGAGTTGCCCTAATCCTGGTGAATCATCACAGTAATAAAACACTAAGACCCCAGGAGGGCAAACAAAAATCCCTAAAAAAAAAAAACAAAAGACGGGTGGGTAGATTAAGATAGCCAAGGCGGGCAGTGAAGCCTGGGAAAGAGGAAACAAAAGAGATGGCATCTCACTCTGGGAGAAATGCTAAACTGGTTTTCACTGCATTACATTCCCAACAGCAATGTGCAATGGTTGAGATTTTTTTTTGCATCCTCATAAAAATGGTTTTTCATTAAAAAAATTAAATTCATACAAGGAGTATAAAATACCATCTTGTTGTGATTTGGATTCACATGTCTCTATTAACTAATGAACATGAACATCTTTCTGTATTCCTATTGGTCACTTCTCCATTGGAGAAGCATCTATTCCAACTCTTCTGCCTACATTAAATTCACTTTCTTGATGGTGACCTTTCATTTTTAAAAGGTTGTAACTTTGGTAACCTCTAATTTATATTTCTTATTCATATCTTGTGTACAATATTTAAGAAGCAACGGCCTAAATCAAAGTCATAGAGAGTTATACGAGTACTTTCTTCTAACAATCCAAGAGTTCAAAACTGACTTTGAAAAGTTGCTTTTCTTTGATTGTTGTTTTATAGACAGTGAGGAAAGGTCTTGGTTCACTCATTTGAATATGGTTATTCAGTGTCCCAGCATTATTTGTTGAACTTTGTCTTGTAATTAGACATTTTTGCCCAGATTCTATCTGATAGGATTCATTTTGGATCCATCAGAAGACCACTGGTTTCTCTCAGTGTATTGTATGTTCTTCTTTGGAACCAAAGAGTGACCTATGTTGTTACCATGGCATTATGGGAAAGTCTAATTAGCTCCAGCTATTTTCCTCATCATTTTCACAAGTATCATTAAGAGTCATTTGTTGCCTACTGTTGGGGTTTGGCTTGTGCTTATTTGGGAATTTGCACACTGCTGAAAGTCTCTGCTAACTGTGGGTGTTTTGACTGATTAATAAAGAACCAATGGCCAATGGCTGGGCAGGGAAATAAAAGCTGGCAAGACTTTGAGGATTCCCAAGAGGAAATGCAGGACAGGAGAAGGGCAGAATCACCATGACAGGGAAGCAAAAAGATCAGACTCAAAGGTCCACTGACTTGTAAGAATCTGGAAAAGTGGCCCCAGGGGCCACTCCACCAGTTGGGTCTGGGGTAGCAAAGTTGAAATATAGATTTAGCAAATATAACTCAGGAATATTGGAAGGGAAAGAGAACCCACATGGAATTAGAGAAAATTCCAGCCATTGAGCTAGTAAGGCATATTAAAAATAATGCTGCGTGTGTGTGTCTTTTCATTCATGAATCCACAGCTCTTGGGCAGGTACAGATCTATACGTACACCCTCTGGAAGCATGCAGCAGACCTTAACGTTTTACCACTACAGCCTACTCTATAAATGTTGACCATGGCCGTGTCTTGTTTTACGCTGCAGTACCGAGACAAGACTCAGGGAATATCTGAGTAACTTTAGAAGGAGAGCAGCAATCCTTTGGTGAACAGTGTTTGAAGGGATTCACCGGTCTTTCTCCTGTATGTGTTTGTGGTTTCTTAAGATGCTGAGGAGATAACAGCCTTAGCAGAGGACTGAGGTCATGGCACCAAACATGTAAAAAAAAAAATCCTCCCCCTGGAGATGATGAAACGTGGGCTGGAAATTCTTGGCAGAATTTTCCCGAAGCCTTGGGAATGTTGTAATGGAGGAGGAGAGAGAAAATAAGCTGCTTCCAAAAATCTGCACGGCTTAGTCCTATGCGTAAAAAGACAGACTGCTTTTTTTCCCCTGAGTAAGCAAATTAAGATTAATAAGTGGGCCCACTGTTAGTTAAAAATGGAATAGTTTATTGAGAGATGGTTACAAAAAGAATAAAAAACTGTTACTGTTGGACTGAAAAACAACAACAAAATTAATGAGTAGAATTTTAAAGATAGGTAAGGAGGCAAATTCCGGGTCAAGATAAAATCATTCTTTCTAAAAATTCTACTACTTCAGATTAGAACAAACTGCTGCTCCATTAGAGAGTGCCTACTTCTAGACACTTCTAGGGCTTACTTCTAGAAGGTCCCTATGGGGTCTGGTAGACCACTGTTGTAGATGCCAAGGATCTGACAGCTGCATTGAAGAAGGACTCAGTAGCACCTAAAACTACTTCCCACCTAGACATGAGTCATCCAGCATCAGGCTCGCCATCTTCTATGGCATGGGGCTCTGCCTTTCATTGCCCTTGGCATTTCTTCTCATATTTATCCATTCCGATTTTAGCTTTCCTGCTAGTGAAGCTAAAATCTGCAAATTCTCTACATGAGCTTCATGCTCAAGACAAACTTCATTACGGTTTCTTTTCTCATTCTGAGTTTCGATATTTGTTAACTTTCAATTCAAAATCTCTTCCTATGGGACGCTTTTTCTGTGCGGTTAAGGCCAGCAATGTTTGCCCCTTCTACTAGACAGAATAGCACATGTATGCACTCTAATTCTCACTGTGGCTCTACATAGCGACTTGTGTTTACCTAGCTTGCTCTTCTATTCAATGTTGATCACCTATGTTGATCTCTGTCACTGTGACATGATGTCCAGCATAATCCACTTTCAACCAAAAACAGTTTCTTTAGGCTCATCATTTCAGAGGTATTGTACCATGGCAACTTGGCTCTGTTGCTGTAGGCTGAAGGTAGCATTGTATACCATTGTGGAAGCTTGCAGCAGAAAGGGCCCGTTTACTTCATGACAACTGAGAAGCAAAGAAACAGACAGGATGGAATCTGGTCTCAACATTCCCTCCAAGGGCACGCTTCAGTTGGCCTTACTTCATTCCAGTATGTCCTACCTCTTGTAAGTTCTACTACCCTTCGTCCACACACAGGCTGTGAGCTAAGCCTTTCACACACAGACCTTTAGGAGACATCTCAGATCTGAATGGTAGCACATCCTCCAGGGCAAGGTTGATACCATGTCTATGCAAGTTTTATTTGTTTTATGTAATTGTTGTCTCCAATAAGCTTATCCTTTCAGAGTTCTTTTTGACCTCTGACCGGCCGGTTTAACTCAGCTGTTCTGGTTCAAATTCCTCTCCAAACTGACTTACTCCATCTGACTTCTTTCAGCTTCTCACTGAATTGCTCTGTTTCGCCTCAAACTAACTCTGCATTCTGCTCTAACATTCTGGCTCCTTATTCTCCAGTTTGTTCTGTCTTCACCTGTGACTATCTTGTTCTCTCTGCAACCTGTCTTTGTGAAACTCTCACTGTGTAAACTGCTTCTGAACTCCATGAACAGAACTACAATGAACTCCACTTCACTGCACATCCTCTCAATTCACTAACTGACTAGAACTCAGAGATCTGCCTGCCTGTCTCCTGAGTGCTGAAATTAAAGGAAAGTACTGCCACATCTGGACCAAAGCTTGTCTTTACCTGAAACTTGCTTTATACCAGGCTGGCCTTGAACTCAGAGATTGGCTTGCCTCTGCCTCCCGAGATTAAAGGTGTGTCTGTATTACCAGCTGGATCACACAGACCTAGAAGGTCTTTGGCTGTTATCCCTTGCCAAAACGGCCATGATCCTGGATTAAAATTCTCTACAGGACCATATCTTTGTACTATTACCAACTGAAAGACTATTTCTGACAATAGTTGTTTAACAGACATTTCGTGAGTAAATGTATTAATGAATAAATCATTGGGACTACACATTTCTATTGAGTACTTATAGTCGTAGGACACCATGAAGGATGAAAATGGAGTAGCAATCAAAACCTGTGCTTCTATATATGGAAAAAGTATGCCTAAGCATTATACCGTCTTTCTGCTTGAGGGGATGGATTTCATATGGATGACTAAAACGACATGTTTACTAACAGTAAAAGGGATATTATTGCAATGAGTTCTGGGCTCTGACATAATTCGAGAATTAAATATTAATGAGGAAGGAGAGACACAGGAGGGATGAAGGACATCATTTGAGAAGAACAGAAAAAAATGATGGTATGCACACATATTGGAGGACAAAGAGGGCTAGTTGTAATATGAATTCATGAATTCATGAATCTGAATTCACAAAACCTCTTGTATATATCAGTGGCATTCTGGGAAAATTAGAGTCACTCTCACAGGATGCTAAAAGTTCTCAGTCTGGGCAAGAAGAGGGGACAAGAGTGTGGTGCTGCTCATAGGAGGCTGTGAAAAGCAGTCAGACAAAGAATAGCCTGGAGGTTTGTTCTAAGGGGTATTCAACAGCCCACGGACACCTCCTCCGCCTCCTGGCAGAAGCAGAATCCTGTGGCTCCTGTGCCAGCAGAGGCAATGTTTAGCTCTCTTAGCTGAGATCATCCTCAGGAAAACTGGAAAAGCAGACAGGATTTACCACCAACCTGTTATAGCTTCTCCTCTTTGTACAGACCCGGGCATCCTCTTCTCTTTTCTCTAATTTCCAGGATCCCTTAATCTCACTTGTTTATGAGGCTCTCTCCCTATCTACAGCTTCCCATCAGGGCATCCTGACATGCTGTTTCCTGGGCCTCAGTCCCTCCTGGTCCTCCCTAGTGACCATGGCACCATGTTTTGTCTCTAGAAAATTTGTTTGACCAGTTTGAGCTGGATTGTTAGTGGCTGACAATTGTTTTGACTCCTAGTGTGATATTTTCCCACACGGGAATTCTTCCAGCCATTCCAATGGTTTAACCAAAAGGTGAAGTAAATGTTAAATATTAAGTAGAAGAAACTACTTGAAAAGCTTAGTCATATGAAGATTTCCATTTAAAATGTATGTTAATCCTTTCAAACATTGAGATTTTTTTAACAAATGGATTCCACAGTATATATACATATATCAATGAAATAAGCAAAGCACACAGTACTTAAAATTTTGTTTTTACTTTTATGATTTTAAAATACCACTGTTTGAATTTTTGAAGAGGAGTGCATTTGTCAAAGTAGCTAATCATGTTGATTTTTTTTTAAAGACCAGGATAAAAATAATAAAAAATAGAATTTGGAAGACTGCCTGCCCAGTAAGCTTTTTGAGACATGAGTGATGGTGGCTACTGTATCTTTTATGCTCTTTCTTGACTCTTCTTGACCAGGGTACACCTTGCCCAACCCAGGGTGGATATAAGACAGGTCATTGTTCCATATTCTAATGGCACAGGAGTCCATTGTGTTCACAGTATTCGGAGAGGGAGCCAAGGAAGGCTGCCATCAGTTATTAACAGCTGCTCTCCTGATGTGATGCTGGTTGCTTCCCATGCTCCTGGAACCTCATTTCTATGATATGAGAAAGAAAGCAAGGGGAGGTGGGGACAAAAGTAAAAGTAAGGACAGAAAGATAGAAGAGAAATGGAGACAAGAACTACCTCAGGCTTCTCACTGCCAAGCTGTGTCCGTGGGATGGCAACATTGGCAAAGAAAACTTGCCAAGATTTGGCCAGGGGTTTAATGGGCAGTGCCTGCTCACAATATTTTCCTTACTTAAAAACAACTGCCTCCAGAGTTGCTTATTTCATCCAATCCCTGATAGAACACCTTAGATTTTAAGCATTTGTTTTTTTTTTTTCATTGTAAACTAGGGTGTCTTTAGTTCACTTCTTGATTTTGCCTATTATCATGACATTGTAACCCACATACAGAGAGGAGAGAGACAGAGACAGAGACAGAGAGACAGAAACAGGAGAGAACTGATCATGATCTCTGTTGGGGATGAACTGTGCTGACATGGTCAGTGTACTATGGCTCACATTCTGAATACAGTGTGCTGTATATGAAGTAGTTTTATTGTTTTTTAAATAGTTTTGTTGGAACACAGCAGTGTTCAGTCACCGATACATCATCCATGGGTATGGATACCTCTATATGACGACAAAATTAACATAACCTATATGGTCCTCAAGGCATAAGGTTTTTATTGTTCGGCTCTTTACAGAAAATGCATTTCTTGCTCTTATATCTTGGGTCACTATATATAAACTGCGGCTGGTCTATGAATTACTTACTGTATGTTTACATCAACATCGGGACCCTGCAAGAGGATAGAAGCAAACGATGTCACTGTGTGCTCTGTCTGTTCCAGATGATGTTCTTTTCTGCAGGAAGACTCTCTCTCGAAGGAGTGGTGTGTGGCTTTGCACTCTGGGATCGGCCCTTGGCCTCTTATGGATCAGCACTTTTAGTAGCACTTGACTTCAGTGTCTCTATAAAACTTTAACTTTCCTTAAGGAAAGTCCTTGCTTTCTGACATTTCTGGGCAGTGTGACTCACCGAGGTTTGTGGGACTATGACTTAGCTTTTGCTGTTTAATAAACTACTCCAAAACTTTGTGACCTAAAACAAACTACAGTTCAGCGATTCAGACTGGGCTCAGCTCGGTGGTTCTGGCCACGACTGGCTCTGCAGGCTTTCAGCTGGGCTTGTTCACTCATTCGTGGTCAGTTGGCAGGCTGTCTAAGGCTAGAGGTGTAAGAGGCCTTAACTAGTATAGCTTTCTGCTCCACGTGGCCTCCCTCAGTGATCAGGCTATGCTGGGCAGGAGCCTCGGGGGGGGGGGGGGCATCTGTGCGGTCACTGAGAGGTTATCTTTGACACTCGCAAAAATGTCACCTCCTTCCCATTCTCAGACAAAGCAAATTACAAAGGCAGCCCACTTATCTTTGGGATGGTAAAACAGACTCCACTTCCTCATGGGATCACATTCTATGCAACCCAAAGAGGGAAGGAGTGATATTATCGCCACTCTTCAGTCCTTCTCTCTTTTTAAACTTTGGCCAACAGGGGGGAGTTAGTTTGAGAGGTAGATCCTAGCTTTACAGACTTTGGTGGGATTTCCTGCACAGTCTTCAGTGCATCCTTGTACTGCTCAGTTAACTTGACCTGAGTTTGGAATTACATAGGAGCTTGTTAAGATAGCGACACCCAAAGCCAAGCATTTGGTTTAGGGCTACAAGGTGCCAACTGAGCTGCTGGAGTCCAGTGGTCCAGTCCTGCCCCCACAGAATTCAGTCTTCATTATACAAGGAACTATAGCATCACTGATCACATGCTAAGCATGGCTATAGTTGTATGCTCAAGAGAAGGTTGACAAGGCTTACTTTAACGACCATAGTCTCTGTACATGGAGTGGACAACATATTTCAAAGATGTGAACAGAGGATTCTAAATTATAAATAATATCTCTATGGTCCTGGCCATGTCCTCTCCCATTATCTGTAGGTATGTGTTTAGTACTTGTTTCTGCAAAATCATTATGTTTTTTTTTTTAAATCTTCATTTGGGAAGAAGAAAGGGACAGCTGAGGGGTGACAGATGATGGGTATAGATTGTGTAGCTCACTTTGTCATACCTGGATTTATTTTGAACTCAGTGCATTTGCCCAGGGACATTGAGCTCACAAACTACTTCTTTATGACAGATCCTATGTCCATCTTACACTTGAAGTGATCTGTAATATTGATTTCAGGATAAAGACAATACAAATTGTAGTTAATGTATATCAATTACTAATAAGAATGTATAGATGCAATTGGACCCAGGATGTGTGTGTGTGCGCATGCTTGTGCCTATACTCATATGTTTGTGCTCATGTGTGTGTTCATATGTAGGCCAGAGATCAACACTAGTGTCTTCCTCATCCTCTTTTCCACCTCAAATTGTTAGAGACTGGGTCTCTCACTGAACCTAGAGTTCACAGATTCTGACTCTTCTAGCAAACAAATCCAAGAGATCCCCTTGTTTTGACCTCCTGTGATGGTTTGTATATGCTCAGCCCAGGAGTGGCACTATTAGAATGTGTGGCCCTATTGTATTAGGTCTGTCACTGGGGGGTGGGCTTCATCTGCTAGCACCCTTCAGGTGAAGATGTAGAACTCTTAGCTCCTCCTGTACCATGCCTTCCTGGATGCTGCCATGTTCCTGCCTTGATGATACTGGAATGAACCTCTGAAACTGTAAGCTAGAGTCAATTAAATGTTGTCCTTTATAAGACTTGTCTTGGTTATGGTGTCTGTTCACAGCAGTTAAGCCCTAAGACACCTCACAAGTGCTTGATGTATAGATACAAACCACTGTTCTTTTTCCCCAAGGGTACTAGAGATCAAAGTCAGACCTTGAGTGTGTTCCACAAACTCTTTATGTACTGCCCCAGAATTTGAGGCCATGTTTACATCAGTGTTGGAAATTTAGTCTCTGTTGTAATAAGTCACATGTGTCCTTCATTAGAATTGACATACAGGGCTGGTGAGATGGCTCAGCGGGTAAGAGCACCCGACTGCTCTTCCGAAGGTCCGGAGTTCAAATCCCAGCAACCACATGGTGGCTCATAACCATCCGTAACAAGATCTGACGCCCTCTTCTGGAGTGTCTGAGAACAGCTACAGTGTACTTACAGATAATAAATAAATAAATAAATCTTTAAAAAAAGAATTAAAAAAAAAAAAGAAAAAAAAGAATTGACATACAAATATCTCTGGTGCTCCTTGAAGAACTCATAGGCGAAATAACAGAGAAGTCTCAACCCTTTCTGGCCTGGAACTCATTCTTTGTTGTTGTTTTGTAATAGTCCTCCCAAGTCTCTATTCTGCCCACTGCAGCAAGTCTGGCTTTTACTGATCTCTGTTTTCTAAGAATCCTTGATGAGTCTCTTCTTTATTCTAGCAACACTTCCTGGCCTGACATGTGTCATGGAGATGGGGTTGCTCTGAACTGCTGAGGGCTGCTGTGCACTTCTTAGGGCAGGATTTCGCCACCATCAACCATTAACACTCTTGTAACACACCAGCATTATGGAGGTCTCACACCATTCATTCAAATTCCAACCTTGGCTCCAGAGACCAAGCTCTAATTTTTAACAGACTTCTCTGGTTGTATAGCAAGTAACATGGGAATCTTGTTTGAGAGTTCATGAACTTGTACCAGACATAGCAACTCTTAGAGTTCACAAGCCAAGGTTTTCACAGGAGTCCTCAGGGGGACCAGCTCTTACTTTGGCCTCTGACCTGCTGATATGATACAAGCTGGTTTACATCTCTGTGGAGTGTTCCTTCAAATACATTCTCCTTTCTCAGGGTTGAGGCCATATTGTAGTCAAGAGAGAAGAAACACTCTTCTAGTCCTATTTCCTACCCAAGGACGAATTTTTTTCAGGAATATAACATCAAAGAATAAAAATAAGCAAGCACTGAAGAGCAGGGACTTTTCTGTTTGTTACTGAGTATTCTGAATCAAGAAAACAGGGCTTGGCACTGTAGGACTTTGATAACTACTAAGGCATTGAATGAAATGGTCTGTTCATTTCAAAAGAAAAAAAAACAATCCAATGGCTGGGGAGGTGGCTCAGTAGGAAAGATGGACAATCATGAGGACCTGAGTTTTAATAACCAATGCCCACATAAAAGCTGAGCATGGCAGTGAAGGTCTAGAATCCCTCAGCATGGTGGGGTAGGGAGACGGGCAGATCCTTGGCTAACCATTGTAGTCAAAATTGGTGCTCAATATTCCTCAAGAATTAAGGCAGAGAGAGATGGAAGAAGATACCCAACCTTAACCTCTGGCCTTGACACACATACACACATGGGTGAGCAGACAGACAGGCAGGCAGGCAGGCAGGCAGACAGACAGACAGACAGACAGACAGACAGACAGACAGACAGACAAGAAAGAGAGAGAGAGTGAGAGAGAGAGAGAGAGAGAGAGAGAGAGAGAGAGAGAGAGAGAGAGATGAGATGAGGATGAGGATTGGTAATAATTATATTTCCAGAGCTCAATTTTTTATTTTGAAACAATAGCAGAAATATCTAGTTCAAGAACAAAGCCAGTCTACTATGCTTTAAAGCAGTGGTTCTCAACCTTCCTAATGTTACATCCCTTCACCACAGTTCCTCATGTTGTGATGACCCTCATAAAAAAAAAATTGTTGCTGCTTCATATCTGTAATTTTGCTACTGTTACAAATAATAATGCAAGTATTTTTGTAGCTAGAGGTTTGCCAAGGATGTTGCAACCCACAGGTTGAGAACCAATGCTTTAGAGTCTCTTCTACCTCCAAATCTTTTATGCAAAAGTTGCTTGTCATCCCAGTGTCCCCTTTAAGAGTGCTCATGAGAAAACACAAAATCACCATGTAATAATAATTTTCAGACAGGCTGAAATTTAACTTCATATTTGAAGAAGAAGCATTCTCACAGAAGATGCAATCTATAGAACAGTATTTCCATCATGAATGGAAGCATATTTTCATTGTTTTTATAATTCAGCCCCTCAAAACTTTAATTTCAGATTGTCTCAGATTACTTTTCCATAAAATAATATGTGGTGATAACTTCTGAACAATAGATATAACTTCCTCCAAACTAAGCCATAAAGTCCATATTTGGAAATACAGAAGCAGTATTCTCACTTTCAATGGGCAGTTTCCTTCTTCGCAGGTATCAATGTGTCCAAAAAGATCTTAATAGCCAAGTCCCACAGAGCACAGATGGTCTAGGACACAGAAGTCAAAGTAGACCTTGGTGAGTGGAAAATCTCCTCTGCTCTGACTCAGCAGAGCTGTTCTTTTCCTCTTGTCACTCAGGGACTTTGCAGTGATGTGCAACATATGCAGCTTTGTGGATGTCCCCATCATGTGGTGGATTCCTGCTGCTTCACCAGCTTTCAAACAGCAGTGCTGTGTCCATGAACTTCTGCAAAGTTGATCAAAGGTAAAGAGAATGCTATTTGTTTCACTACAGATTGCCGTCATGTATTATATTTCTTTTTCCTCCTCACAGAATCATCATTCTCCCTCACTATCCCAACTATTCTTACGGTGTACCCCTCAGATATCTGACTCTGGGCATCACTATGAAGTCAGTCGGTGCATTGAATCCAAACACATACTGTCTTTGAGCGGCTCTTGGACATCTACTGCTATGTTAAGGCACTTGCCCTGAAAAGCACTGGGCTCCTCTGAAAGGGAACTTTGACTTCAGAGCTTTACATGACTTTGCTAAACTTTTTAGGACTAACAGAAGTGTAAGATGCCCTGGTTAGCTTTAACTGTCACAACCTAGAACTGTCTTGGAAAAAAAAAATCTCAACTGAATAATTGCCTATATCACACTGACCTGTGGTGATGTCTACGGGGGACTATGGTAGTTTGAATATGGTTATCACTATTAGGATGTGTGGCCTTGTTGGAGGAGGTGCAGCCTTGTTGGAAGAAGTGTGTCACTGTGGGGGTGGGCTTAGAGACCCTCCTCCTAGCTACCTGATGACAGTCTGGTCCTGGCTTCCTTTGGACAAAGATGTAGAACTCTCAGCTCCTCCAGTGCCACGCCTGCCTAGATACAGCTGTGCTTCCTGCCATGATGATAATTGACTGAACCTCTGAACTTGTAAGCCAGCCCCAGTCAAATGTTGTACTTTGTAAGAGTTGCCTTGGTCATGGTGTCTGTTCACAGCAGTAAAACCCTAAGACAGAGATTGTCTTGATTTTCTTTACTGATTCAAAATGTTTCACCCACTGTGGGCGATACCATTCCCTAGGCAGGTGATCCTGAATTATATAGGTGAGCATGTGCCTGCCAGCAAGCAAATAGCAGCCTCCATAATTCCTGCTTCTTTGACTATGAATTGAGTTCTCTGGTTGAAGATTCTACTGTATGGAATGGCAAGCAGGCCTGCATTCATGTTCCTGCCTTGACTCTTTTCGATGACAAACTAACTGTTGTAGGAAATTTTCCACAGTAAGCACCCTGACACCAATAAGAGTGGAAGAGAGGAGATGTATTTGCTAGAGGGCCAAAGCAAGAATGGTTCCTGAGGGACCCTGGTCCCAGGTCTGGTTTGTAATACAAGAAAATCAACAATTTTTCCATACAAAGGTTATTCACTTCCAGAAAAAACTGACATCACATTTAAGAATTACTTATTAAAAGCTGAGGAAATAAAACCATAAACCACTAAGAAAAGCCCAAGTGTATACACATGTACACACACACACA
>NC_034594.1:31827715-31829433 GCF_900095145.1 Mus pahari | reverse complement strand
CACTCAAGAACCACATGAATCAAGTTATAAAACCCAATTGCAGAAAAAAAATCTTCTAAGACTCTGAGTCCGTTCATTGTTTATCATCAGCTTGAACATTACAACCATTTGATAAGATGGTTATAATGCTCATATCTTCTAAATTAATTAGCCAACTGTTTGTAAAATAAGGCCTTAAAGGTATTTCACCCAAATTCTATTACACTTATTAAAGGTCTTACCTAAGGCTGTAGCTAGCCTCCAGATGCATCTGCAAGAATTTGAGGAAGCCTTCCCCGTGGGAATTACATCTTCCACACTCCATGGTACTATTAACAATCACTCAGCAGACCATCTTACCTTGTGATCTCAAAAACAAAATAGAGGCCAAGAAATGTGGACGCCAACTCCCATGTTTTTCACCTCAGAGTTACTTCTATTTTTTCTTCTATGCATGTTCCCTGTCTAAGACATATTGTTTCCACACTTGTACCATTCTCCCAGTCCCTCCTTTTCTCCTTCAGATTCTCCAGGGTCTACTTATACATGCCTGCAACTTTAGTCCTTAGCTTCCTTGATTCCAGTTGCCTTGGTTAAGNGACATGACTTCAGTCTGCCCTCTAAACTTTAGAGTCTAAAGCCAAACTTCTTGCTTTAGAACGTGGGTTTTTTGGTTTGTTTGTTTGTTTTTTGTTTTTTGTTTTTCTGAAACACCATGCATCTGTTCTGTGCCCCCGGCTTCTGTGCAGCTGTGCCTCATCTTACTATTCCACTTAAAGATGTCCATCAAGGTCAGTGTGGACTTCCTGTTGCTGTACTTTTAACTCTGACTCAACCATTTTTCTTTCAACTTTTCTCACCAGTGGCTTCTCAGGGATGCCTGCCTCTCTGACTTCTCTTTTTGAGCTTATTATCCTAGTTTTTATTTTTATAACAAGGAGAGAGGAGGCAGCACAAACTCCCTTTTTACTAAGCTTCAATGGTGGGCTCTCTCAGAGCACAGAACGACTGAAATCGTGTGCACACTCAACATAATTGTAGAAAACATTGATAAACAGCATGTTAGCAGGAATTCTAGTTCATTAAGGAAAAAATCCTATCTAAATAATGTGATAAATATTCTAATGAAGTCATAACTCATAATGCTTTGGAAAAACTTTTGAAAAGAAGACTTATTTTTTATTGCACACGTTTGGATTTTTGCCTGCATACATGTAAGAGCACCTTGGATATGCATGACCTGCACAGACTGGAAGAGGTTGTCCCCTGGTGCTGGAGTTAGAGATGAATGTGAGCTGCCATGTTGGTACTGGTAATAAAATGCAGGTCCTCTGCAAAAGCTGAGCCATCTCTCCAGCCCACACTGAAAACACTTCGTAAAGGGCCAACCAGAGCTCAGCGTGGAATCTATATGATGGATAAAGACCTGCTGCAAAAATGCCAGAGATAAAGATAAATGGGCAGCTATGTGCGTTACTAACGCATTGAACAAGAACCAACATGTGGGACAGAATCAGAAAAACAGCTTATTTTTCTCTTCCATTCCTAACTTTAAAAGCATCCTGCTTTTTTCCTCTGTGGAAACTCGAATTTTCTTCTTCATAATAAGAGCTCACTTTGCAGGTTAAGAGTCTCTCATAACAAACACCTGAAAAAATGTTCAACATCCTTAGTCATCAGGGAAATGCAAATCAAAACAACCCTGAGATTCCATCTCACACCAGTCAGAATGGCTAAGA
>NC_034594.1:31770256-31826754 GCF_900095145.1 Mus pahari | reverse complement strand
ATTTGAAATGTAAATAAAGAAAATAATAAAAAAAAAGAGTCTCATATCATAAAAGGGGAGGAGATATTTAATGACTGTGTTTTTTTTAAAAAAAATCATATTTTAATGAATATGCACACCTATTCTTTTATGTCCTTGATGTTAGTAAAAGCATAACAGTACTATATATATATATTATATATATATATAATATATATTACATATATATAATATATATTACATATATATATTACACACACACACACACACATATATATATATATATATATATATATATATATATATAAAATATTTGATTGTTCAACCTTAGAAGTTTACAAATCTAGTCTGCTCAGGTAGCTAGAACCTCTTCACACTGGGCTTTCGGCCAAAATGTTGACGGTAGCATTCCATCGCCAGTGGATGAATACCCAGCAGCCCCCTAGGAATCTGGAAAGCATTCTTATGAAACCCTTCTGTAAATGATTCAGAGGTATACACATCCCTGAACTCTCCAAAGTGACAGTGAACACGAACTATCCCAGTTAGTAAAACGCCAAGGCAATAGGATCGACTTCAGAAGTCTGCACCAGCTGGGTGAGTGGGCAGAGCATCGGCAGATGACTGTTTCAAGGACAGGACAACAGATGTGTTTAGGACAAACAATCCCAACTCCCTTCTGGGAGAAATGGTATCAGAAGGGCTTCGGAAGGTCCACACTTGCATAGGAAATGAGGTTCTTTGTGGTTCTGTGTGGCTGGAAGCTTTTGCCCACTGGAACTAAGGTTCTGTATCTCTGCTGAGCCATTCTGCTGTTAGTGAAGGAATTTTGAAACCCAACTTCAGTATTTTATGGCAGAAATTTACCTGCAGTCAGTATTTCCATGAATATATGCAATTGAGATTAGGTTTTAAGTTCGATATGTATTTTTCTCACATAGAACTCCTTTGAAAGTCTTCTGAGAGTGCTAATATTTTTCTCTCATTTTCTTTTGTTCTTTAAAAGCATATGCATATCTTTCCCTATGTATTTCTCTCTACTATGTAACATGTACATACAGTTGAAAATGCATATATGCCATTACTGATAATTAAAGATCATCAGTAGGTGATATTGCATGTTGTTTTCCCATTGAGAAGAGGAGGTTAGAGTGGGTTTGGATGGCTGGTACACATTCCCCTAACAGGCAGAAAGGCCCTTCAAGCAGGTATAAGGTTACACAACCACTTTCTGCAGGAGCTGAACCGCAGTCAGCCTTGTACAAGCTCATTTCATAAATATTTTTCCCTTGAAATTCTTGAGATGGATGGATTCCATTTTTTTTCCAGGAAGATACTGAAAAGTCTGCTCGTGACTGTATCAGGAGGCAGCACCCATCTGCTCTTGGCAATGGTTTAACTTAATTTATTTTGCACCATATTTATTAGTCAGGACTTTAGAATTTCTGTGAAAAATCACATATTTTTCTTATCTCCCCATTCTTTTAAAATAGCACATTTATGTAAAGGATGCATGCCCTGCTGTGTTGCTTGCAGTACTGTTTTAGGGTGGTGGTTTTGCTACAAAGATTTCAGGATTCTCATGATTGGTTGACTTCAGTCCCCATCTAACTTGTTTATGATAAGTATTCCACCCTCTCTGTATTGCTTCCACTTAATGCTACTCCCTGGCTTTACAAAGAGGCCTTTATGTAATGACACTATGTGTAGCCTAACCATCTCCCACAAAGCTCCAGTACAAACTAATTGAAGGGCTACTAGTATCCATCTTAATATAGTGCTTTGCTACAACGTGTAAAGTCCTGGATTCTATCCCTAACATCATGGAAACAGGATATATGTCCTTAAACCCAGCACTGTAGCCTCTAGAGGTAGGGGCAGAAGAATCAGGAGTTCAAGGTCACTCTCAGCTACATAGCAGTTCCAAGCCAGTCTCTGCCTTAAAAAATAAAAAAAATAAAAATAAAGCCAGTGGGAGCAATTTTCAAAGTAAATAGGATTTGAAGGTGGTTCAGGGACAAGGAATCAATCCCTTGACCTTTGGATTGATGTCAGTAGCACCAGAGCAACCGCATGACCTTTTATGCTTAGTGTTTTGAATATATGAGTGTTGTCATATTTATTTATAAGCATTTTCCCTGCTTATTATCTCATTTCATATCTAAAACTAATTCGATACACTGTGTCTTCTCTTTAACTCAAATATAATATAACTCTCTAATATTTAATGAATAGATATTAATTTTAGCAATGCCTCATTTTTCTTCATTACATTCTCATATCTAAATATGGAAGACATAAAAGTGGTGTTTTTATGATATTTTTAATTAGATAAAATTCACATATATATGTATATACAAGCTCGTGGGCCCAATAATTCTCTAATTAATGTTTAGATTCTGTTTATAACTTCAGAAACTTTTCAAATTAAAAAAAAACAACAAAAAAGGCAGTATGAATTCATTAAGACACTCTCCATCCTCTGCAAAGGTAACCTTTACAACAGTTCTTTCTGATAGGCTCCTGAAATTTTCCACCAAGAATTAGTATTCAAGCTTCTCTTAATCAGACACAACTTTAATATGCTCTAAATTCAAATAAACCTATCCAAAATGCCGTGTACTCTCATGGTTTTGGCTCCAGACATGAGAACATAGAGTTAAAAAGAAATCAACTCTGAAGGAGAGAATGGGGAGGTCATAGAAGAACTATGTCCTGTCTGAGCCAAGGTTATGCCCCAGAAATAAGCCAGTCCTACCTACCCGACCTGATGTACCTGAGCTTTCATAGAACCCACCAACCCTTCAGGACGGGTAGTATTATTGTACCCATAGTTTACAGATGGGAAGATGGAATTTGAGGCCTTCTTTAGTACCAGTTGGGAAACCGAACGGTTGCCTGAGGGAGTCGTAGTGCAGATGCTCATTCCTGCAACCACACTGGCCCAAGACAATTATCCAGGGGTTTTGGAACTCTTGGCTTTAACTGTGTCCAACATATATCCTGATTACTTAATAACGCACACTTTGCAATAATTCTGCAATGTACCAGTTAGTATTAAAATTTGTATTATTGAACATTTCTTTACTGTGTTTACTCTTCTCATGTCCCTGTTGAGTTTCACTTTGGTCTTCGCTGCCAAACCAAGGAAGCATTGGCACGGATGTTGGAAGTGGGCAATTCTCCCAATCAGCAGGACAGTCCTGACACAAAATAACCACAGAGAGATCTGTTGTCACCTTGTCCCTTACAGCGAAAGCCAGAATAGAGAAAGCCACCACCAGGGGGCAATCTATACCTTATCACATGATCAGAATAAGAAGTGATAACAATTGATAACGAACAGCCATAATTTTTGGCTTGTTAACGCCTTTCTTTTCTTTCCTTATTTCTTTCTTTTTTTTTTCTTTTTCCTTTTCCTTTTCCTTTTTTTTTTTTTTTTTTTTTTGAGACAGGTTCTTTCTATATAGTCCTGACTCTCCTGAAACTCAAAATGTAAATCAGGCTGGTCTTGAACTCATGGAGATCCACTTGCCTCTGCATCCAGAATGCTGGCATCAAAGGAATGTGCCATCCCCAGAGGCTTGTTGATTTTAAATTTGTGCTAACATTAAATAATCAAAAGTGTCCATATATAAATATGGACTTTCAGTTTTTCTCAAAGAGTCAGAAGATCTGGCAATTACTGGCTCTGCACTTTTCCAAGATAACAACTAGTACAGTTGGAGCCAGTTCTCAGCCTCATTTAACTAAACTCGGAACTCTTTGGTACCCCATTTTTTGTGTAATAAATGCACATGTGTTTTGTCTTGCCTCTGCAGTTTTTCTGACACCTGTGGTATTTCAGTTTATGAATTACTTGACCAAACAAGACTATGACATGAAACATAATTGCAAGGAAGTTTGTATATATTGAACTTCTGGACTTTTGCAAATAAACAAATGTTAACTTTGCTGTTTAAAAATATTGTTTTGCCACCAAAGAATACAATAATTAGACATTAGCACACAGATCAAATAATTTTTAGGTTAATAATGCTTAACTACTTTGAAGTAACCTATTCTAACTTTGTCTTGTCCTCCTGTTGAAACAGAAATTTGCATATTCATCTTGAATCTACTCCTCAGGGAATCTGGACACTTCTGTTCCTTTACCCTATGTATTTTGTTGCCTTGAATCAATTTGGCATCTAGCCATGGCTACAGGTAAAAGCAAGAATTATATAGCTCTAGGAATTTGCTTAGATGTTTCTCAACTCAACTACTTCCTTCTCTCTTGTGGGTGAAAGACATTTCTGGAGGGATAAGGGGGGTTTCAGTCACACATATCCTCTACTGGATCTTCTGTGAGTTTACTTACAATCCGAAGCAAATCGAGCCAGGAACGTTCTCCAAGGCCTTGGCAATGAGGCTATCTCTCCTGCCAGACTCCTAGACTGTCCTCACGATGCGAGGTCAGACCCATTTCTGATTTCACAGAGCAGTTACTGTTGCTCTGTAGAGGTAGTTTGGGACCAGCAAAGCTTGTTTTATCATTCTGTTCTTTACTGAATGGTTTGCTATTGTATGCTGAGAACCTGTTTCCTGAATTCTAAATAAAGGATAGTTCTTTAACTTTGCTGCTTTACTGAAAATAATTCTCTTACTGTAAATAAAACAACCCAGTGCAGAAGTCTGGAAATGCTTCAGAGGCAAACAGGCCTGAGGTGGTTGGTCCTCAGCTCCTAATCTCAGGGCTAAGGAACTCAGATGTATGTCAAGGTGTTCCTCATTTTCATCTTCACCATGAAAGAATTTTGGGGCAAGTAGGGCAGTTGCTGAAATTCTGTATTTGGTTTCATAAAGGACATAGACTGAAATACACTGGACAGAGGATTCCCTTCTCATGTGAGCTCTTCTACCAGTCGGCAACTGGATAGGCAAATTAAACCTCAGATCTGGCTCTCTGGAGACTAGTAAGATTGCTCAGCCAGCAAAATGCTTGCCAAGAAAGCATGAGAAGCAGAGATCCCCAGCTCCCATGTAAAGAGCCAGATATGACACTAGACACCTGTAATCCCAACGCTGGGGAAACACACAGGACAATCTCACTGGCCAGCTTGTGAAGCTGAACTGGTGAGCTCTAGGCTCAATGACAGACTTTGTCTCAAAAAATAAGACAGAGAATGATAGAAGATACCCAAGATCATACTCGAGTATTCGTATGTATACAGTCACGCATACTTGTGCACCTGTGCATACAAACACATATACACATGCACACCTACACACAAAGGTAATCTCTCTCTCTCTCTCTCTCTCTCTCTCTCTCTCTCTCTCTCTCTCTCTCTCTGTGTGTGTGTGTGTGTGTGTGTGTGTGTGTGTGTGTGTGTGTGATGTGTGTTGGGAAGGATACTATACTGAGCATCTTGCTTTATCACCTCTACCTTATTCCCTCAAGACAAGACAAGGTTCGCCACTGAACCTGAAGCCAAGCTGGTAACAAGTAAGCCCCAGTGATCCTGGTATGCCTGCCTGCCATGGAGTTGGGGTCACAGTCACGAGAGCAGCCATGCCCATCTCTTCTTTTGTAAGTGGGTGCTAGGAATGTGAACTCAGATCCTCATGCCTGTGCATCTCCCTAGCATTGAAAGATGCCTCTTTAAAGAAAATCTCAGAGACTAATCCTGATACCTCAGAGACTGAGCCAGGAAAACCGCCATGAATTGTAAACCAGACTGGGCTGCACAGTGAGTTTCAAACTGCCCTGGTTTAGTGTGTGTGCTCCTAGCTCCAGAACCAAAGAAAACAAAATCTTTCTACTATCTCTACTAAACCCATTCTTAGAACTTGGATGTTGGGAAATAAGAGAGAATTTTTCCATGTTATGAAAGGACAGTAAGTTTTTCAGATTCACCTTTTATTTTTAGTTAAAACACACATACCCCAAAAAAGTAATTACTTTGTGTCACATTTACTTTGTAACCATATATTTAAGGAGTTCAAAATAAACCCATACAAAGCACATTTTGTTACATTGCTGGGAAGAATCAATTATCCCTTTTCCTCCTCATTCTCAACCCAGAAGGAGCTCAAAGCATCTCATCTCATAATAGAATAAAATATGATGGTGTGTCATAAACATGTCCCGTTGGCAAAGGCTGGGATCCAAATGTTTTTGGTAAGGTATCCAATCTTGATTTTGCAGAGTCCAGGAATCCTGCCAGCTCCTAGGAATTCGAGCAATTTTAAATGGAGAAAATATCAGTCTTTCTGGAATTCAAATCACTTTAGAGATTCAAAATATGGGCTGGAGAGATGGCTCAGCGGTTAAGAGCACTGACTGCTCTTCCAGAGGGCCTGAGTTCAATTCCCAGCAATCACATGGTGGCTCACAACCATCTGTAATGGGATCGGATGCCCTCTTCTGTTATCTCTGAAAACAGTGAGATTGTAATCATATATATTAAAGAAAGTAATAAATCTTTAAAAAAATTCAAAATACACATTAAAAACCTAACAGATCAGTAAGCCATCAGAACAAGGTGCTGGGTGTAGTGACAGAGTGACTTTACGTTCCTGGACAGCCTGGGCTGCAGAGAAAACCCCATTGTGGGGAATGGACTCAGGAAAGATAAAAATGAGACAGGTGAATTTGTGCGAAATTTGGTTATTTCTTTTAGGGTCCTCGTTCTCCTCTTTTTCACAGTCAAGAATGGGGAAGCCTGCCTCATGGAGAATCTCTTTAGCTTGCCTTGAGGAAATCTGCTTTACTTAGAACTACTTCCCAAGTTGGGTGTGGTGGCGCACACCTTTAATCCCAGCACTTGGGAGGGGGAGGCAGAGGCAGGCAGATTTCTGAGTTCGAGGCCAGCCTGGTCTACAAAGTGAGTTCCGGGGCTACACAGAGAAACCCTGTCTCGAAAAAACAAAAAACAAAAAACAAAAAAAAAACAAAACAAAAAACAAACAAACAAAAAAACAAAACAAACAAACAAACAAAAAACCAACTACTTCCCAAGGGATCTCTCCCAAAGACTGAGAAAAATTAAACAAACAAACAAACAAACCACTTTGGGCAATTTACAGCTGCCTCATTTTCCTGGTAAAACTGAAACAGGGCTGGACCTCTGGCTGATGGAGTCTTGATATTGGCCTCTTAATTCCTGTTGTTGGTAAATAATTCTTTCATGCTTTTGTTCTCTCGCTCTCAATCTCCCTCCACCCCCACTCCCACTTTCTTGCCTTTTGAAACATGATTTTGTTATGTAGCCCAGGCTGTCCCTTCTAACACAATATTGCTAGTGAAAGAGTATAGACATGCAGGAGCAGACCTGGCTTCACTCATATTGTTTCTCTTGTACCCCAGAGCCACCCTAGCAGTGAATTTTTTTTTCATGCATAAAATGCACTTAAGTGTGTCCACCTCTGTCCCCTTTTATCCCTGACACTTGTCCACCTCACCAACCCTTCTCACTTGGAGCTTCAGCTACAGTCTGCAACCCCCCCCCCCCCCTTAACTTCCTACCATCTTTCACGGGATCTCCTGGAAACACTCTCCCATTGTGACTCCCCTGCTGAGAGTCCTCTGGAAGCTTCCCACTGGCCTCCTCCCTGAGATCTCTTTCTCTCTCCCTTGCTCTTCATGCTTTTCCCATGCTACTTCATTTCTGAGCTACACCGGCTGTGGTGACTGCCTCCCTGCTTATGTCCTTGTATGGGGTGTACCCTTCCTGTCACCCTAGGCTCACTTTATGTGCTCCCCACTCATAACTCTTTCTTGCTGTTCAGGCCAAAGAAACTCTTGTTTTGCCTCAGGTACCTGTGGCCACTCATACTTTGCTTTGCTCTGAAGATTTCTCGTTCATGTCTTGCTGTGCCGATCAAGGCTCCTGCCTCTGGATGGTTCAAGTTCTGAGCGAAAGGGCTCATTTTTGACTTGTTCACAGCTGCTCCTACAGCACCTACAAAACGCTGTCACTCCATAGACATTGGAAAATCAATTAGTCAGTGAATAAATGAAAACTAGATTTGTCCCTGTTTCCCAGATTGAGCATCTATCAGTTTGACCCCCAACTAAAGGGTGTGATGGTTGTCACTGCTCACCTTGTCTACTGTCTGAAGGTTAGGAAGACAAGCATTTTACAGATTGGACCTGGTATATTGAGCCCTAGTTTTCAGACCCAGACCCCACATAAATTTCCTAACCAACCATTTTCTCATAATTTATTACTTTTGAATCTCTGAAGGAATCGAAGTAAAACTACAGAGTGTCGTGGTTATTACTATTCTGAAAGATATTTGCTACAACCCCTAGTTGTCCTTAAATATCTAGTAGGGGTTTCTCTCCCACTTCAGACCATATAGTTCTCAAATAAAAGACATAAAAGCCTTTAGTTTTATAATAAACTTAAAATCACTGGAGCTGGGCAGATGTCAACCCTCTATGCTATTTTGTCTACCTCCTGTGGTGAGCCCCAAGATATCACTTGCCATGTTCTGCCTGAGTCACTCCTACCTCAACAGGCCAGCCCTCATGATCTACCTACCTCATGGCAACTTCTTCCTTCTTCTCCCTCCTCCTGGTCTCTGCCTCAGACCCTGAGGCAGGGAACCTTTGCTCTACGCCGTCTCTTCTGCTCAGCTCAGGCTGTGGACATCTTTACTAACCATTCATGGATAACTCGTGGGGAAAGGTTTGCACGACAGATATTGGTGTATGTGAGAATTCACTTGACTTAGAGCAACCAGGTCTTGGGATACAGTTTTTAGCACTTAAATACATAGCAGTACTAGACCAACTCCCTACAACAGGGTGCACGCACATGCTCCGCCAAGACTCAGCAACTAGCAACATTTCGCCAGGTTTTCTGTCTTCCACCTCTCCCTCCGCCCCCACACAGTTCTCTAAACCAGTTATCACAGTGATGACTACAGTGACTGTCTTTCTCCATCATTTCTTCCCTGCTGGTCAACTGGCTTTATTCACAACCACGACTTTTAGTCTTCATAATGACCATTTGAATTTACATCATGAGTCCACAGTACCCAAGTAGAAGCATGTAGGGATTGTAAGGTTTACCTCCATAAAATAAAATGAAATTCTCAGATATAACTAGTCTTTCTCCTTTGAGTATAAAGGTGTCCCTATAGAGTTGTTATTGTTATTGTCCTATTTCTGTTCAGTCCATAGACGTTTGAAGCTTCTTTGTTATTTATTAAATAAACACTCAAAGTCACAAATCTATGATGCATGTTTGAGGAAGAAAAGCCATTTTGCAATTTTGAAAAGTTTATGTCAAATTTACAAACTCTTTCCCATGGTCCCAGGTTGGAAACTCAGACACAGCCTTTTACTGTTGCCACCAAGGTATTAGAGCTCTCTGCCCTCTGTTGTAGGCCCGATAGTACCAAGAGTCCATGTGTGACTTCATTAGTTATAGAATATTATCTACATTTTCTCTGAGGGCTTTTTAACTGCCTGATTTTTGCACAGGTTTAGGACGAACTAATTTTGTGAGGAAGTTCTTGATCAAAGGAGTCTCAATGAGCTAACCTTGAGTTTGAAATTCTCCACAATAATAAGAGAAAAGTGCAGAAAGAACTTTTTGTTCCTTACAATTTTCAACTTCTATGCCTGACTAAGCCCACTATGCTAACAGAGTGACTCTTCTCATGATTTCAGTACAGGATGACAGCTAATCAAACTTTACAAACTTAGATTGCTTAAACAGTGATAGCAACATATACTTCCAAAATGTTTTTAGTCATCTATCCAGCTTGAGTGACATTCAAGCCAGCTAGTGATTTGAAGCTGGGAAGACTGGCATGAAACCATCAGCCCCCGCCCCTACCCCCCCCCCCATTGGTTTCCTCTGGTTCTACTAGAGCAGATGGAGTGAGGGTGCGAATGTAGGAAGTGATTAAAAANAAAAAAAAAAAAAAAAAGGATGAGCCGAAAAGGGATGATAGCTAAGCTAGAACAGCGTCTCAAAAACATTAGGAAAAACAGATATGCCATTGGGACCAAAAATGAGAAGACTCAGCCCAGGAATAGGGTAGGGCTGCCAGGTCAGTTACTTAGTCAAAGTACCACAGCACCATAAGAGCAGCCAGGAGGGATGACACCAGAGCCAATTTTATTTGTCTACCTCATGCCCTGGTAGAGAGGCTTTGTCAATACCTACAAACAGCTCCATTTGCGAATTCGCAGAAGCCTATGGCGTAGTGTTTCTGAGTTTGATCCCTGATATCCATATGGTAGGGGTGAACTAAGTCCCACAAGTTGTCCTTTGACTTACACACGCGCACATAGATGCCATAGCCCATGTGCATGCACACACACACACACACACACACACACACACACATACACCCACCCTAGCCCACACACCAATAAATAAATGTTATTCAAATAATTTACATTTTCAAGACCTCCAAGGTGTATGAACTGTGATTGAAAATAAGATATAGCAATGGGCTTAACATGGAACTTCTACTTTAACATGTCAAATGAACAAAACACTCAGTCTTGGTCACTTTTATATTACACTTCTTAAGAATTGTCTTGTCACAGACACAGTAACATGAATTTGTAATCCTGTATTCTGGAAGAAGAGTCAAGAGGATCACTACAAGCTCGAGGCCAGAGTGGTCTATCTAGAGAGCAGCAGGCCAGCTAGGGCAACATAGTATGAGAATCTGTCTCAAAAGGCAAACAAACAAATAAAGAATTATTGGTCATATGGTGGCACACACCTATAACTTCATCCCTTAGAAGATGAAAGCAAAAGATGATGAGTTCAAGGCCAGACTAGACGACATAGTAAAGCCTCATTCTAAAAACCTAGGGACTGTGGTAGCACATGCAGAATCCTGTATTTCGTTCTCAGAACCACACATACACACAGAACATTACATTAAATAAGGAAAAGCATCGAGTTTCAGTGTAATCACCAGACACTTACTGCCTGGATAAACTCAATTTCGCTTACTTTCTTTCACGCCTTAAAATATGTGGTTTCTCATAAATTAAGAGCACCGCCCCCTAATCTCTTCAGACCTGTGCTGAAGAAGAGTTTAAAGTCCACTTTATTTTTATCCAGGTCCAGTTTCACCTGAAACAGCTGGAAGCATTCCTCTTGAGAAAATAAAGCAACTTGTGTGCTCGTGTTCATAAAAGTTGCACTGTAAACCTAAAACACAAAACAAACCATTGTGTGGCCCTACGATGGGACATGGAACCTGATAGTTTTTGGGAAACTGACCTTCGACAGAGCAGTGACTGTCAAAACTTAGCAGTCATTGTATAAAGCACTGTGGAGACACACAGATAGAAATGGCAGTGTGGCCTCGAAAGGTGATAATTGTTTTGATGTTTCATTCAGAGAGCGTATGGCAGGGGAAATGCAGGATTAAGGTGGCTAGAACTGGGTAGCTCCTCTCCCCTCCTTTCTTATCTCTTTTTGGTACCCAGTCCTTATTCCAGTTTCTCCTTTTTCAATGCTCAGATCACAACTGATTGCTTATAATCTATCTCCTGTGAGATGAGATAATTTAATAAATTAACTCATGTTGTGGCTTGTCTGGGGTTTACGATTGTGTGCAACATGTTATATTTTAAATGCCTTTTAGAGATAGTATTTAATTTTTAAATCTATTTTAGAACTCTCTCTGAACCTCTTCTTCCTCCAACAAGTCTTGCTTCTGTCTTTATGTGCAGACAATTGTTTATAAGTCTGAGTAATCTAATAGTGGGGGTTTCCATACGTACCACGGGACTTCGGGTGTCCTTAAACTACATCGTTTGAAGGACGGCCAGCAGTGCCTCCCTTTCTTGAGGTCTGAGAAGAAGAGAGAAGGATAAGCGTATCATGGCCGAGAGGAGATCCTCAGATATGCCTGTGACCTGCAGAGGAAGGTAGGCCTGCTGTACCTCTGTAAGATCTGCTTTAAGCAGACCTGCCAGATTTCCACAAGTGACTGTGAGGCCAACATACATTTCTTAAAGGAGATGTGACTGGTGTTAGATCTGGACCATTATTCATAATGGCATTAGATATGGCAGGAAATTTTAGCCTCTCTTGTTTTATCCCATTGAACTCTAAAGGCACCTTCCTTCCCCCACTGCTGCCTGCCAGTCACTGTGGCAACCAACATGCTTCCCACACATTGCCAAATGTGTCTAACAGCCCTATGGAGAGCTATTAGCTGATTTTTTTTTTTCCTAGAGGTTGGACCCAGGCAGGACCTTGCCCATGCTAGACAGATGCAATACCATTGAGCCACACCCTCAGCTACTAAATGAGATTTCAAAAAGTCTTTTTAAAGATTATTTTTATATACAAATTTTTGCTTGCTATAGATCCCCTAAGACCGAAATTGTGGATGAGTGTGAGCCACCATGTGGGTGGCGGGAGCAAACCCCCCTGCCTTCTGCAAGAGCAGCAAGTTCTCTGAACTATGGACTCATCTCTGTAGCTCCTAGATGATTTAGGGCAGTAGAAACTTCTCTACAAAAAAACACAATAAAGTCCTGTTTCAAAGAGGCTAAGTGACCATGGACCTCATATCTTGGCTTTGCAATATATTACGTGTGTGGGAAAAGGCAGAGAGGAATGTTCCCCCTCAACACTCTCAACCTAATTCCAGTGCAGGAGTCCCCCATGAGTCAGGAATCCAGACTGCAGCAAAGGTAAGTTTTACTGGCGAGGAGCCTCTGTTGGTGTGGCGGCTTAATGAGGGGCGCGTTGGCAGTCTAACATCGATCTTTCTAATATTGTGACAGCAGCCTTTGGAGGTACTGTTCCATTTGAGAGTAGCACCACGTCATCAAATTCAAGTTGGAGATGCAGTCTGTCTTGTGATCAAACATCATTTTCTAAGAATCACACGTAAGGAGAATTGGGATGGAAGCACTCTGCTTCTTCATACGGCATAACAAACATTAAAACAAGGGGTGGAGTTGGTAGAACACTTGCATAGCATGCCAAAGCACAGGTTGGATCACCAGCATTGAATAAACCAAGCATGGTGGTACATGTCTGTGCAAGCAAGGAGAGGCAGAGGAAAGACGATAGGAAATTCAATGTCATCACCAGTTTGAGGCCAACTGTGAGACCCTGTCTCAAAATTAAAGCAATTAGATTATTTTCAGATCAGACCCTGTCTCCTTAGCAACAACAAGAGCAGCAACAAATTCTCTTTAAAAACCCACTAAAAGGTTTGAAATACGTGCAATATGAGAGCAGAACGGAGGAGCAACTGGAGGGAGAAAGAAGGCTGGCTAGGGAAGCTGATTCGACTATGGAGGGGAGTGGATGAGAGCAATAACAACATGTAAGTACCTGTTACTTTGTGTGTTAACCTAAAATAATTAATAATAAAAAAACCCTGAAAATTCAAAGGAATTATTTTAACCTAGACGTTTTACACACAAGAAATTATTATTTGACATGATTTTCAGTGAGTCGATTTCTATTAGTTTTTCATGATCTTGGGATTAAATAATTTTAAGACATCGATCTTTCTAGTATTGTGACAGCAGCCTTTGGAGAATAATAAGAATAGGAACTACTACATACTGTCATTAGCAAAATACACGGTGTGCTCATGGTGACTAAATCAAAGTTTCAGGGGCCATAAAGAGATTTACAGGGGGGAGTAAAGTCCTTTTGTTTGCTCTAGATAAGACACATGCACAGGAGGCGCAGGAGCACTCGAGGTGCTGTCTTATTAAGTAGTGTTCAAAGAGCGTGATTTACAAGAAAATTGCACGGAGAAGAATTTCTAAAACAATTAACTTAAGAAGTAGAACCCAGGAGTTGGGCGTGTAGCTATTTGTAGAGTACTTGCCTAACATACAAGCGACCCTATGTCCGACCACGTGACCAGGTGTGGTAGTACATGCTAGTAATCTGCGCTTGGGAGGCACAGGTGGGGCATCAGACATTCAATGGTATACTAAGCTGTAAAGCAGGCTCGAGGACAACCTGCAAGGCAAGAGACCCTGAAGAGAGAGGTGGTAGGGGGGGGGACAGGGAGAGGGGGAGAGAATATCTGTGCAAGATATGAGGGGATGGATGGCAGAAGGGTGTGGATTCTGAGGGTACATATTTTCATAATATTAGCTACGCTTTCCCAAAGTAAGGATTAAGACACACCCTAACCCATACTGATTGTTGCAGATCGCTGCACCAGAGGTGGCTTTAATTGCTAGTTATATAAAAAAAGCAAATCAATTGTATTTCTTCCCTCATGACCCGTGGGCTAGCCAGCAGCCAGTGTGGGGAATGAAACCCGACACACAGGAGTCCCTGGATTCACGGGCTGTCTCTGTGCCATGGTTCTGAGGTTGCTGCCTACCATGTCAAAAGAAATCCAGATAAAGAAAAGGAAATCCACTCCCTTTTAGTGGCGCAGCTATCCGCGTTAGTCGCTGTCCCTCTGAACCATGCTCAGGCTGACGAGGTCTGAGTGCTAGCCATAAAAACCATCAACATTCACCCACAAAAACACCGCTCACATGCGAAGGCTATTGTGTCATGTAATTATTAAAATCAGCCGTACGGCATAAGCATTATTATCAACATTTTAAGTACAGGGACTGAGGCTTAAGGAGTTGTAGTTTGTTCAAGACAATGTAGAACCAAAATGGAAATCCAGACTCCTGAGACCTGAACCTGTGCGCTGAGAGCCTATTTGAGTGAACCATTGTTCTAGGAGGTAGTTTAAGACCCTCCAGAAGATAAGACTTTGGTCTCCACAGAAGGAGACAAGGTCTCAAATAGCCAAGGTTGACTTTGAACTCTTGATCTTCATGTCCCCACCTTCCCAAGAGCTGGTAAAATAGGGTGGGCTCCACAGCTGGATTCATTCGTGTTTAAGTGGACCACAACAGAAGCAATAGCACGGCAACACATAAAAAGGCCAAGAAGAGGCAAGAACGCTGACCAAAATTTAGGAGCTGCTATGCTAGGATCTAGTAAGACAAAGACAGGGTTTATATATTGACTGCTTGATTCCCAAGCCAGGCAAATCACACAAGACTGTGGGGAATTGCAGGTGGCCTCCAGTTGAGCTGAGGTCTGAACCCCGATGGTCATAATTCACCCTCATGACACAGTAGGCGATCCTTCAAGCTCCTGGAACTCCGGCCCTTGCTTAAGGTACCACCTCCCACAGCCTCCACAAGAGAAGCATGGTCAGTGGTCATGTAAGCAATGGCCCAAGCTTCTGACCTTCAGGCTAAACTCCTCCTCAGTGACCTCCTCCCCTCCCCTCTCCTCTCCTCCTCTCCCCTCTCCCCTCCTCTCCCCTCCCCTTTCCTCTTCCTCTTCTCCCCTCCCCTCTCCTCTCCTCTCCTCTCCTCTCCTCTCCTCTCCTCTCCTCTCCTCTCCTCTCCTCCCCTCTCTTCCCCTCCCCTCTCCCCTCCCCTCTCCTCCTCTTCCTCCTCCTCCTTCTTCTCTCTCTCTCTCTCTCTCTCTCTCTCTCTCTCTCTCTCTCCCTTCTCTCTTTCTCCCTGCATTTCTATAATAAAGCTCTTAAACCAAAGAGTCTCTGCTCTGCTCCATCAAGCCCTGCTGCACACTCAGCTCATTGTTGGGAACTTCTTCCCTATCCCCTCTGTCCCACAACTCTGGGGTGCTAGCAAGGTAGCCCCAGGGGGGTCCCCATCAGGGCTGCCCCTTCTCCACCCCCACCCCCCTCGTGGGTCAGAGGCAATGCCTACCCGGGACCGAGTGGAAAGCACCTGGCAGTCTCCCTGCACCTGACTGACCAGAGAATAGAGAAACTCTGGCAGGGCGTTGGGCATCTTTTTCCTCCCAACTTCCCCCGGGCCCTCTGGGCCCCCCATTATTTTATTTTGTTCCCAACACGAGACCAATAGAACCACCCAACTGGGTGTGAAACAATTGTGTCCCCAGGTCAACATGTCATCAGGCTACTGTGCACTGCTCAGGAGTACTAGGCTGTGGTGATGGGGGCAGTAAGAGTGCTTTCCTTGATCGCCCCAATGCGACTCTTGTGGAATGTATGTGCTTCCACATACAACCCACCATAACTCAGAAAATGGCTTCCTCTTACTCCCGAAGGCCACAGAGGAGTGCTTCATAGAGATTTGTTAGAGTCCCTCTTGCCAAAGACCCACTTGGCTAGCTAGCTACAGCTTCTCTGAAGATCACACCGCCACCACTATAAAGGTAAGCCTGTTAACAGTCCAGTGCCCAAGTCAATAGGCCCACTCCATCTCACAGGCTTCTAGGTGGGGGCAGCCTTCCTCTGCTGGCAGCTTGACTGAGACCTCACTGCCACCAGTCTTACTAAAGTTTCCTCTCCTCTCTGTCATCTTGGCTCGGGAAACTTCTCCAAGAAGTAAGAAGCATCAGTTCTCTGTGTACTCTCCCCATTTAAACACCTCCAAGGAGAAAAACAACCTTTCTCTACCACTGGAATGTAAGACAACACACTTACTCTTCTTGACAGAAGTCTGGCCCCAAATTACACAATCAACAGCTTCTATTGTCTAACCAGAATAATGTCTTGTTTAGGTTAATGGTACAGTTTCACGATGGTTTGTTCCTAATTAAAACGAATCATTTTGATGGATCCGACTCTCCACTCTCCCCTCCCCCAATAAAGCAGTGACATTTAAAATACATAAGTCTTTTTTTTTTTTTTGTAGTGACCCAAAATAGAGAAAACAATTTACAGGTTTTAAATTCAAACTTGACTGAGACATCCTCTCTCATTTAGTTAAGGAAACCCAGGATTGCCATTTTAAGTTTGGTAGCTGAAATAAGCTAGGGCAGAAATAGAGTTAGAATCTAGGTTTTTTGACCCCCAGTCTGAAGTCTTCTCTCTGGGAAACCAGGGAAGGGGAGCCTGAGAGAGGCGCAGTCTAATCTGTCCCCTGCAGGAGATGGAAGATTGAGTGTCTCTCTCTGCGTTGCCTTGGCTAGCTTTCCGTCATCTTCTAGGTATGTGTCATTTCTGGTCTTGCACTTTCAACACAGCCTACTACTCTTATGCACTGAGCCCAGTGGCTCTGTGGTTTTCTGGAATGCTCACCAAAGAGCCTCTTTCAAAGGGAGACTTTCACAGGCTACATAACCCTCACTCAGCCTCTTTTTAAAAGCTGCCTGTCTGTTTCGCTCAAAATTCTTAAATCACTTCGAAGACTGGTTTTATTGTAGCTTAGATTATACCTGAATTCCTTTCGTTTTTTTTTTTTTTCCCTTCCTTGCTAAATTCCTATGCTCTGAGTAATTTTTCTACCTCCATGTTTGTATCATTGAATGAGCCATTATATGCTCCTTATAACCTAGAGTTATTTACACATGCTTCCTAAGAAATCAGTTTCTGCATGTTTTTACCAAATGATCAAGCCTTTTCCCTTGGTGTAGCTGCCTAAATATAGTGCCAAAGGCCTGGGTTAGCATTTCTCCAATATCAAGTGCCCTGTGAACATTCTGCTCATTTCCCTCTCCCTGTCTCAAGGAGGGGCTCCTCTCCTCATTCTTGCCAGGTAAAAGAACCCTACCCACACCTTTGTCAGCTCCAGTAATGCTCATGGCTGTTGTGAACATACTGTGAGAAAAAGAATAGCAGTGTATGGTAGTGTTTTCCCACACTCCTCTTAAATGCCTGAAAGCACACCCTGCTCCTCCCAAGGCACAGAAAAACTCTCCTCCTTCCCTGGTAAAGACAGAGGAAGACCATCTATCTGCCTTCGCTGCCTGATGGCTGTTAGGATGCAGGACCTCCTAAGTGTAAGTTAGGACCTGAATATTGCTGGCCCTCCCTGATCACTGAACTCCACTTCTGTAGATCCAAGCAACTGGGAAGCAAAACTATGCAAAACAGAAAATTTGCATTAGTATTCATCCTCTTTATATGTACCCCCTGAATATTAGCTCCTGAACAAGAGAGTAACTATATAGCACTTATATTTTATTGGATCTAAGTTAAAAAGCAAAGAAGACACGTGCACAGTCCCATGCACAGTCCCAGACTTTAATGTGTATAAGAACCAGCCGAGGCGCTGGGATGCAGCTCCTTTGGTAGAGTGCTTACCTAGCCTGGAAGGAGCTCTGGGTTTCATCCCTAGCACTATGTAAACTGAGCCTGGTAATGTGTCCTGTAATCCTAGCACAGAGGTGGGAGAGGCAGGAGGGTCAGAACAGGAGCATCCTCTGCTCCGTGTCAGGTTGGAGTTAAGTCTGGAATATATGAGACTGTCTAAAGAAAGACCCCTGAGAGCCTGAGAATGGGAGTCCCCTCTCACCTCGTTTCCAGGACCTCAGGAGTCTACAAGCCTGGGGGTAAAGCCAAGGCGCTGGTCAGAGCTTCATAGGTGGATCTAAGGCAGACTGACTGCAGAAAGTGTGTTTGAGAAGTATGGGTCAGGATGTTACATTATGTATTGCCCTTTTAAACAAGGCCGGGGGATGAGGACCTGAGTTCAGATCCTCCAGCACTCATGTAAAAAGGCAGGAGGGGATGCACAGTAGCATGCGCTTAGAACCACAGCAGAAGGAGGAGGAGAAAGAAGAATCCCTGGGGTTTATTGGCAGTCCAGTTTAGCCAATCAGTGAGCTCCAAGTTCAGTGAGCAACTGTCTCAGATTTAAAGGTAGAGAGAGAGTGACAGAGGAAGACAACTGATACTAACAACCTCCCCACATACCCATACAACCTACACATACACACCCATATACATGCACACTCTAAAGACAGAAGCAGAGGACTATATGTCATGTCCTTTCCTTCCCACATTAGTGTTTTATGATTATATACTTGTTCAGCTTCTATGTAGAACATATTGGTCCATGGGATTCAGGAGAGTCTCAGAAGCTGTGGGCCCTGAACCTTCCATGTCTTTCTGGAGTTACTTGTTCCTAACAATGGAAAACTCGAGTGCCCCTCCCTTCTCAGTTCAATTTGCTTGGTTTCAGAAGATTAGGATTAAAATGAGCACTTTCTATAAATAGGAAATAGGAGGAATGTGCTCAGAGAAGCACTGAGGCGGGATTTGGAATCTCAGGGCAGGGCAGGGCTTGTTTACCTGTGTAGCTGGCAGGGTCTTGTGTGCTGCAATTGCGCAGGAGACAAGGACACTTCTATGTAAAGTCCCACTTCTCAGGTAAAGGTTCTAAAGAGAAGTGATCAAGCCCCAAGCTCTTTAATGATAGAACTGGAGATAGTCAGGGATGGTGTCGTAAATCCATGGGATTATATATAAGATTCCTGTAACTTTCCAGAAAGCAGTTATTGTTTGTTTGAGACAGTGTAGTCCAGGCTACTCTCAGCCTTCCAGTCTCAGCTCTGGAATCCTAGGCTGGGATTATACATGCATATGAGTACATCCCACAGAAACAGAGAAAGGAAAGTGTTGCTGTTGAAAGTTGGGGTCAGGAGGAGCAAGGGGAGGAGCACAGACCAACCATAGAGTATAAAAACAGGCACTTTGCACTATAAATGTTCTTATCAGGTTTATCTTATATCCTAGGCAAGACAAACAGTAGACGCTGAAGAAAAAGACCCGATTACTGGGTACCTCCTGTAGGTACCCAGAATTTTTGAATAAGCATTAGCCCAAAGCCTAACAAAGCAGAGGCTTGTTCATACTTCAGAGGGGAGCCCCTATGAACCCAGCAGCAGACACTGAAGCTGTTACATTGCAACTATATGTGGTATGTTTTGGACCTAAAACATCTGCCAGGTCAAGCGCTAAAAGCTTATTGGCTGATGGCATTATTGAGGTGTAAATATCAGGGGTCGGGCGGGGCCTTGTTAGGGAAAGTAGGTCCCTGGGGAGTGTGCCCTTGTCTTCTGTCCCTCCTCCCCTCCTCCTCTCCTCCCCTCCTCTCCACCTTTGCTTTCTGGTTCTCAGTATAGGTTTCCTCAGTCCCAAGGTACTATCATATCATAGTCCTAAAAGCAACCCCATTAGCACAGATCGGAGCTTCTGAATCCAGGAGCCAACAGAAATGCAGCCTCTTTTAATTTTTTTTTTTTAATCTCAAGTATTATGTTACCATAACAGAAAATGAATGCAATATATTTCCCCCTCATTCTGCAGGTAAAACATGGGACTTTGCACATGTTAGGCAAGTAAGTTATACGGCCAGGCAACTGTCATCTTGCTGCTGAGCTGTTCAAACACATATGACACCCTTTCCTCTCTCCAGGAACTCCCAGGGTAGCCTTTTACCTGCAAATAAAAGTTATGGACTGCCAACCAGAGCCTACCAAAAAAAAAAAAAGAATGAGATACTGGTCAAGGGGAGAAACTTTAAGAGAAAGAAAGAAAGAAAAAGAAAGAAAGAAAGAAAGAAAGAAAGAAAGAAAGAAAGAAAGAAAGAAAGAAAGAAAGAAAGAAAGAGCCATACAGCAAGGAAGACTCAAGGTGGCAAAGAAGAGTCAAGAGAAACCCTCCATTTAGACAAAGGCAGAGAATCCAGCTTCTTCCTAATGCAGTAAGGACAGGGGTTCCTAGCCAAAACAAACAAACAAACAAGCAAACAGCTGCTACACTGTTAGGAGAGGTTCTGCAGTATGAGCCGAGTAATGACTGATACAAATAAGACCAAGGCTGGACTCCAAACAGAAAAGGCTGTTACATTCCTTTCAGAGACCAATGCAGGGGACAGCTAAGGACAGAAAGCTAGCCCTCTGGAAGTGACAAAGCATGCCTGCAACAGACAAGAAGGGTGGCAGAAGGAAATGCCTTGAAAAGCGTTTTTCTGGCTATGCTCACGTGTTTGTATGTTCTCTCTTCTGTTCATAGTAAGTCCCCTCATACTCCACCCCTCCCCCCAGCCCTGACTCCCTCCCAATCTCCTCCTGCCACCTTCTCAAATCTCAACCCTCCCCCCATGTATCTAGGGTGGTCTCAAACTCATGTCATTGAAGATGACCTTGACCTTCTGATCCTCCTGCTTCTTTCCAGTACTGAAGTTAGAAGTGGAGGCTACCACACCAGGCTTATGTGGTGCTTGACTCTATCAACCCAGCTACTACATCTCTGGCTTCAAATTTCTTCGGAGTGAGGTATCGTATGCTTCAAAAACCACTGTGAATACTTAAGTGAAGTAGACTGGATGAGAAGAGGAAGTGAGTCACACAGAACATAGAAAAGGCTCAGGATACCAACACGTGATCTTTGATGGAAGCCGTTTCCTTCTCTCTTACTTCTGGAAACTGACACTTAAGCTAGGGCATCAGATTGGCCGGGTCAATGTTCTCCAATGGCCTCCTGTAAGGTAGAATTTGATTGGTCAGTGCATTTTATTTTGTTTTGTGTTTTGCTTTTTGAGACAGAATCACATGCTGTAGCCTAGACTGGCTACATACTCATAGCCTGGAACTCCTGTTCCAGCCTCTAGGATTGCAGGCATGAGCAACCATGCCAGGCAGGTTTCAGCAACAAACACATCCTGATGCTTTCTGTAACCCAGACTGAAGCATCAACCACTTAAAAACCTTACAGCTCAGCAGGGAGGAACAACCACTCAAGATTATTCATCCACTTGAGAGGAATGAGCAGGGTGGGACAAGAGGAGTTGACATTTTAGCTAAAGAGTGATTAAGGTTTGGCCAGAAGCAAAAAGGAAAGGTGAGTTTCAAGCAGAAAAAAAAAAGTGTGTGTACACACACTGACAGCTCCACAAACAATATTCAGAAGGGCCTACCAGGCGGTAAGTGCATTAAACGGTAGGTTAGGAGCTGTTTGTATACAGCATTTTACGTAAGTTTTATAGGTATTAAATTGTTCATATCAAAGATAGGTCAGGCTTTATGTTTGTGACAGAAGACAGTCCCTAGATATCTCTCCTTGGGACTCAGGGAGACATGAGCTGGATCTGCCATAATTTGATGATCTGAAAGAAGGCACAGAATTTGAGTGGGAGGTCAGCTGAAGCTGTGGCCAAAATTCAGAACTAGAAAGACCTTGAAGTAAACATTATGGATTTTTAATTTTACCCTAAGTGTCATGGCAAGCCACTGAGGGGTGTTAGTTGGAAGGTAACAGGGACCTAGCTATGTTTGAGAAGGATCATTTTGGAAGGACATGGAATGCAATGGACCAGAAGTTAACATCTGTTGAGTTTCTTTGTGTACCTGTCTCAAAACAATATGCTGTATGTGCACTATTTATTTCTCAGATCAGCTTAGTGATGTGTCTACTATGGTCTTCACTTATAAACAAGAAAAATAAGGTCCTATGAGATGATATAAATTTTCCTTGAGTTCAAAAACATGCAAAGCAACACGTGTTCTTCCTTCTGTTGCTATACACGGAGTGCACGGGGTGCTGAATACACTTAATAAGAGCTTCCCAGTTGGTTTTGCATTTCTGCAGGTAAGGGATGGCATATCAGGTTGCAATGAGCCAGGACGAATTAATGTGTGTTTCCACAGCAAGACTGGTCATGATCCTGTTTCTGTTTCTTATCTGAGAGGTACCAGATATTGTCTCTTGTATGATTAAAACTATTCTGGGGTTCTGTTCCTAAGACCTTTAAAAATATTTTGAAAATCAATGTCAAATGTGCAAAAGACCTATTTTCATCATTCTGGCAGATTGTTTTCCAGGAAGTGGTTGCTAGGAGTGAAATAATTGTATTATTTAGAGAGAATGGGAGCTCAGATAACTGTAAAAAGGCACACACACACACATACACACACACACACACAGAGAGAGAGAGAGAGAGAGAGAGAGAGAGAGAGAGANGAGAGAGAGAGATTGAGAGAGAGAGCCATATAATGATAGGCTTGAAACCCAGTGTCAATATTGCTGCCAATGCACCTGCTTTCTTTTTGCCTGACATTGTCTCTTTTCTC
This sequence comes from Mus pahari, assembly GCF_900095145.1. Classification (NCBI taxonomy): domain Eukaryota; kingdom Metazoa; phylum Chordata; class Mammalia; order Rodentia; family Muridae; genus Mus; species Mus pahari. Next base: position 31,803,949 of record NC_034594.1, on the reverse strand, counting down.
TAGTGACTCTTTGGAACCACACGTCAAGGGTATCACCACACCACTGTACTGGAGACTGCTGGAGGAGTCTGACCACAAGGGATCTTCAGAGACAACAGCTGTTGCTACCAATAGTGGGCATTTGCACCTTCCATGGATGGCCTCAGTCCCCTGCCACAAGTGTGAGTGCCAGCCCCCTGTATTGCACGTGAACATAGTCAGAAACACTTGCCTTTATATTCTAGAAACATTCATCACTGGAAGAAAACCACTGAGACTGACATTTTACCAGTCACAGAGCTACTGTCCCTGACAAGTGACAACCCCTAACCCTGAAGTTCTTGATAGCACTGGGTCCTTTAGCTATGTATATCATTGCCCTTTCTCATACTATGCCCCAATATTTCTTTGATTATTAACCTAACACTATAAAGCCTTTATTGCTCTTGCAAAACTGCCTTATGCTATGCTGTTTATAGCTCTTGTCTAGTCACTACATTTAAACATTTTTTTTTACCATATTTGGTATTCCAAATGTGTCACCTGCAATTTCCATGATATCTGTGGAGGGAATACAGATATGAGAATTTATTAGTATTTGTTTAACACTCTCCAGATGAAACCCACAACTCTATGTAACCAGTGTTCAGAGTCAAGCATTGGGATCTAGGAGGCACCTTGGAGGTCACATTGGCAAGTTAATATTTTATAGATGTGGGAACAGAGGCACCGACAGGTCAGGACATTGGTTCAGGTCAGCCAGATGGGTGGGCAATAGTCTCTTAAGCCCCAGTTCAAGAAGACATTGAAAAAAAGACATATTATTAAACTTTTAAATAAAAGTTTATTCTTTCCTTTGTTTGTTTGTTTGGTTGGTTGGTTTTGTTTTTGAGACAGGGTTTCTCTGTGTAGCCCTGGCTGTCCTGAAATTCACTCTGTAGAACAGGCTGGCCTCGAACTCAGAGATTGCTTTGTTCTGTCTCCCAAGTGCTGGTATTAAAGGTATGCACAGTCACTGCCCATCTAATAAAAGTTTATTCTTTGGATTTCAAATTAACATTATTCCCTGAGTTTCTCACTGTAATATGGACTTAATTTCCTTCTTGACATTTGGGCAATTGTACTAAATACTATTCAATGAAGGCACATCCACAGCCCACTTTTCACACTGAGCAAAATCTACCATTACCAGGAGACAGGGCATATTTCTAGGATCTTTATCCTTCTACTCATCTTCTCTTCTTCACTCTTGCCCGTGGTATCTTAGGTTAAGTGACCCATTCATGAAACCATTACCTCCTGCCCTTCATGTCTAGACCTTTCCATTCCCACTTCTTCCTCTGCCTATATACTAGCTCCTCTTAGTAGGATACTAGCAAAGTTGTGTGCTAATTCACACAAACATCTTCTACTTTTGCTCCTCATAGGATATGAGGATCTTCACATTTCAGTCATTCTCTTGGATTTGAAAGACAGGGCATCAGTGTATCAGTGGAGGGATGGGATTACCATCCCACAGTCAAAAACTCTGACCCAGAATTGTTCCTGTTTGAAAGAACAGCAGGGACAAAAATGGAGAAAAGCCTGAAGAAAAGAAGGTCCAGTGACAGGCCCAAATTGGGATCCAGCTCAATGGAATACCCCAAGACTTGACATCAATACTGATGCTATGGTGTACTAACAAATGGACTAGCATGATTGCCCTCCAAAAGGCCCAACAAGCAGCTGGAAGAGTCAGATGCAGATATTTACATCCAACCAATGGACAGAAGCTGGTGACTCCTGTGGTTGAATTAAGGAAGAATCTGGAAGAAGCTGAGGAGGGTGGCAGCCCTAAAGGAAGACCAGCAGTCTCAACTAACCTGGGTGTGATCTCTTAGACACTGAGCCATCAACCAGGCAGCATATGCCAGCTGATATGAGGCCCCCAACACATTTACAGCAGAGGACTGCTGGGTCTGGACTCAGTCAGAGAAGATGCACCTAATGCTCAAGAGACTTGGGGCCCCAAGGAGTGATGATGTCTGGTGGGGCAGGGGGTGAGAACATCCTTTTGGAGACCAGGCAGGTGGGGGCGGGGCGGGGTGATGTAGAACAGTCAGAGGGTGGACCAGGAGGGGGATAAAAAGCTAGATTGTTAAAAAAAAAAAAAAGATTAAAGAATAAATTTTAAAAACAGATGCTGTACCTATAATTTCTTTAGAAAGAAATCGATGTTAGCTGGAAGGTGTAACCCATGACAGCAGTCCTTGTGGGAAGCTGAACTGAATGCTGGGATTCAAGTTGAAGCCTGTCTAACTCCAAAGTGTAAGCATTCTCCTTAGCATCATGCATCTTGCCGTGGAATGTGTCATTCTGTCTCAGCAAGAGGTTTGACCAATACCTACTGATTATACAGCTGCTCTTTCTCTCCATCCAGAACACATTGCACGGTGAGGTGGCCTCTGTCAGAATACACAAAAGCGTGGATTGTGAGAGTATCTTTTTATTGACTCATTACACTTGCCAATCTTGGAATCGGTTGTGGAAATAACAGCTAACCAAAACAGAAATTCAGTATTAAAAGCATAAAATGTGGTTACTTGAGTTCATGGATTCAAATATTTGGGGCATATGCTTTTTAAATGGCTATTTATGGGTTGACCTTTTAACATGCTGCCAGGAGACTGGCTTCTCCCATCTGAGATCTGAGGTGCTTTCTCCAGCCTTGCTCTTACAGAGGATAGGTCAATTAGAGTACAGTAAACTTTGCTAGGGTAACAAACTCAAAATTACAGATGCTTAAAACGACAAACTTACTTTTCAAAGGTTCCAAGACAGAGAAAGCAGTCACTAGGTTCAGACATTAGCAGTAACTGTGACACAGGGAGAGGACAGAAAATTGCATGATGGAGTCTTTGTTTATTGTTGTTTTATTTTCTTGGAATTATGTAAGGTCATGTTTGCAAGTATATAATAACCTTTGTGTATAGCCCCCTCTACCATCTTCTTCTCCCCCTGCTTCCTCCATCTTCTTCCCATAGGCCCTTTGTTTCCCCGGAGTCTGCTTCCAATTTCATGTCACCTCTGCATATATACTTGTTTGTATCTGTATAAAATTTAGAGCTCACAAATGAGAGAAAGCATGCAATATTTGCTTTTCAGAGATGGGAAGGGCATTCAAAAATGAATGCCAATTATATTGCTTTATATTTTTATTGCTGACAAGTTTTGATGTGTGACTTGTTTTCAGTTACAGAGCTTAGACTAGCCTGGTCCTCTTGCCTCAGCTTACAATGTGTTGGGATTTTAGAATTGTGCTGCCATGCCCAGCCTGTGTATTTGCTTTGAATGTTCATAATGACACTTCCTTGACCAGTTTAAGTTGCATGAGTGCATCCAACTTCAATAAAGAAACTTTGCAGTTCTACCAAGGGGACGGAAAATGCATTACTCCGTGAAATCTGTTAAACTCTGTTCTTTTTGTTCTTAAATGGTGCCTTTTCCACCCCTGTAAACATAGACTTGTAACTTCAAATGCACTTACCCCTCTCTTTCTATAATAGCCCTAACCTATCAGGGTATACCGATATCATTTTATCTATTGAATATGTAAAATATACAATGTTTATGTCCTCTTTAAGATTATTTTAATTTTGTTTATATATCTGTATCTTACCTACCTCCTTGATTCTAAACACTGTCATTTTCTATGTAACTGTAGACCCAGGCATGGTGGTTGATAGGAGTATGTAAACAAGCTGCACATAAGGTCTTTCATAGTGCAGAATTTTAGTAGGTATGAAAGTTCATTCATTCTAACAATTTAATTTCTAGTTAATAAAACTAAGGTTAAAATTCTTGGCTTTGGTTATGTTATTTTACATGTCTCAAGGGATCTTAGATATTCTGAAAGCTAATGTAACTTAGAATTTAAAAATTTAACATTTGAAACATTTTAAATGTTTACATTTTACAAACATCCTGTATTTGTATTACTTAATATATTACATGGTTGAAATATAGATCAAATCATGAATGGTTTCTCATAGTGCCTAAAATACAGTTCAAACTCCTTTCTGTGGTCTACAAGGTCTTATGTAAGACATACTTTGCCCACCTCTCCAACTTTATTCCCTCCACACAATCTCCCTTGTTTACATTGAGAAACAATCTTGTCTTTTTTGCTCCAAGCCATACGTAGGGTCTCTGTAAATTTGGAAATGAGTATTTTAGCTACAAATTATAATACTTGATCTCTGTTCTCAAGAATTTCTAGTGATAGTAAGGCTTCTATAAATTTACTTACCAACTTAATACTTTTTTTTTCCCCAGAGACAGGGTTTCTCAATATAGCCTTGGCTGTCCTGGAATGCACTCTGTAGACCAGGCTGGCCTCGAACTCAGAAATCTACCTGCCTCTGCCTCCCGAGTGCTGGGATTAAGGGCATGTGCCACCACTGCCCAGCTGTATCCTGACTACAAGTCAATGTTAAAAAAATATAAATCGTGCCTAACTAGAAGACAGACACACATTAACTGTTAGCGTGCTGAGATAGGAGAGTGTATTTCCTAGAAAATATTTCCTAGAAAGGTCAGGAACTCCTCCTTTAAGGAGACAGCAACTGAGCTGAATTTTAGGGCAAAGAAGGTGTATTGAAGTGGAAATGGTAAATAGGGAAGACCCTTTAAGCCAAATCACTGAAATGTTGAATAGCTTTAACATTTCTTTGTCAGCTTTCTCACCTACAAACTGAGATCATATTTTATCGGACGGTTTTGAGACTGATTTGCAATTGTTGAGTATCATGAAGAGCCAACATTGAAACCATAAAGTTGTCATGGATACACAGGGCTTAGGACTTACAGATGAAAGAAGGGGGGAAAAGGGTAGAGGAAAACTTATTCTTATAAGAGTGAAGGACAGGAATTGAATAATTAAACATTAACTAACAATTCTGGCACACAAGTGAAAACCCAGTGTCCTGGTTAGTTGCCTGCCCAACCCCCAACTCCTTGACAAAAGCTAGTTACCTGGGCAAAGGAACCTCAGTTGAGAAAAAGTCCTCCCCGGGTTATCTGTAGGCAGATCTTCAAGGCAGAAGGGGCGTTGTCTTATTAATGTGGGAGGGCCCAACTTACTCTGGGCAGTGCTACTCCTGAGAAGGTGGTTCTGGGTTGTATTCTCAGGATGCTCTGAGAAGCAAGGCAGAATTAGTCTATAGCTGCTACACTAGTTACTGTCTCCAGTTCCTTTGAGGTCCTGCTCTGACTTTCTTCAGTGATAGATTGTGATATGGAAGTGTAAGATGAATAAATGTTCTTCCCGAAGTTGCTTTTTTCTTGTCACACCGTTTTATCACAGCAAAAGAAAGCAAACTAAGACTCTTAGATAGCAGGGATAATCAATAGTAAGGCTATTGTCTCAGTGTAGCTCACCGTTTGGGTGGGGTGCAGGGAGAGAAAGGAAGCTTATATGAAGTTATAGGAGTCATTCAGGGTTCAAACCTAAGCTTAATTAGGTTTTACAGTGTTTACCATATCTCTGTTTTTAGATGATATAAGGTATCATAAGCGGTCCCTAAACCACTGAAGTTTCATCAAGTTTAAAGTGGTTGAAATATAGATATATAATTTATTGTAGTTTTTTTTAAGTATGAGGAGCTGGAGCAATAGCTTATCAGTTAAGAACGTTTATTGCTTTTACAGAGAACTGCAGTTCAGTTCTCAGCACCCACATGGGGCTCAAACCTGCCTATAATAACTCCAGTTCCATGGGAATTCAACGCCCTCCTCTGATCTCTGTAGGCGTCAGGTATACACACGGTGCACATACGTATACGCAGGGAAAACACATACACATAAAACTAAAGTAAGGGTTTCTTAAAAATGTGAGCAAGTAAGAGACTATAGTAAATTCTACTTAAGTCAGAGCGAGAGAGGTACAGTGATGGCCAATCTTCTCTGTCAACTTGACATACCTGGGCAGAGGGAACATCAATAAAAGAATAGCATGTCTGAGATTGGCCTGAGGGCATGACTGTGAGACATTTTTATGGCTAATTGATGTAGGAGGGCCCAAAGCAAACCAGGATTGAAATACATGTAGAAACTTCTATGATGTGGTTTTGAATCCGGATATGTTAATAGGAACCAATACTTAATCAAATTCAAGGAAAGGGTGCTGTTTCACATGGAACAGGAAGTTCCAGAACTGACTCAGTAGCCCCAGAAGGACCAGAGGAGATCAGGCTGGAGAACTAGCTGGGTCAGTAGCCTCGGAAGGCCACAGAGCTTCCAGGTTCTTTGGCTAGCTCTTCCTTTAATTGGCTTTGGAGATCTGGGGTTGCTATGAGGCTGGCTCCCTTCCCCATAGCAGGATGGTAGCAGCGGATTCAAGGGAATTCAGTGTTCATGTCTGGTCAGGATCAGTGCTGAGAAGTAGCATCAGCATTGGGAACAGACATCAAAAGAAATGTTGCACTGCTTTTACCATGTGGGATGCTCATGGGAGAGTATGTTCCCTGTGAGCCAAATAATTGTTACAGATGTTTTGACTGCAGTCTCACCCCGCCCCCAAATGAATGAAGTCTTACATTTAAAAACCATAGAATGGAGACGGAAGAAATGTCTCAGTGGTTAAGATCGCTGGCTACTCTTCCAGGGGTCCTTAGTTCAATTCCTAGCAACCATATGATGGCTCACAACCATCTACAATGGGATCTGATGCCCTCTTCTGTGATGCAAGTATACATGCCAATAGAACATTCCTATAAACAAGTAAGCAAGCAAGCAAACAAACAAATACTTTAAAAGCCATACAATATTGTTCAGTTTTAAAATTGACATATCTGGATGAGCTAGAAAACTCAAAGCTGTGTCCATGCTAGCTAAAAGCTGCTGGACAGATCTGCTGTTACGCTGTTGATGGAGAATCCCAACTCCTTGGCACAGTGTCCTCTCTTCCTAATGATCTGCTTTGCTCCTCAGTTTACCTACTAACCTCACACTTGAGGAAATTACTGGCAAAGAAGGCACTTTGAGCCCTAGGGTGCTTTTGCATCTATAAACATAACCTGCCTAGGCATATTTTTTTGACCGTTCAAATGAAATGAGATCAAAGGTCAGCTCTAACTGGAGGGTATGTTTCCATCAGCCCTATTAATTAGTCACGTGTCCTTATTAACTTTTAATTTTTCTAGTCATAAAATTAAGCAAATGGCATGTGCTACAGGACTACTACAAAGATAGATTACATCTTTAACCTTTAAAAAAAGGATTTTAAATTTGTGTTTTATTGATGAAAGAATTGTTTTGATGTTTGAGCTAGCCATTAATAGTTTTCTCTGGAAGGTTTTCAGTTAAATATACTACCTTGTATCTTGTGTACAATGTGCCATTGAAACAATTTCTTGTGGATTGTCCTCTTAAAAGCTATTTACATTGTAGCTCCCTTGCTTACGTATTACCCAGTGTTGACAGCAAAATTAAAGAGTTGCCATTAATTAACCTATCATTTATAATAATTGTTAGAGAGCTGTGATGGCTTTCAACACTGAAACAAAAATTCTTTTCTTGCACTATTCCAAATAGAGTAAAAGTAAGTGTAACACTCCATATTTGCCTCAGATATTTCAAATTCAGATTTTTTAAATTGTTATTTTAAGAGCGCAATGATTATAGATACAGTTGAAACTTTGTGTGTACACCTCTGCCATCCAACTCCCCTTTATATATAATCTCCAGAGAGAAGAGCCACTGTACTGGATTTGTTACTCTTTATTTCTGCATATATCTCAAGTTTGTAAACTAGATATGTATACTTTCTGCTGTCTTTTGGCTAAGTGTAAATTACATATGTATAAGCATATAAACAAAAGTTTGTTTCCTCTGTTTTAAATTTTTATAATCATGGCATTATATATAATATATACAACTCTAACTTATTTTGCCTTTCCTTAACTTTTATGTCTTATACACTTTAATAAATGAAACTAAGAATTTATTTTAAAATAGTGTACACTACTCTAGGTAGAAATGCATTTTCATTCATCTCCTACTAATAAACATTTTGGCTATTTTCTAGGGATTTAAAAAAATATGGAGCAGTGTTGTAGTACTTGGGTACATGTGAATAAAGCCCTACACAGAACTCACCATGTTGCTGGTAATATGAGAATCAGCTAATAACAAACCAGCTCTTGCACTCTGTAGTGTTCTTGTGCGTTTTTGTTGTTGTTGTTGTTGTTGTTGTTGTTGTTGTTGTTGTTGTTTCGACAGAGGGAACCATGTACTAACTTTCAAGTTAGGTGCTGGAAAAGTGGACCTACAGTTGGAATGCATTCATGGTTTTTGAAGGAGCAATACTAATTTCTCTTTACCTATTATATCGAAAGTCATTCTGTACCTTGGGAGATGGATCAGTACATAAAAGCTCTTGTCACCAAGCCTGACAACTTGAGCTTTCTCCCTGGATCTGTACAGTGGAACAAGAGAACTGAGTTCTCCAAGTCGTCCTCTGACCTTCATTCACGCGCGCGCGCGCGCGCGCGCGCGCACACACACACACACACACACACACACACACACACACACACACACACACATACACACACACACAGAGGTGGGAGGGAGAGAGGGACAGAAGGAGAGAGGGACAGAGGGGGGAAGGGGAAGGGAGAGAGGGGGGAATAGAGGGAGGAGAATTTTTAAATGAATCGTGGACTGTAACTTTTGGAATTAGCTTCATAAAACAATCCCTATGGAGTTGAGCCATTGGTTTCTAGGTTGGCAATACCATCTCACTACTGGATGAACACAGTTAAAAGTTCTTTTCTGTATCTGAGAAAATGTGACAAATTGCAGAAGATGAGACAATATTAGACATCATACATCAAACCAAACATTACATAATTGATATGTGACTTTCTTTCAAATAGTCACCATTTTTCCCCCACTTACAATGTTCAAATAGGTATGATATATTGAATTGTCAATCAGATGTTCCCCACTTGAACTTTTAACTGTCCCTGAAAAATGATGCTGTCCTGATGGACATTGTCATCAACTGCCCAGTGACTTTCACTTTCAACTGGTCTACAGCTTTTACTGAGTTCATAGTTCTCCAGTGTTCTTTACAATCCATATGGTTGGACACTTTACTAGTTAGCTTAAGCTAAATTATTCAATGGTAATAACCTGCCATTCTAAGTGAATTACAATAAGGTTTATTTCTCTTCCTATTATTTATCAGCCATAAGTGTCAGCTTTGCTTGGAATTGGCCAGGTAAAAAATGAAACCCTTTCCCTAAGCATGCCTATCAGTCTTGAAAGGGAAAGAAAGAAAGAGAGACGGCAGAACCAAATGCTAACGCAGTATGGCACAGCACAGCACGGCACGGCACAGTATGGCACAGCATAGCATGACACGGCACAGCATGGCATGGCACTGCACAGTATGGCACGGCACTGCATGGTATGGCATGGCAAGGCATGGCACTGCACAGTACGGCACCGCATGGCACGGCACAGCATGGCATGGTATGTCTTTGCGTGTTTCATCAAGGGCAAGTTTGATCCAAAAAAGTGAAGTGATAAAGCTTTCTCTTTGGGGAGAGAAAAAACTTGGGGGACACTACAGTCTCTCATGGAGGACACTTTCTTCTTGAGCAAGTATTTTTTGGCTAGCTTTTGGATTATTTACAAAAGCCATGGAGGAGTGCTAATGTACCAAGTAAAAGGACTCTTTTATCTCTAGGATAGGTTTAGTTGGTTTAAATTTAAATGTGAATCCACAGAAAAATAAGAAAATCATTTTGAAACTTGAGGAGTAATTAAAAGTCCATGGCTTTCAGTCTGGTCTAAGTACAAACAATATCAACTTACAAACTTAACTAACTGAAATATTTACCATCCATCACCCCTCAACTCTCATTTTAGCCACCAGGGGATCTGGAAAAAAAAGTATTTTCAATCAGACCATTCAAGTATGTAACACATAGTTAATGAAAGTTCATTATTTTTGTGCTTTTACAATTAAGAAAGGTATAATTTCATTTATATGAATGACATATTTGAGAAAGCTAATGAAAAAGCCTAAGAAGGAAGATTTTAACATGTAATTGCTAGATGCTAGGATATTTGTAAATAACAGATAGAATCTCCCACCACTCCCAGCGAATCTTTCCTAATTTTTAGGTTATTTGTAAGTGGCTGGTACCTTGGGAACCAAGTCCAGCTTTTAAAGGAATCAATCTTTTCCACGTTCCTTTTCTTTCTTTTCTTTTCTTTTCTTTCTTTTTTTTTTTTTTTTTGTGGATGGGGGTTTTTGAGACAGGGTTTCTCTGTATAGCCCTGCCTGTCCTGGAACTCACTTTTTAGACCAGGCTGGCCTCGAACTCAGAACCACGCTCCTTTTCTATTTTAAGATATTTTCAAATTTGTTTTCTAAAAGGAAGTAAGAGAGATCATTCTGGGTGATAGCTCTAATTCTTTAAATAGGTTTTTTTTTTCAACATAGCTTTTTAATGCTGGACATAAGAATGATCAGTTCACCTAACAATTTACCCATCAGAGGAAAATCATGGCTAACAGAATTTTATCGGTATTGCTCTAAGTGCTTGCACTTGCTGTTCATTGAATCCCTACAAGGGCTAGTGTTACTTACATTTTAGAAATGAGAGGTTTACAATACTTAGTGTAGACGGAAGTTCAGCACTGGGAAGAGTAGTCATGATCAGCAGGGTTTTTCAACAAGGCTTATCTAGGCCCGTAAAAGCAGGAAGTAGCAGTGGAAGTTTAAAGGTTTCCTGAGTCTTCTACGTGTCAACTAGAATTTTAAACAAACCAAGAGAAAGAGTGTCAGGAAGGTCTTTTCAGCTTTAGCCTGAGGCAATGGTTCTCACTCTCCCTAATGCTGTGACCCTTTAATACAGTTCCTCACATTGTGGTGACCCCAACCATAAAGTTATTTTAATTGCAACTTTTAAACTATAATTTTGCTACTGTTATGAATCATAATGTAAGTATCTGTTTTCTGAAGGTCCTAGGTGACCCTGTGAAAGGGTCGCCCAAACCCCCAAAGGGAACATGACCCATAGTATGTGGGTCACTGTTCTAAGAAGAATGACTTTCTACTTTCCTCTTGGACAACAATCACTAAACTCAATGTTTGTGAAAAAGAGGATGGGAACTGTATAGAGAGGTTATGTTACAATCCTGAGGGATTAGCTAGCCTTTCCTGGCCATGAAGAACACAGATGCTCAGGGGCAAGCTCAGTAACATTCTTCAGCATAGAGCAGAAGCATACTACACACATTCCAATTTTTCCCTTGGATGGTTACGTCAACAGGCCTGTGGAACTGCATCCTACTTAGCAAAGTAGAAGTCCAAAAGAGCCTCTGATAGCCTAATACACAGAACATTTCTTCTTGCAGGTGTGTCCTTAGATTATTTATATATGTGTATAAAGTATTTTGATACTGATAACTTGGATAACAGGTGATATGGTTAATTTTAACATAATGCAAACACAGTTTCCAAAGTTATATGAATAAATATTATTGAAGATAAAAATATTTAAGATGAAGAAAAGAATCAAAATAGCCTGCCATATTTCTATTCTGTTTGTAACAGTTTTGATTTGTTGTAGCTTTCTCACTGTTGTTTTATTATTACATCAGATGTTAAACCTTGGTAAACTCAGGTCTTCCAAACGTTCGAAGTAACATGTGCCCTTTCTTATCAGTTCATTCTGAAAAGTAGAAACTCTAAAAATAGTCTACCAATAAGTGTCTTTTCTTTACTTTTATCTTTTTCTTTTTCTATTCCTGTCTGTATGCATGCATGCACATATGTGCAGCTCACTTTCCTCTGTGTGGAGGTCAGAGGTTCTAGAATTCACCAGTTCAGCTAGCTTGACTAGCTCGGAGTCCTAGGGACTTGTCTCTACTCCAGGCCTGGTTTGTAGGTAAGTGTCTGGGGTCCCGACTTGCAGATCCTCATACTTGAGCAGGGAGCCCTTCTACCCACTGAGTCATATCCTAAGTTCCTAATTGTTAAATATACTAGAAAGCGTTTAAACCTTTAATCATCAGAAGTCATTTCATTGAGCAATGGGAGAAACTAGGAAAAACTGGCAGGAAAACGTTGACTGGATTGGTGAACAGTCTGGATTGGGTTGAGAAAAAGGAGAAAAGAGGCAGTAAAAACTGATAACTAGTTTTTAAGAAACTGAACAACACTAAGGTTTGAAAGCAACCCATAAGTCAGAAAGACAAAGTTAGATATTATTAAGGGTAACATTTGCTATCTCTCCCCCAGAATGCATTGTTTTTCCTAAATACATAACTTTGATTCACTAATATTAATGTTTTTGACAAATTAACCTTAAGCAATAATAAAAGCCACCTAAGTAATTTAAAATTCTGGCTTTTTCCCCCCACAAGGTCATTTCCCTCACACTTTTTTTTTTTTAATCTAAAGAGCAGGTTGAAAAAAAAAAAAACCTTGAACATGACAAACCTGTAGGCACAGCCAGATTCTTTGGATACTAATCTAATTCAGATTATTTGTACAGATAATGTACAGATTCGTTGGATTACTAAATCTGGTGACTTACATATCCTGCTAACTTTGGTGAATCTATGCATTTAAAAGCCTATTTGTTTCAGGAAACGGCTTAAAAACATTTTTAGTCCTGAGTGGAATATGTGTGCAGACTCAGGAAACATATGATGCACACATCTAAAAGGATACATGGATGAGGCGATGCTTTGCTGAAACGGTTTTGAGACATGGTATTCAGATGCTTCTATTTTAAAACAGCTTTTAAAATAGAAAAAGCAACTGCAGTATTTTGCTTTCAAGTCACCTAGTACTAACGAAATAATTGCAGTCCAAAAGATCTGGAGAAATCTTGTAGATGATAGAAGAGATCCACCCTTACGCTGGCTTTTTCTCTATTCTTCGTTGTTCCTACGCTCAAACGTTCCAAATGTCTTAAGTTGCATAGCTGAAAGGATTTTGCTCATTTTTTCCAAAACATTTCGCTTCTGGGCAGTAGCCAACCATGGAAAGTTTTAAGCACATTTGGGAGAGGGATGAAGCTCGTCAGGGCGGCCTTGGCAGAACCGATGCCTTCAGAGGGGCGGACACATTCCCCTAGCCGAGGGGGCGAGCAGTTGGTTTGGACCAGGCGATCTGCCACCGCCAGCCTCCCTCCAGCCCTGGGCGGCCCGAACAGGCGCACTCCAGCTTCCTCAACAGCTCGAGGACGTGCTTCCCTGGAGCGCACCTGCCTGGTGAAGGGCCAGACTCCGGAGCTCCGGGTCCTCGCCCAGCGTGGCCTCAGGTGGCCCGAGGCGAGGGGGAAGAGCGGTCGGCGGGGCTGACACACGTCAGTCGTCCTTCTCCCCGCCCTCCACGACCCCGCGGGACTGCGCACGGGCGCGGAGACCAATTTGACTGATCCTCTAGCCAATCAGAAGAGAGGTCGGCAGGTTGAGCCAATGGAAGAGCTTGCAGGGGGCGGGCCGTCAGCGTCCTCCCGCCCCCGGTTGGTGAGCCTGGTATGTCTCCAGCCCTCCCCTGAGCGTCCGTCTCAGTGCGGAGCTCGCGGCGGCCAGAGCAACTTGGGCTGGTAGCAGGCTGGGCGGCGGCGGCGGCGAGGGCGGCGGCGGCGGCAGCGGCAGCGGCAGCGGCGGAGCTGGGGCCACACCCCGTCGCGGGCTTTTTCTCTTTTCAGTCCTCTCCCCGCCGTGCGGGACACGGTTCCGGGAGCAGAGCGGCCGCCCACGCCCCAAGCATCCTCTTCTGACGAGCGGGCGCCGGCGGCATGATGCGGCTGCGAGGCTCGGCGATGCTACGGGAGCTGCTCTTGAGGCCGCCCGCCGCCGTCGGAGCCGTCCTGCGGCGCGCGCAGCCCCTCGGCACGCTGTGCCGGCGCCCCCGGGGCGGGAGCCGGCCGACCGCTGGCCTGGTGGCCGCTGCGCGACTCCACCCGTGGTGGGGCGGGGGCGGCCGCGCGAAGGGCCCCGGCGCGGGCGGCCTGTCCAGTTCGCCCTCGGAGATCCTACAGGAGCTGGGGAAGGGGGGCACGCCGCCACAGCAGCAGCAGCAGCAGCAGCAACAGCAGCAGCCAGGGGCGTCGCCACCCGCAGCCCCGGGCCCCAAGGACAGCCCGGGGGAGACCGACGGGTTTGGTAACAGCGAGGGCAAGGAGATGGTGGCCGCCGGCGACAAGTGAGTTGCGTGGGCGAGGCTGAGGGGAGGGGTCGGGCCCTGGGCGGTGGGCGGTGGCGGTGCGGCATAGCAACGGAGGTTCGCGGAAGAGAAAGAAAGCGATGCCAGGCGGCCTGCGACGGCTGTGCCATGTGATTAGGCCCGGCCCCGCCCGCGCCCCTCGCCTGCTCCCACTTCCCCTCCGTGGCCCGCGCGAGTCGCCCCGGGATGACGGGTGAGCGCCGGGAGGGTCTTGCCTGCTGAAGCCCCTGCCGGGCAGAGGCTGCTGTCCCGGCCGCGCCGCGTGCTCAGCGCCCCTGCTCTGCGAGGGTGATGCCACGGGAACCTCCATCTCTCCCGAGTGACATTGAGGAGTCGGGCGTGAGCGGAGCCTATACCTTTCTGATTCACCTTTTTGCCAGGCCGCAGTTCCCCCATTCTGTAAGCCTCCGCCACCATCCCACTGGATGCCAGATGTGGCCTTGGGTTCTTAATCCTCCTGAGGTGGATCGTTTTGGCGTGCGTAGAGCCATCTGGGCCACCGGAAATAATGCTTCAGAAATGAGATTAGGCGGAATAGGGACATGTGGCCTAGAGGACGAGGCACGCAGCATGGACCACCTGTTCCTATCCGGGCCGGTGATGGCTTGTCGTCTTCTGTGCGGTGGACAGATTTTTAAAAAATAAAATTGTTTTAAAAGCACAAAAATGAAGTGTGACGTAAAAGACACAAAATCTAAGTAGTTTTGGGGACTTGATTGTGATAGGATATTGACTCATTGTGTATATAGCATGGGAATTTAGCTTAAGAGCAAAATTGAGTTTTTGCTGAATGCTTTTGTGTAGTACAGTTTTCCCAACTAGGTAAACACTGACTTTTAGGCTTTTTCTGTATCCTATTTTTCTGACTTTATACTGACACGGTGTATCCTGTTTTGCATTTTACTTCTCTTCCATCTCTGCACAGTAGCTTAAGTCGAACTGAAAGTGTGAATTTTATGACTTCAATCTCAGGCCTACTTAATGTTTCCTGTAATTGATGTAGGTACCTTCCTAAAACATTCCTGGTTATTTTCCCAGAGTGAAAATGCTATTTAAAACAAAACGAAACAACAACAAAAACCCTTAATAAGAAAAAAGGCACTTAATGATCGTATTCTGTGATAATAGCTTTGTACCACGAACTAGCTTGATGATCATGTGCACTTTATTACACGTGTTGGATTAGATGACTCAAATCCCTTTTAGTGTTTTTGTTTTGTTTTGTTTTTCGAGACAGGATTTCTCTGTGAAGCCCTGGCTGCCCTGAAACTCATTCTGTAGACCAGGCTGGCCTCAAACTCAGGGATATGCCTGCCTCTGCCTCCCAAGTGCTGGGATTAATAAAGGCATGTGTGACCTCCAGGCTTTGTTTTGTTTTTAAATCCTACACTTTGGTTAAATTTGCACCTCTAATG
Organism: Mus pahari; assembly: GCF_900095145.1. Taxonomy (NCBI): domain Eukaryota; kingdom Metazoa; phylum Chordata; class Mammalia; order Rodentia; family Muridae; genus Mus; species Mus pahari. The sequence goes on along the minus strand of NC_034594.1, from coordinate 31,788,313 downwards.
TTTTAGAAAGTAGATGTATTATGTTTGTTTAGTCAAATACCTTACCTTCACCTTACCATCATTTGGTTTACACACATGCACAAAACACATGTTTACTCTTTAATAGTTAATATCCAGGTTGCAGGATGGGAGGTGCTATTAAAGTACCCTGGTTCTGTGGGGTTTTTTTGTTTTTGTTTTTGTTTTCCCAATTACTCTAGTATCCTTTTTAAAAAGAAAAAAATCAGATAGGAAAATGAAGTTTTGTTTACCCAGAAGTTTCTGGTTTCATCGCCCTATTGGTATTAATAAATCATCTCAAAGCAATAATTTAGGAGTGCTATTTTGGCTGATGCTCCATCCTGTTCCCTCTCATCTTGCCCTGCTGAAAAACCCAGTTTAGGGAGGGAATTCCCCAAGATTTGCTCAGATTCCTGGAGAGTGTTAGGTGCCAATAAGATAACTTTATTTACCTTAGCTAAGGACCTGTGTGTATGTGTGTGTGTGTGTGTGTGTGTGTGTGTGTGTGTGTATGTATGTATGTATACCAAAATTTAGATAACAACTAAACAGGTTCAGAAACAATTCAGAAAGGATGATGGTCTTGAGAGCTTTCAATCAAGGATTTGGTTCAAGCCACAACTGCCATGAATGTATGTAAAATGAAGATAGGAAGAAAGTATTATAATTTTGTTAAAGTTTCTGTTTGATGTGTTTTCCAGAAGTAAATTTTTCCTCTTTTGAACGCTTTCATTTTCTGTGTTTTTGTCTCACTAAGGCTAGGAGGTCAGCTCCTCTTTGATCCAGTTATCCCTTTCTAAATGGGCAGCCTCTAGAGCATGGGCCTTCCTTAGTCAGCAGCACATAGGACTGCCAGACTTCATAGTGTTACTAAGAAATGGCCATGTGAAAATTAAGAGTTGCTGTTTTATACAGTGGGCATGTGTTGAAAACTACATAGCTTTATTCACTAAATAACAATTTATTCTTTTACCCTAAAAACCTGTTGTGGATGTTGATCTTTGAATTTCAGACTGTGTCAATTTTTATTTTTAGTTCCCAAAGAAAGTTTATCTTGAAATAAACATGTCTTACCTGACACTATGTGATTTGAGCAGTTTGCATTTTGAAGTTTTAAACTTTGCTAGGAAGTAAGGTCAGAGCAAATTTAATGCTTAACCACAGCACTCTCATTAGTTCATATTGCTTCTCTTTTCTTAGTTTGGACTTTATATTTTTATTAACCTTATTTTAAATTGTAGATGCTGAAATAAGATCAATTTGTCTACTTATCTTTTTTCTAAAAACCTGTAAAAGTTGGAGCCAGTATCACCTTACATTATATTGTACACAGACTTTCAGTCTGATAAGGTTGTTGTATGAGTAACATTTTAATATCTAAAGATATGCATGGTGACCTTTGCTCAGGCTTTCTCTGTAGTAGTTTTACTTCATTTTGTTATCATTCATTCCATCATTAAAAACCAAACAGTTTGACTTGCTTTTTATTTTTTGTTTTCATTTTAAATCCGCTCTGTCTGCTTTCCTAGCCACTTTGGGGTTTCCTTCCTCATGAGATTCTTATTGCTTTTCCCACTTTACCTTCTTAACAGGACTTTCTTTCCTTTAGCTTTGGTTCTATCTTTGTATAGACAATACCTTAGTTTCTTAAGACAGGCTCTGTCCTTATATTCATAACATGACTTCAAATTTTAAATTTACATTGACATTTTCTTCATTTTTTTTCCTAATTGTGAAATTGAATTTAGAATTTTAATGTTAGGGTATCCACTTTAAAAAACTAACATGGACTAGATTGTACATTATCAGTTACAAATATATTGTGGCATTAAGAGCTTTGATTAACTTGCATGTTTGCTTAACAGACATTTTAAAAGAAAGCAGATTTATATCATCTTGTTAAGTGTGACATTCTTAATTTTAGCAAAGCCCAGAAATCTCTTTTAGTAAATGATGCTTAGGAAAGACTGATATGTGTATGTCTGTGTATATTAAATTACCTTTGATTTTTGACATTTTATTTATTAGGGAAAAGAATTAAGTTGAAATACTAGTTTGTGTATACTTTTTACAAAACATACCTTCTGTAGGGTACAATAATGAAAATATTTCATTAAAATAGCCATGAGACCATTTTCCTCTGTCAATTTGACAGGTGTTAAGTAAGATGATCCCAAAGTAGTAGAAAATAGGACACCATGCATTGCTGGTATAAAAGTATAAATTTGCTCACTATTTTAGAGAATAGTTTGGTAGTTGCTAAAAAACTTTATGCCCCTTATGCAGTAACTATGTTTGTGTGTCTTCACAAAGTATGACATTTTAAAAATGTGCTTTAAGTCCATAAGAGTATTTAAATTTAAAAATAAAGTTCACACAAAAGTGATTTCACCTAGCTTCAAATGGTATGGTAAGGCAAATTTTTGTAGTTCCTCCTTTTAATAAATGGAATGTGAGGCACAAAAAAAATTACATTGTCCTTTGTGAGAATTGAATTTCAAAGTAGGATTTAGTAATACATACTTCAAATAGTACTGAAAACGAAATTGCAGGTGTAGATAATATATTTTGGTGTTATGTATAATAACAACTTTTGAAAAAGGTGGCAGATACTATGATCCTTCTGAATTGCATCTACTTTGAATTTCTAAAGGTTAACATTTATGATTCAGGACTGGAGAGATGACTCAGTGGTTAAGAGTATGTACTGCTGTTCCAGAGGATCTTCGTTCAGATCCCAGTATCATGTCCAGCACCTGTAACTTCAGCTCCAGGAGACCCAACACCTACTCCTGGCCTCTGCAGACACTTGCACATGCATGAGCTCATATGCTCACATAGATAAACTCACAAACACATACTTAAAATAATAAATCTTTAAAAAGTATTACAGTTTACTTATAGAGTTAGGATCAAAAGAATATCTAGTAGTGTGTGTATATGTGCGTGCACACGTGTGTACATGCTTCTCTTAGACATTGTTTTGTGGTTTCCCTAGGAGTAAACTTTCCTGCTTTTTTTTCTTTTTTTTTTTTTTTTTTTACAATGCAGATCGTTCACATACTTGCACGTTATGCTACTAAACTACCTTTCAACACTGTAGTTTTAAAGGGAAGCGAAGACTATGACTATAAGAAATGATTAAATGTCATATTTTTGAAGCCTAATATTTACATTAAATCATGCATCTAGAAGTCTAATAAACATGAATATGGTTTGTAATTAACTGAATAGTATTAATATAATACAAGTACATAAAGTTCACTGAACACAGACATTTGAGTCCTGAAATTATAGCTTCTTGCTTATTTAGAAGTTTGCCACCTACAAACTTCCAAAGTTTGCCACCTACAAACTACCAAATGGAATTTCACCTTTAAAAACGTTTCTTTTAATGTGTTTTGCCTGCATGAATGCGTATGTACAGCACATGCATGCCTGGTGCCCTCACAAGTCAAAAGAGGGCTTTGGATTGGTTATAAGGTACCCAATGGGTGCTGGGAATTGAACCTGGTTCCTCTGAAAAAGCAACAAGTGCTCTTTGCCACTGAGCCATCTTAGCCCACAATTTTATTTTTTGTTCATAAAAAGCCAAAAAAGAGGAAGGGTATTGTTTTTCTCTGAAAAGTAAATGTCACCCGAAAGAACAGGTTTGTGAAGAACTTGGGTTTCTTCAGTTTTTAAGACATTTGAAATGGGTTTTTAAAAAAACTATTATATTCTTGTAATATTAAGGTGAACAAACATTCTTTAAATAGCTCAGCAATATCAAATTCTGCATAAATCAAAGGCATATTTTATAGCTATGTGGATATTTCCATCTAGTAAGAGGAATCTTAAAGCTGAGGGAACAAGTAACGTGTCTGAAATTTGTGATTATTAATATTTGTCAGTATTGCACACAGTTGCACATAGAGACATTTACTCCAGTTTTACCCTAGATTATTCCATTATAAAATTGATTTGGCTATGAAATAGTACATAGAAATGATGTCTGAACTTGATAGTTTTCTGACTATGATAAAGTTGGAATAAAATGGTCTCCTCTGTGAGGTATCCATTCTCTGTTTGGTATGTGGCATTCAGTATTCTTTACTGATTTCTAAAGAAATGTTTACATGAAAATACTACTTTCGAAGCATAGAGCTTGTTGTTTTGGTATAATTTAATAATTTTTAGGAGGAATGTATTTTCATCTACTCATTTCTGGTGCAGTTTTAAAGGTTTTAAACTTGTCTTGATAGTTTGACAGGCCATTCCTTGAGTCTTTTTGTAGAAGTTATTGAAGTAGTACAGTCTTTGGAGAATATTTTGTAACTTATGATAAACTCATAAGTTACTCATATTTTTAGGAGTATGGGCTAAAAAAACAAAGTAAAATATTGAAAGATTTATTCCTTAATTTTTTTTTGGTTTTTCGAGACAGGGTTTCTCTGTATAGCCCTGGCTGTCCTGGAACTCACTTTGTAGACCAGGCTGGCCTCGAACTCAGAAATCCGCTTGCCTCTGCCTCCCGAGTGCTGGGATTAAAGGCGTGTGCCACCATGCCCGGCCTTAATATTTTTAATATAGGGTCTTACGTATTGGAACAAAATACTTCATTTATAGAAAGGGATGAACTTACTCTTGTGCTAAGGTATATTGTAAGGAATTCCCTTGTTCAGCACAAATGGCATTGTTAAGTATATTTGCCACTTCTTCAGTTATTGAGGAAGTGGAGTACTAATGTTAGAGTACAGCTTTTTCTATGAACTATACGATCTTAAAATTTAAAGAAAGCCAAATAAATAAATAAATAAATAAATAAATAAATAAATAAATAAATAAATAAATAAGGGCAGCAAAAATGGCAGTCTTAGGAGAATGTACATGTGTTCCCACCTCTTAATAGTTGCTTCTAAGCAGGCATTCCCTTCTGAGTAGAAGCATCTTTAAAAATGGAAGACGCTTATCAGTTATCAGTTAAAATTTGATAACCTCTTCTATCTGGTTGTACAAGAATAACAAGTATTGTTGTACCAAGAAAATTATGTAAAATGATTAAGAATGGATTTGGGCAGTTCTTTTTTTATTACCTATTTTCCAGTCATACAAGGTAAAATAAAATCCTCAAACATTAAACTTGTAAATTCTAATTTAGTTTTGATGTAAGTCTCCTTGGAGCTGTTAAGTATTTCTGCCATATTAAAACAGTAAAGTTTTAAATATTTTTCATTACATTTTTTGCTATTTAATGAAGTTTCTATACTGTGCTCTAGTAGAGTGATACTTTAAGACAAGTTCAAGTTCTGATAAACTTTTCCTGTTAAAGGCAAGATACTGTGGGGTCACAGTTTTCTGGGATTCTCTGGCTCAGCTGTGGTACAAAGTAGTCATCAATAGTGGGTAAATGAAGAGTGTTTCTGCTTTCCAGTGCTGTGAGCTTCATTTATAGAAGGGAGTGACGGTCTGTTGTGGATTGGTTCTAATGCTTTGAATTAATCTGGCCCTCAAAAGCAGGAATCTGAGTGTCCAAATACTGAAGGTCCTTGTTCCCAATTGGTTTTAATCGATCAATTAAGAACCAGTAGCCAATGGTTGGGCAGGTAAACTAAAGCAGGGCTTTGAGATTGGTGTGGGCTAGTAACTGGGAGAGAGGAAGGAAGCAGAGATCTTCATGATGGGGAAGAAGGGACAGATGTAAAGGCCCACAGACATGTGAGAATTTGTGTTTGGGGAATCAGATGAAATATAAGGCTTTTAAATGATGTTAACTCAGAAGTACCGGAAGGGAGTGTTTGCTAGCAGGGACAAGGATTAGAACTGCTCAGCCATTATCATTAAGCTAGTGTCTCTGTCTGTCTGTCTGTCTGTCTGTCTGTCTCTCTCTCTCTCTCTCTCTCNCACACACACACACACACACACACACACACCTTCTGCCTGGAGCAAAGTGGTTAGCTGACCACTCCACTGTACACAATTGTAGTTTGCGTATCTCTGCACTAAAGTGTATTTCAGTGTAAAGGATTCTCTGGTATTCTGATTCTGCTTCTTTTTAAAATAGGTTTTCTTGGGATATATTAATTTTACCCGCTTTCTTCATTTGATAATCCTCTTTGACTGTCACCTTCTTTACCCAAGTTTTAAATTCTAACAAAATATAGCTTGAAGTTTACCATTTTGGCTAGTTTAAGTCAGAAACATTTAAGTACCACTCACAGTTTTTATGTTAAGAATGTACTTGTAAAGTAAGGATATATAAATACTGAGTAAAATTATAGTTTTATTAGAATTTATGACATTATTTTATCAACTCATTAACAGAATGAGAAAATGAGATCACAGATCATTTAATTCTGCCTTACTCTGTATATTTCACAAAATATCCCAGAAGAATTACCTAACCAGGTTCATAGCGCGCGCGCACACACACACACACACACACACACACACACACACACACACACACACCGCCCCCTTATTGATAGATTAGTGGAACACTTTATTGAATTAATTGGTCTTTTTTAGGTTTATGTTTGGCAGAGTTTAAGAGTTCATCTCTCCAGCCTCTGTTTTTACCCCACTTCTATTACTTTTTTGTAAAGGTTTTTTTGTTACCTCTATTTAAGTACTTTGACAAGAGTTCTTGCCTGAAAAGGACTGCTCGTTATATCTTCAGAGCAATTTTATTTTCCCTATGTATATCTGACATCTGATTTTTATTAACTTCTCCCTATAATTTAGTTCTGAATAAGTCAGCTGTGTTGTTGCCAAAGTGGTTACAGTGAGACACTGGCCTTTGTTTAACATAATAAATAATTCCCTTGCTTTGTAAAAGATTGTTTTAACAATTCTTAGTTTGATTTCTGTTGCTGTGATAAACATATTTCTTTGGTTAGGTTTCTGTTGTGATAAAATACCATGATGAAGAGCAACATGGGAGGAAAGGGTTTATTTCGCTTATGCTTCCATATCACAATTCATCATCATGGGAAGTTAGGGCAGGAATTGATCAGGGGGCCATGGAGGGGTGATGCTTACTGGATTGCTCCTCATGGCTTGCTCAGCCTGCTTTCTGAGAGCTTCCAAGACCACATGCCTAGGGGTGGTACTACCTAAGATGGCCTAGGCCCTCCCACATCAATCATTAATCAAGAAATTCTATCATAGGCTTGCCCACCAGCCAATCTGATGGGGACATTTTCTCAATTGAGGTTTCTGCTTCCCAGATGACTAAAGCTTATGTCAAGTTGACATATAACTAGCCCGCACAGCACTATAACCAAAACTAAATTGGGGAGGAAATAAAAGGGATTTATTTGATCTTGTAGATTAAGGCCAGAGATTTTGTAGAGACAACAGAGAAACCCTCCAGGATTCCTCAGGTTCATTTCTGAGAAAGTGCATGTCCTATCCGTAGGATGTATAGGCCTTTCTGGGCTGGGACCTCCTACCTTCATTAGAAACTAAGAAAATGTCTCTGAAATGACAACAGAGAATATGACATGATCTTTGAGGGTTCCCCTTCCCAGGTGACTCTAGATTTGTGTTAAGAGCTTTTGCTGTGATAAGGCAGAAAAAAAATTAGCCATCTAACATTTAGTTTCTAAAAATAGTTTTTAGCTTTTGCATTCTAATAACAAAATAACATGCTTGTGACAACATGAGGGCTGTCTTTAGGGAAGAAGAGAACAGACTAACGTAAGAAAGACTTTGGTGTGATTTCTGCTTTATTGAAAGGTTAGGGAAAATATTTGTGTTTGGTTCAAGCTATAGTAACTTCTATAGGTAGATATTTTGCTTTTTGGTTTTTTGACAGAGACTTTCCCTGTAACCTTGGGTGGCCTTGAATGGCCTTGAACTTAGAATCCTGATTCCTTTGGCCTCCTGAGAGCAGGGTTTACAGATTGGAGCTTCCATACCAGTCTTGACAATTTTATGATCATGTATCTTAGACATGACTTACATTTTTCCTCTTACGGATACAAATTAATTTCTATTCTTTTAAGCAAGGAAAATATTTACTCACTTTGCTAGCTATGGTAATAAAAGGCCATTTAAATTTTTTTACTATGTACCATAAGTGAAAGAAGTGTGTAATTCATGTTATTTACATAGCTTTTAGGCAAAGTAAATACCATTTACCAATGTGATAAATATGTAGAAAGCTTATTCTGCAGTTTTTAAAGTGATAAACTATCATTATCTAAAGTTTCATCTGACAAACCACTTTCTGTAAATAATTAGTATGTTATTATCCACTGATTTTGACAGCTGGTTCAATTTTTCTTTAAATATTGGGTCATCAGTATTATTGGACTCTTGTTTAAGGCTGTTAGATCAGGATAAAACCTAGAAAACATGATTGTGCCTTGTAAGAATAGTAACTAGGCAGTAAGTCAGAGAACTAGTGGTGCAGATTCCAGATTCAGCGAAATAGACATTCATTCTGTTGTTGTACATCCTTGGGACGACTCTTAACCCTTTCGAGCTTAGTTTCTTTCTCCATCTGTGGAGACAAGATAGTGTCAGCAAGTAAATTTCTTTACTACCAGAAATTATGGCATATTTCTGTCACCATATCATTAAATTAGAATGGATTAAATTAGAATGTTTATGAAACACTTAGCACAGTATGTAAGTAATTTTCAGTTATTAATTATTGTAGGTTTCTTTTTAAAAGTTGTCTAAGGTCAAAGTTATGTCAGGATATGTCATTAGATTTTTATAAAGGTTAATTTTTAAAACATACTAGTGTTGATAAGTGTACTTTTAGGGTGCTTTTTTCCTGTTTGTTTGTCTTTTTGTTTTTTTTAATTGGGGCCAGTGAGGTGAGGTGACGGCTTAACTGATAAAAGCACCTGCCACCGAAGCCCAGACACCTGGGTAGAATCATCGGAACCCACATGAAGGGAGAGAACTGACTCCTGGAGGTTGTTTCAGACCCTTCATGCCCCATGCCTACTGTATTAATTAAAACAAATATTTCTAAAAACCTTAAAGGTTGCTATAACAGTGTTTTGAAAACATATAAATGATATTAATGCAATATTAATATTTCTTTTAGGAGAAATTTTATGTATAAATGTACATGCTTGTGAATTAGCTATTTTACTGCCTTTTATAACAGGTGTGTATATGTGTATGTATTTAGACATCTTAAAGGGTCTTTTCAATAGTACAGAAACAATTATCAACAGACATGATCCGTTTAGAAGTTTGGTTAATCTTAACATATTTTTGTTACATTAGTTATTGTTTCTGGTAAATTTTTCTTCTAATACTTTATGGTCTGTGAAGTTTTGTTTTTTTATACAAGCACACATTGCTTAAGAAGTAACAACTAAAAGAGATCTAGAGAAATGACCCAGTGGTTAAGAGAGTTTGTTCACAGCACCTAAGTTAAGGAGCTCACTTCTCTAACTCCAGATCTCTGACATCTGATGCTCTCTTCTGGCCTTTTCGGGCACTTGCACATAGAGGAGAAGAAAAGAACAACTACAGTTACTGTACATGGAGTGCTGCTTACTTACGTTCTATCAGGACTGTTCTAAAGTGTTGGGTGTATAGAGTTAGCTGTCTTTATGACAGCTTTCTGAGGTAGACATTATATCCTCCTTTCTCTGAATTATAGGAAGTTTTATTAAGTAGCCTATAGATTATATAGTTAGCATTAATAGAGTTCAAGAACTTGTATATGTATATACCAGATTTTACTATTAGGGTCAGTATTCGAATATTTTATAGAGATACATCAAGTGCTGACTCCTACCTGAACATCTCCCGAACTCTAATTAGTAATGAGTTATTAAACTGAAATGAAATATGCTTGATAGAAAAGATACTAACTCTAGCAGATAGGTAAAGCATTAGCTGTCTGTTGGAAATCAAAATTTCAAAACCTGACAACTTTGACCTTTAAAAATGAAACTGGGAAACTATTCTATGTATAGCATCATGATATCTCTTACTCTGCACAAACTTTAATTCAAAGTGAATCAAAGACTTAACCTAAAACTTTGAAACTGCTAGTGGAAAGCAGGCATGAGCATGATCAAGTGCTTTCTGAATAAGACTTGAAGAATTGAAAAATGCAATTAGGTGAAAATATGCTATTGCAGAACAAAAGAAAAATAGCAGAGTCAAGAGATAGCCTATAATAGAAAGAGAAACCTTACCAACTAGGCATCAGGTAGGATACTAACACCTAAGCTATAGGAAGAATTGCAGGATTTATATACTAAAATCCAAACTACCTAGTCAGCAAATGACAGTGACTGAATAGACAATTTCAGAAGAAATACAGAATACTAATAAGTACTTGTAAAAATGTTTACCATTTTTAACTAATAGAGAAATACAAAAATGCAAAAGCTGTTGCAATTTATTCTCCATTAGAATAGCTATCATCAAAAAAAGAAACAACATACACAAGTGAGAATATGGGGGTAAGGAACTTTTCATTGATGATGGGAATGGAAACTTGTATATGCTCTATGGAAATCAGTATGGCAATTCCTCAAAAGACTGAAACTAGCAAGAACTCTCATTCCTCTGTTTAGGGCGCTAGGTCAACGAACCATAGATATACTTGCACACACATTTTCTATTGCTGTAATAGTCACAATAGCTAGGAAGTATATATGTGTAGATGTCCATCAGGTAGACGGATAAAAAGAATGTTGTGTGTATATATGTGGAATTTTATTGAGCTGTAAAATATAGTGAAATCATTTACAGGTATTTAAAGGAAAATGCATGTAACTGGAAATCACTGTTAAGTGAAATAAGCCAGACTTCAGAAGAAGACATACTATCTATTTCTAAGTAGAACCTAGATTTAAAATTACATATATGTATGAAAATAAAAATGACCTGACATTGAAAACTACTAAATATTTTTTAACTTTTCCAGTGTGGTTTCTAATGGTACTGATTTGATTTTGGTGAATCAATGTTTATGAATTATGCATCTGGTACAGTGGTTATTTAATAGTGGGCTTGATTGGAATATTCACACAAGGATTAATTTTATACTATTTTTCTCCTCCTTTAGTAAAATAAAACAGGGTCTGTTACCTAGCTTGGAAGATTTGCTGTTCTATACAATTGCAGAAGGACAAGAAAAGATACCTGTTCACAAGTTTATTACAGTAAGTTTTTATATTTTTCTCTCAACTTTCAAGGAAGTAATACCAAGTCCATTCTATAGTATTGCTGAGCTACGGTCTTAATGTTCACTGGCTTGTAGGTTCTGACTGACAGTGTTTCTCTTGTTTTCAAATTTTTATTATGCTCACTCCAAGGTAATGAAAGAAAAGGAAACAATGAGAAACTTGTCCAGAAAGTGGATAATAGTGATACAAGTACCACATTCATGACCAAGTATTGGGTAGAAACTTTTATATTCAGGGATAAAACTTATAGTTGGAATAAGCATATACATTATCTGCACTATATATTTACAAACTCTTATTTTTTTAAAAACAGGCACTCAAATCTACAGGATTGCGAACATCTGATCCCAGGTTGAAAGAGTGTATGGATATGTTAAGATTAACTCTTCAGACAACGTCAGATGGTGTCATGCTAGACAAAGATCTTTTTAAAAAGTAAAAATTTCTGCCAAACCTTTAATGGTGATTTGCTATGCTGTATGGTGATTTTGCTTTCAGAACACAATTTTATCTTTAATTTATTTCTTTGAAGACCAGTGATGGTATATATTAAGATTCTATTATGCACTGTGTTTAAATTAGTTGTAATGAAAGTTAGCCATAAATGTTGTTTTGTGCCTAGAGATTATATTGTTTGGCTGTTCTGTTCTGTCTTCATGATTTGCTGACTTTTTCAGTTTAGTCTGTACTTTATTTCCATCCGGTGTATTTAGATGCTGACTATGAGAGGACTTCAGGCAGTTCTGCAGTCCTTGTATTTACATAGTTGCATCACCTGATTCTCCTTTTCAAGTGTTTTAATGAATGTTTTGGGGGCTCTTTTCTTTTTCTGTCTCTCTCCCTCCCTCTCTTTCTTTCTTTGTTTTTTTTGTAAATAGTGAGAACTTTAGACAACTTTGATTTGGTTAACTGAGAACATTTTGACATTGCTGAATTAGTTTATCTTCATTACTGTGTTTGTATTAGTTTACTTTAAGCTTCAGTCAACATGTTTGTAATTGACCCTGAAGAGTCAAATAATGTTTTATTAGTTCATAGAAAGCAGCATTAAAATTATGAATGACTATAAGACAGTAGGTTTTGTTTTTCCTGAACCACAGGCTTCAGTTGAGGTGAATCTAAGAAATTTCTATATTTAATTTTAAGTGTGTGTGTGTGTGTGTGTGTGTGTGTGCGCGCGTGTGTGTGTAATTACCTTTTCTTTGGTGTATTGAATGATTTGTTCTAGCTCTCCTGGGAATATCTGGGGTCTCTAGGAGGGATGAGTATTTAAATAAGGTTCTCTGAAGTTTTTCTCATGCTTGTGAGATGTCTGCTAACTTTGAACCATGCTCTTGGTTCTCTTAATGCAGCCAACTTTAAAGTATAGTTGTTAAGCTTACTTTGCAATTGGTATTAGGAATTTAAGTCTGTTGATCTGTTTATTTTGTGAAGGGAATGAATTCACCTCTAGATCATTCTTGCTTTGTAGTAAAGATTTGTCTTAGGAACTATTTGTTCAACATAACTCTTTCTTGATTATGGTGCCTTCTGGGAAGTTATTTTAGTTTATCTGTGAGTATAGTTAATTGATGGTAAGTTGGGTTGTAAATAATATGTATAGAGAACTAGCTTTATAATTTTTAAGGGACTCACTAATTTCCACATTTAAACCTGTTCTAAAATGTGCTTTATGAACATTGTTTCATTATGAAATTAAAAGCAATTTAAATGTTCTCTCTCAATTATGAACTCAAGGAACCATTATCATAAAACTGTTTGTAATTGAATTAATCTACAGTAATTACCATAACTTTAGACACAAGCTTGAGTTTTAAAAAACTATGATTATAATGTAGGCAGACTCTGACTTAACATGGAAACACAGTAGTCTTTGTAGCAGGTCATAGACAAAGGGCTATTCCTTTTCATTTCTAGAATGAGGTAACTCAGAACCTCTTACTAGGACCTTTTCTAGGTCACTTTGAAAGGTGATGACTCCAGAGAAATTCCTTCTGATTTCAAGTAGAAGTTACCTCATTGGGGTTGCCAAAAATAAACAATATCATTCCATGCTGCTGGAATGGCATTTTAAAACATGGAGTTCCTTTTTTTTTTTTTTTTTTTTTTTTTTAGAGAAGTAATTATAAAGATAGATAATTCAGTTTGAGAAACCAGTAGTATGGTATGTATTAAAGCGTGGATAAATGAATTATATCATTTGAAAGTTGGAGAACTCCCTATGCCTATCTATATAGTCAATATTTTTATATTAATATTCATTAAAGTTATAAGAGGAAAATATTTGTGCTAACAGCAAATTCTTTATTCACTTGTTCATTCATTGTTAAACTATAGAAATATAAGAACTGTTTTTCTCTGTGACCATATTAAGAATTGTTTATTTAGAGGCAGCAAATGGTTTGCATTTGTAATTATTTGGTTTTCTAAAACCTTAAATATTACTAATGAAAAATTATGTGAGAAAGATTTTCTAATACATTAATACACATTGTAAGACCTTTGTCAAGAAAATTATGGTGAACAAAGCACAGAAACATTTACTTGTGGAAAGGGAAAAGTATTTTTCCTCAGAATTAATTTTAAACAACTTCTATTTTCTAGTACACTGATGACATCTATATTAAAATAATTTCCACAAAAATCTTTACTATTTGAACATCCGTCATTATGTGTAGTTGGATTCTTCTGAAGGCTGAAATTGTCTTTATCATGGTAACTTAACCATTTAAGGCTATTTCCACATGGTTTTTACTAATATGCTAGAAAAAACAAACAAACACTATACCCACAGTTCTATGTACTGTTCTGTTGACTATAAATCCTCTTGAAAAGTCCTGATTAGTTTTGTTTATTTTATTTTGTGATTTATGTGTATGCTGTTTTGCCTGCATTATGTCTGAGCACCACATGCATGCAATGCCTGTAGAGGCCAATAGAGGGCATCATATCTCCTGGAATTGGTGTACCTGACAGCTGTGAGCCATTATGTGGGTGCTGGGAATTGAACCAAAGTCCTCTGGAAGAGCAGTCAGTGCTCTTAACTACTGAGCCATCTCTGTAGCCTCCTGAGTAGTTTTATACATTTAAAATATTAATGTGTGTTGGAGTTTGGGGGAGTTGGTAATTTAAATTTGCTTGATATTGCTCATGTTTTATTTGTAACTTCTTAAAAATGAAATATATTTGATTTTAAAATAAGTAGTACATTTTAGGAATTACTTTAAGCTTTCTTATTTGAGAAAAGTATGCTAGTTATATTTTCCTTGCAACTTTGATTTTTGAAAATTGAATTTTAGAAGCTGTTTGAGATATAAGTCTTAAGTATTTAATCAATGATAATTTTATTAGTGCATTACCCAGCCTCTTAATTTCATTTTCTTGACTGAAGTGAAGAAATTCTTCAGAAAGTATTAGTATTTTTAAGGTTTAGTAAGATAGTGCCCATTGTTATTCTTTTTTCCTCAGAACATTCTAATATAGTATCAACATTTATCTGTGAGGAATATAGTTACATAAATAACCTCATAGCAATGGTCTGACTTTAACATTTCTTTCTTTTTAAATCTTATTATGGGGCTTGCCTTAACATACTGTATTTGGTGTTGCAGATTGACATTAATGTGTAGTAATTGGTCTTTTGTAAGTTAAATACTCTGTGACTAAATTACTGGTACTCAAAAGTCTTAAGACAGTTTTTTAGCTCAGAAAACAAAATTGATGAGTTTGACCAAACCAAATTGGTTTTTATCTTACAAAGCTTTCAAAGTGTTATTCAGGAAAAACACATTAAAATATTGTTATTTAAATTTTTGTGAAATACTAACCAGTTATACAGGAGCTAAGAAGGATATATCAGAGGTTACTTAAAATTGAAAATATTCATAATCTCATTTGTGGTGTTTTAAAGACTGGGTTTTGTTAACCAGATCTCATGTTGAGTATTTATTAATTCTAGTAGAATGCAAAACTTTTTCTAGTACTTAAACCTCAGAGGGTGCATTACCATTTCAGAATCTGACAAAATTTAGGCATGTTTTAATTATTTCTGATCTGTTCAGCATAAGCTAGAAGGAAAGAAAACATAGGAAGAATATGTTTTAAGTTTGACTTGTATAATTATATGGTTAAACAATACTGATTAATATTCTGTTAAGTGGATGCCCGTAACTGAAAGGTATATACTGTTTTTCCATCACATTCCACAGGTGTGTTCAAAGCAACATTGTTTTGTTGACCCAAGCATTTAGAAGAAAGTTTGTCATTCCTGACTTTATGTCTTTTACCTCACACATTGATGAGTTATATGAAAGTGCTAAAAAGCAGTCTGGAGGGAAGGTAAGGCCTGACTACATATATTTTCCTAATATACACATTTCAGGAAAGAAAATAAGCTTGGATATTTTGTTTCCAAGTTAAGAAACTCAGTGAGTCAAGCCTCTAGATGGAGTGCTTTTAAATCATCAGAAGTATTTAATCCTTTGTTATTTTGCCTAGAATGAAACCAAGTTTAAAGTTTTGGAGGTGGGGGTGGGGGTTGGATATTTGAAGTAGAGTTTCTCTGTGTAGCAGCCCTGGCTGCCCCGGAACTTGCTTTGTAGACCAGAATGGCCTAATACTCAACCGAGTTCTACCTCTGCCTCTTCAGTGCTATGATTAAAGACGTGTGCCACCATTCCTAGCTAAATTTTTTGTTTTTAAATTTGGAAATGACTGAAGTGGCTTCATATTTTCAAATTAGTAAAAATGTCTTTATTTGACAGTTTTTGCAGATATGATGCCCATTAATATTAAGTATTTCTAGTTTTTGAAAATTATATAGGGAAAGCCAAGCATGGTTGTGCCTACCTGTAACCCCAGCATCATGTAGGAGTGACAGAAAGGGGGATCAGGAGCCTCCACTGTGTAAGCAAGTTTGAGACCAACCTATCAGCCTGGGCTACAGAAGAGCTTGTAACACCCTCACCCACCCCAACAGCAGCAACAGCTCTAGGCACTGCGCTCATTAATATTCTCAACTAGGTACTCCCAATAGTGCTAGAGACTATTTTATATAATCTCAATTTATAAGGTGGGTTGCAAGCTTTTATTTTTTCTTAAAAGTCTTTAAGTTCTTGTTTTCAATTCTCTGTGTTTTTAAGAAGATTGCATTAGAAATCAGAATGGTAGAAAAGTCACCTAATGTCATACAAATATTGAAGTTCATAGATCAGTGTTCTTAGTTTTTACAAGCTTCATTAAGACAGGCTGAATCAGCTTCTGAGTACACTAAAACTCTAGTGATTGATGAGAGCAAACACACTACCTATATTGTATCTCTTAATGACTTTTAATATTTTGGATAGGTTGCTGATTATATTCCTCAGCTGGCCAAATTCAGTCCTGATTTGTGGGGTGTGTCTGTCTGTACCGTAGATGGGCAAAGGTAAGTTTATTTTATAGTATATGAAGAACAGCTTTAAGTCTTGAATTTTGTTAAATGAGGTAGAAAGGAAGATAATTTTTATTTTGAGACTTTTTTTTTTTTTTTAAATTATTTGTAAGTACACTGTAGCTGTCTTCAGATCTTGTTACGGATGGTTATAAGCCACCATGTGGTTGCTGGGATTTGAACTCCAGACCTTCGGAAGAGCAGTCGGGTGCTCTTACCCACTGAGCCATCTCACCAGCCCTTGCGACTTTTTTTAAAGCCTGGTCTGGCCCTTGAACTCACTGTACAACTGGGGCTGGCCTTGAACTTATGTAGTATAATCTGTCACATTATCCATCAATAATTTGCTAAGTGAAAGTCAGTTAGCAAAACATTCTTTTATAAATGCATGAAAACCATATTTGAGAAGTGGTTGTAGTTTAAGCTGCTGAGTATTCTTGCATAATTATTAAAAAGTTTTATAATGAGGGGGAACTATAAAGAAAATGATTTGAATTCTTTCTTTAAATCTAAATTAAGAAATGCCTTTGGAAAAGTGCTAAACTGTGAGAATGTTATTTTCAAGAATGGTACTTCTGGGTTTGGGGGATGATGGCTTAGTGGATAAAGTGCTTGGTTTACAAATGTGAAGCCTGGACTTGGAGTCTGGCACAGAATCTTAGTGGCTTCCTATGATTCCAGCAGTTGGGAGGAAGGCAGAGGCTCTCTCTCTCTGAAAGCTGTCTGACAAAACTG
The DNA here is from genome assembly GCF_900095145.1 of Mus pahari. Taxonomy (NCBI): domain Eukaryota; kingdom Metazoa; phylum Chordata; class Mammalia; order Rodentia; family Muridae; genus Mus; species Mus pahari. Next base: position 31,770,991 of record NC_034594.1, on the reverse strand, counting down.
GGGAATAGACAAGCTCCATGTTCAGCAGGTACCCTGCCTCAATAAACTGGAGAACGGAGGAAGAAAAATTGATGTTTCCTCCTCACAGGTGTGCACCACACATGCAGCAGTATATATGCCAAAATGTCTACACAAGTTAATACCAAGTATATTTTAATTTAGCTAGAAGTCAGACATTAAGGGTTTATTGTCAAGCTCTAATTTGGATATCAGAAGAATTATGCCATTTCTGTTTTCTCCACTGGGGGAAAAAATGAGTTTAAAAATATAATCCTTCCTTTAAATTACTTTTTAAAATGAAAATATAGCTTAACATAAAAATGTGTACAACTGGTACATGGTATATATAGTTCGATGAATTTATATTAATGATATAATTTCATTCCTTTTTTTTTTTTTTCCCAATTTTGAGCCAGTTTCTTTAGCTGGGCTTGCCTAAAACTTACTTTGTAGCCCAGGCTACCCTCAGACTTTATACTTTCATGCCTCTATCTGTTTGATCACCGGCATGTTCCACTGTATCTGGCAGTACCCTAAAATTTACTAAGACTACAAGTCAGGTAAACCTTGAATTTTAGACTTCTCTTTTAAAGGTATAATTTAAAACTTTTTATCTGTTTGTGATTTTAATTATCTAATGAATTATTCTTAAGTTATAATAAAAGCATGGGTTTTTTAATTACAGTTAAACATGTTAACTTTTAAGGAGTAATTCTTCTTTTTTTTTTTTTTTTT
>NC_034594.1:31767107-31770171 GCF_900095145.1 Mus pahari | reverse complement strand
TGCCTCCCGAGTGCTGGGATTAAAGGCGTGCGCCACCACACCCAGCAAGGAGTAATTCTTAAAAGGGCTAGCTTACTCTGCAGTAGAAGTAAGAAAAATCATTTAACATCTAATAAAACTCTTACTCTGTTGAGTTCTTTAAGCTTTTTCCTTTTTTTTTTTTTTTTTTGCAATGTCCCTCCTAAACATAATCTTTATGTTTACATGTGTTGTGTGCTTGTTGAGATCAAAGGATGACCTGTAGGAGTCTATTCTCTCTATCATGTAGGTTCCAGGGCTCAGGCTTGGTGGTGGCCACCTTTACTACAGCATCATCTAGCAAGTCTAATGTTGAAGTAAACATTTATGGTTGAATTATGGGAAAATATTTATAAATTAGAATTAATAATACAAAAGAACCCAAAGAGCTGAAGGGGTTTGCAGCCCCATAGGAGGAACAAAAATATGAACCAACCAGTAACCCCAGAGCTCCCAGGGACTAAACTACCAACCATAGAATACACAATGAGGGACTCAAGGTTTCAGCCGCATATGTAGCAGAGGATGGCCTAGTTGGTCATCAGTGAGAGGAGAGGCCCTTGGTCTTGGGAAGGCTCAGTGCCCCAGTGTAGGGGAATGCCAGGACAGGGAAGCGGGAGTAGGTGGGTTAGTGAAAGGGGGATGGGGAACTGCGGGGTGGGGGGCGGTGGTTCAGCAGAGGGGAAATGAGGAAAGGGGGTAAAATTTGAAATGTAAATAAAGAAATATCTAATTAGTAAAAATTTAAAAGAGAAAAGAATCACAAATATGATCTTATCAAATAAGTCTTATCACAGGAAATACATTATAAATAAATAAATAAAACAAAAGAACAAGTCAAATCATGCCAGTAACAGTTTCTAGTTGATACTAATTGATTTTTAAATCTACTTTAATAGGCATTCTATTGGAGATACCAAAGTTCCTTTCTGTCTTCAGTCCTGTGTAAAGCCCCTGAAATACGCAATTGCTGTTAATGACCTGGGAACTGAGTATGTGCATCGCTATGTTGGGAAGGAGCCAAGTGGATTAAGATTCAACAAACTCTTTTTGAATGAAGATGGTAAGGAGGACCTACAAATGGGCTAGAAGTAGAAATCCCTCAATTTTCTGTTCTCAGTAATTTGAAATCTGCTTTTGAAGAAACCTTTTCCTACTTTTAAAATATTGCCATAGGGTTTTTTTTCTCATCATCTTTAGAGATAGTTTAATCATCTTTAAAAATGGTTACTTTAGGTTATCTTACACCATAAGCAAGAGGAGTAGAGAGATAAGAGCAAGGAATATATTCCATAGCTGGGCACAGTGCACACTTGTAATCCCAGCAATTAGGAGATGGGATGAGGAGGACCAGGAGCTCAAGGCCATCCTCGACTGTAACAAATTTGAGGGTAACCTTAGCTGCATGAAAAACACTGTCCATTTATTTATAAATAAGCAGCTAATAGTTCTGGGGTAGTCATAACTATTATGTTTTGTTATGTATTGTTTCAGTTGAAAGATCCTGTTTGGGAAAGGTGATACAAGCAGCTAGATTCAGCATCCTGACCATTTTCAGGCTAGAGGTTTGGACCCTCATTTGCCCATAAATACATGAATCACTGTGTGTTGAGATAAATGTCATATGCTAGCAAGGAAGCACAGAAAGGAAGTAGCATGGTTTTTTCTGACCGAGCAAGTTCTAATAATGTTTCTCTTTTCCCATATTCATATAATGTATGAATGTTTCAAATACTGCTTTCATACTTGAGGACAGTCTGTACAGGCTGTGGGTAGAAATTGGAGGGTATATTATATTCATGTACTGTGGCTTTAATAATCGATAATTTGTTTATGTGACTTTGGTCTTTCTCCTTCATAACATTTGCTATTTGGAAGAAATATCTTAGATCAGGTAATTGGATTACTAAGTCTTACTACTCAAGTCACAGCCATTCAACAAGGAAGGAAAACAAAGGTAGACAGTACTTTAGTCACAGAGGTTTTAAATCTGATCCACGGGTAGCTTGACTTCATTCAGTAGGGTTCCTTTTGTGTTTATCCTGCAGTATGTGTAAGGTTATTAGTTATTTGATGATTTAAGGTACAAGATTGAAGGAAGCAGATGAAATTTAGAAAAATTATAAAAGATAAACTTACGTTTTCTTTCTGCCAAATTAAAAAAGTGAAATGTCGCACCCATTAGTGTTTTATTAATGCTTCAAATGAAGTCACAACTGATGTATTCTATATTTTTTAGAACAGCTTTCATTTGTATTTTGCTATAATCTTTGTGCTGTGTTTTGAAAATTAGTATATATTGGCAACTTCATGTAGGATATTATATTTCAAATTTTCTTATTAGTCTCATTGATATCCAGGTTTAATGAAAGCACTCATATTATTATCCCCAGAAGATAAGATATTTTGTAATATAATCAGGGTTTTCCTTTGGAAGGCAAGGAAGAGGAAGTGGTTTTGGCAGATGCATTGATCTGGAGGAAGGTATTTAAGGATCTGCAACAAATGCAGGGATGTGAACGTTAGGAATCTTTTGAGAGGCTGTTGAGATGACTCAGTGGTTAAGAAAGCACTGGTTGGTCTTCCAAAATAACGTAGTTCCCAGCACCATATGGTGACTTAACAACTCTGCACAGTTTCAGGAGATCTGACACTTTCTTCTGGCCTCTTTCACCACCAGGCACACACATGGTATAGAGACATATATACATCCAGGAAAAACACCTATATATATATATAAAATAACAAAATGTCTTTTGAGAAACTTAAAATTTCTATTGGGAGAAAAAAAATAAAATGAGGATTTGGGTAAATGAACTTGACATTTATGAATTAAAATTTTGTAATATTCATGAATGGCTTTAAAAAGGGTAAGTTATTCATGACGTGGTCTGGATAAGAAGATTGTGTTGAAGAACACCAATGGCTTGTGCTGTAAAATCAAGAATCGACAAATGGGACCTCATAAAACTGCAAAGCTTTTGTAAGGCAAAAGACACTGTCAACAAGACAAAAAGGCCACCAACAGATTGGGAAAGGATTTTTA
>NC_034594.1:31748856-31765972 GCF_900095145.1 Mus pahari | reverse complement strand
AAAAAAAAAAAAGATTGTGTTGAGAACTCAAGATTTTAGTACTGATTTCTCATAAGAATTAAAATATAAAACAAGAGGGCTTGTCTATCCACCTTTCCAAGTTCTGAAGGGATGCTGTGCTATTGAATCATTGTTTTATATCAGCCACAACACAAAACAGTTTAGAGATCTTTTTCATATTTAAAAATTTACTATTAGATTTATTGTATAGAAACAAATGTGTTTGTAACTGTATTCAGAGTTCCATGGTTAAAAATATCTTTCTTGCTATGTAAGATTATAATAATAAAGATTAATATAAAGATGATAAATAGATAAGCAGTGGTGGTAGTTACTCTGTAATTACATGTTCTTTTGAAGAGTAAAGTACAAATTTTTGTCCTGTAGTTGGAGTTGACTGGTGCTTTCTGTCATCGTGAGTGAGGAAACAAGTTTATTTTGATGGCAATTTTGGAAAACATCTCTTAGGGAAGGTTTAATTTGATTTATTTTTATGGTATGTACGTGAGTGATGAGTTGTGGGGTGATGGGTATATACATGCCACAGTGTACATACGAAGGTCAGAGGACAACTCTGTGGAGTCAGGTCTCTCATTCACATTACAACCTCTTTACATCGGTTGCAGTGATCAGACACAGGGCCTCAGGCTTGCAGAGCAAGCACTTACCCTGCTAAGCCATCATGCTGCCCCATGCTTTTCTAGTCTATAGAGATAAGTTAGCCAACTAATATTTATATAGCCTTGTTGCATAATCAGCCCCAAGCTGCAAGGGATTTGGTTCTTGGAGTAATTTATTTAGGTAATACTGAAAGATTTACAAAGTACATCTTATATAGGATAGTAGAAGGCAGAGTTAAGCTTTTCATAATCATATTACCTCTGATAATGGCATTTAGAAGACAATTCATGGTTTGCATATTGTTAATGATCTTTAATTAGCAAAGCCAAAATACATTATTTGTACACAGGATTTGACAGAAAAGTTAGTTTCTGTAAGATGGTAGAGCTGAGTTAATGGGAAAGAGTGGAGTTTCAGTGATTGGGGAAACTGTGAACACTGCAAGACTGAGCTATGTATAGTAAGTAGAAAGTAGAAAAGTAAACACAGAAGGTAAAAAGATAGGAAAGAATGTTCCAGCTTTATTGCAAAGTTCAAATAGATATTTGTTAAAATGAAGAATCTGTCCATAAATTGCAAATGTTTCACCTGTTAATACTTTAAATGGTATCACAGTTGTTATTTCTGTTGGCGCCTTCATTTTTATCATACTTCAGGAAAGAAACAGTTTCATGTTCCTAAGTCTTAGTTGGAGTGCTTTTGCATTGCAATAATGCCGCTGTTCTTCTTTACCAGTTTCTACTTTAGATATTTGACACTGAACCAGAGTTGTAGAGGAATCAGTAGATTACATGCTGTGAAATAATTTGTTGTTCTTTGAAAAAGTCTTGGATGCAATTTATGAAGCATTTGCTTGATACTTATCAAATACTTGAGTGTGTATGGATATACACACATTGGTTGCCTTCTAGCTCCAAGAATTTAAACCTGAGACTGTATAAGACCAAACAAAAGAAATCTGAAATAATAGATTAACAAGGTTTTATACAAGTACATATGTAGAGTAATTTCATTATTGAGTTCTGTGTTCTCATTTTCCTTTGCTTGGAGCTGTTCTTTCAGGTTGATAATATTTGGAAGTGTTTTGCTTTGTTGATTTCATCTTGGTATACACACACACACAATATAGCTTTCTTCAGAAAAAGGAAGTGTTATATCATTTTATGTATGTTCAGGGAAAGCATATTTCTCTTGTTCAGCATTATTTAAGGAAAGTAGAATCTTATTATATTATAGTGTTTAGATTTTAACAATAGATTTTTAATATTTAGAACTAGCCTTTATGGTAAATAACTTAGAATGTAGTTTTTCTTACAGTAATTAACAATTATAAGCATTGATGGAATACAATGTGTGCTTTCCACCATAGAAGGATGAATCAAATTGTCATGAATTGCTTCACAGACTTTATTTATAGCATGAACACAAAATTGTTTCTTTAGCAATTTTGAAGCTTACTATTATAATCTAGTATGTAACTTGGGCTTGCTCTCATCTAATTTTAATTTTTTTGTTTCTAGGAAGAATAAATGATAGCAGAAGCATTTCACTATATGATATTTTTATTAATAAATGGGAGCAATGCTCTAATTTAAGTTTAGAACAACATTTTTCTCCTACCCCTACAGCCATGGTAGCAACTAGCATTTGTTTGTTTGTTTGCTTGCTTGTTTGTTTGTTTCCCCCCCCCCCCAAGATTTATTTATTTTATGTGAGTACACTGTTGCAATCTTCAGACACACCAGAAGAGGCCATCAGATTCCATTACAGATGGTTGTGAGCCACCATGTAGTTGCTGGGAATTAAACTCAGGACCTCTGGAAGAACAGTCAGTGCTCTTAACCACTGAGCCATTTCTCCAGCCCCCACAACTATCAGAAAATGATAGTTGAGTTCCACATCTTTAGAGTCTACATAAAGAAGATTTGTTTTTCTGTACCTGGCTTTACTATTTGTAATATCGTCTGGGTTTATCTGTGTTACTGTAAATGAAATGCTTTCTTATTTTTTAAGGCTGAATAATATTCCTTTATTATATACTATATTTCTTGATTCTTTGATCCACTGGTAGACATATACATGTCATTTTTAATGTCTTAGCTCTGGTGAATAAGTGACAGAACACAGAAGAGCTTCTTCTGGCCTCTTTAGATACCAGGTGTACATGTGGTGCAGATATATACATGTAGGCAAAGACATAAAATGGGCGTGTTGGCGCACGCCTTTAATCCCAGCACTCGGGAGGCAGAGGCAGGCGGATTTCTGAGTTCCAGGCCAGCCTGGTCTACAAAGTGAGTTCCAGGATAGCCATATGTATCCTTCATTGTCAAGAAGTATTGAAAGTATAGAGAATACAATTTAAATCTCCTGAAATCTTACCATTTTAGGTATAGCACTAGTATTTATATTTTGTTCTTCAGTGTCTATATAAATGCACATGTATATACATGCATATATTTGCATTAAGTACAGGATGTTTTTAAAAGGTAAAATTGGGATTATACCAGATAGGCTTTTTCAAAGATTATTTTTTTTAATATGGTAATATTATCTAAGTACTTAGTAGGTGTTAGCTATTTGTATGCATATTTGAGATTTAATAATAGTAACTTTGAGATACATTCAATCATTATAACTGAGATAGAGATCCGGTGTCTACTTACACATGTAGAGAAAGATCGGGTGAAGTGGCAGGATTACAGTATTTGAAGGGCTTTTATCATTACTTTTTGCAGAATGTTCTATGAATTCTTGTTTTAACTGTGTGATTATCAGCATAATTCTGGGTGTGAACAACTGGTTTGATATGTGCCTTACTCCAAATAATTCTCCCTACAGAAAAGTATGTATCCATCCAAGGAAGTGGATCAAAGTATTTGAAACAATGCTGTCACTATTATGTTTTACAGATAAACCACATAATCCTATGGTAAATGCTGGAGCAATTGTTGTGACTTCACTAATAAAGGTAAAATGTTGACATTTCTTTTTAACCTAGTAATTTTTTAGTAAATAAGTAATAAACATATGTTGTATTTTTTATATAGGACTATGATGATAAGTTTTCTCTTGGAATTGAGAAAATAGTCTTGTTATATTGGGTTAGGAATTTTATTTATCTCCCCTCCCCCAAATGTCATTTCAAGGACAAAATGAAAAACATGGTTCCCAACCATTAGTTGGGAAAAACATGAATCCCAAGTGTTAGTTAACTTCTGGATATAAAGCTTTGGCACGGATTTAAGAACTTTACAGATCAGTGGGAGTTGAAGTATTTCTTTTTAATGTTTTAATTTTTTTTTTTTTTTGCTTCTAGGAAGAATAAATGATAGCAGAAGCATTTTACTATATGACATTTTTATTAATAAATGGGAGCAATGCTCTAATTTAAGTTTAGAACAATATTTTTATATTAAAAACAATAAATTGTTTTATCCTCATAAGCTGGGATCACAGTTCTCATTTAAATTTGTTTCATTTGTTTTACTTATATCATGCCATAAGTAAAAGAAGTAAGCCTTCTTCCAATTATTACATTACTTAAGTTTTGATGTTTGCATTGTATGTTGACTTATTTATGTTAGTGTTTGTATCACTTTAATAATTGGAAGCTAAAGTTTTGAAATAAGTATTTCAAAATGGTTCTTTGTGTGCTTTCACACAATTTCAGATGTTTCCCATTTTTTTTTTATTTTATTTTAAATTTTTGGTTGTGTTACTTACTAAAATATATTTTATGTTTGGGACACTTATATGTTCGCCAGTAAATTTGTGCCTGTCCGTTCCAGGTTAGAACCAAACATAACTCATGGATTTGAACATGCAGTACTCTAGATGGGGTACTCTGAATACATACAGAATGCTAAAGGGTAAATTACAGGCTTAGAGCCCAGTTACAAAAATTAATTTAATTGCTATTCTAGAAGACCAATGTTAACTGTCAGTGAGTTTTAAAACAGAAAATTACTCTCTTAAGATATATGTCTATTTTAGGGCAGTGAATTACAAGCATTGGCCCACTTAATTTTTTTAACTCTAATAAAGTAGATTTATAGCCAGATATCTTTTAATGTAGCTGGTTTATATCTAGTTATACCGAGGTGAAGATTACTGTTGAAAATAGTAATGCAGTTATATACAAAGCAGGGCCCTGCCTTTAGGGGTCTTAAGTCTGAAATATACACAAATAAACTGAGTTCAGTAAATGTTACAATGAGAAATCTCGTTAATAATTCAGATTTGAGCAAGTAATAAATAAGAACTACGGAAAGTTAACCTACAATCTCTGCCAATGCTTAGCTTTAAAATACCACTAGAATGGCTCTAAACCATTTTTGGATCTTCACAAAATGCCCAAATTCCATGATATTTTAATGGGTTCCCTAATCTTCTGAAAGATGATTCACGAATTCCAGCTTAAAAACTGCCACAGTGGTGGGTCTGTCAGAACTTCAAGGTTCCTCAGCTATATAGTGACTTAGGGTAGACTGGGAGGCTTGAAGAGAGTGAGACCATGCTACGGGAAGTAAGATCCTGTCACAAAGGGGGTGGTCACTTTGGAGAAGATTAACACTGCACACCAATAGGTTTCTCTTTAGATGGCAGACAGATGTAAATGATTTACCAAACCCCTCCTTAACTGCATGCAGTTAAAATCCTTTTGTTAATGATCCATGGGCTCAGTCAAGTACATTGATATGCTGTTGCATGTGGAAATTGCATGCCTTGTCATACTTGCCATCATTTCATTACTGTCGTTTATCATGGTCAGTCATATGTCATGAACCATATTGATCCACATTAGCATAATTTGAAACAATAAAGAAACAAAGACGACATAGATGCGGTTCAGTGTCTAATAGTACAGAAAAGTCATCTTGTATTTGAAAATTTGATGCTTTAAATTTGTAAGATTTTAAATTACCAGGAAAGTTGCTAATTCATATTTAAGCTCATTATCTTTGAGTCTCTACTTTCAGACTGTTGCACAAGTTTTTTTCTTAATTGAACATAATGCAAATATTAAAAGATAGAGCATGATAGAGCTGTAAAACTGCCCTCAAAAAAAAGACGTTCCTTAGCCTTTTTTAAAGAAAGAGTAGATTTATTAAGTATCTGTATGCAGTCTTTGTATGATAAGACATTGATGACTTGGTAGTTATTTGAAGATGAGGTAATAAAATCATAGCCAAAGAGCCCAGTTGTCTTCCTTATTGGGAATGGACACTGGATGGGTTTATCATCAGTAGAATCTGGTTTTGAGCTCAGTCTGAGTTCTGTCATTTATTAGAATTTACTGTGCTATATATAACAGGTGATTGCCATTTCAATTACTGATATCTTTGACATTAGCAGTTATAAAGGCAGAAATACTGTGTTATTGTAGCTTATTCACAGATAGTGATTTGTTTGCCTAAAGGCTGCATCCGTTTTTTAAATGTGTATATGTAGTCACTACTTAAACACTAGTTGGTGCCTGCTATCTGGGCACAAACAGGCTCCGAGGAACTTAAACTTGAGTGCCTAAAGCATGCACATTCCTATGGCTGCTAGAGGTAATCATGCTTTTAAGATCTTTTTAAGATGTTTTGATGTTGATTTTTTTTTGTTTTTGTCTTTCCAGTTTGGGGCTTTGTTATGGTACCATTGCAACAAATCTCATGTTACACGCCTCCAAAAAAAAGTAGAGTCTTTAGTAAGACTCTTTATTTCATAATTTTGTAGTATTGATATTTTTTCCTTGTAGGATTGGTGGTGATCCTCAGGAAATGGGGGAAGAGGCAGAGCAAGTGTTCAAAAGGATTAGCAGATTGTGGAAAAAGGAGGATTTGGACAGAAGGAACCTGTTGCATTAATTCTTAACCACTAAGCTTATAGGAAAACTCCAATATTTAAAATTTTAAACAAAGCTATATAGGTAAATACCTTTTTAAAAACAAATGTAATTTTACACTTAAAATGCACATAATTAAAAAGGCATAAGGGTTACTATTATTCGCTTTTTCCTCTGGTAGCTACTAACTTTAAGGGAGTAGTTTTGTTTCAGTCTGTTTGATTTCATGATGATAATGTGTGATTGTTTGGTTTAAATAAAAGAATAAAAATAAGAGAAATAGTTATGTTTAGGTAAAAAAGCATATTTCACATGTTTTGGTTTTCAGTGATTAAAAACTTTACCTAATTTTAGCTTAAAAGTTAAAGTATGATGCCTTGCGCTGGGAAACTGAGGGCAACATTACAAAATAATTGTCACTATTGCATTTTTTCAATTTTAGAAATATAGTAAACCACATGGCTTTTTATATTTATGTCTCTTCTAGTAGTTGTTTCTAAGTTTTATTACTTTAAAAAGTTTGGTTTTGTGTGGGGGTGTATTTTCTGTTTTAAGAAGGAGTGATTTTTTTTAATTAAAAATTAAACATTTTAAATTGTTGCTCCATAAACTCAAGGCAAGTTTAATTGATCTATATGCTATTCTCCATTTGCCCTATTAGCTGTAATCTGGCAGGTATCTTGTAAAGCCTGCGTTCTGAGATGGTCTGTCGCTTTAGTAGTACAAGTAGTAGTGCATGATGCCCTAGGCTTGGTACAATTAGCACAGGAATTTAGTGCTGTATTTACTTGAGACACATTTGAGGGATTCTTTTTTTTTTTTTCCTCTTAATCGAAAGGTAGATTATTTCCAACTAACTTAATTGTTCTGTTCCTTTATTTTTAGAAATAATTTATAAAAATACTAGCTCCTAGCAGGGCACAGAGGCTCATGTCCTTATGCCAGCACTCTGCAGCAGTATTTACATCTTTAGTTCTGGGACAGTCAGAGCTAACAGGGCTTTGTCTCCAAATGGCCCTGAAACCCAGATCTAGAACAGCCTTCTTACTTTTTATTTATACTGATTTGGAGTGTAGTAATGTTTAGTTACAGATGATTTTCTGTGGCAAGATCAAACCAAAACTATTTTATAAAATCATTTTCTATCACCTTTTCCTTTTTCTTCTGTGATCTCTAATATTTAATTAGCACGCTCACTCTTTATGCCTATAGTATGTTTCATAATAACTGATTAACATTGGCTGTTTAATGAGACATTTTTAGTGTTGCCAAGTATATTTGTTACATGTGTGAATTCATTCATGAATGTGTTATAAAACCAGATATAAAAATACTTTGACATTCTTTCAGGGTTTTGTTTTTTGTTTTTTTGTTTTTTTTTTTTGTTTTTTTTTTGTTTTTTTTTTTTTTTTGAGACAGGGTTTCTCTGTATAGCCCTGGCTGTCCTGGAACTCACTTTGTAGACCAGGCTGGCCTGGAACTCAGAAATCCTCCTGCCTCTTTATAATGCTTTCAATTTATTTTTTCTAATGCTGCAAGCTTTGTACCCTGGGCCATCTCCCTGGCACTTAAATTAATTGTTTTAATAGACAGAGTAAAGCTTTTTCACCTTTGTTAAAAAATTCCCACTTACACTTTGCTTCAAGAGATGTCAATTCTATAGTTCAATAGGCATGTTTATAGAAGTTAAATTATATGTTTTTCTACTCTCTTTTATTCTTTTCAAACAGACCATGGTTTGCTTTTAGAACATTTAGTCAATACATTAGAATTTTTAAATATATTTTGTCCAGTTTTGTTTCTTAAAAATTCTTCCAATTATATTTACTATAAATTTCTGTGAGATTTTCTAGAATTAAAATAATATAACATGTAACAATGCTTGTCATTTGATCTTTATGCTGAAGTAAACATATCCTGGTCCATGAGGGATTAAGGGCAGAAGCATTAGTAGTTGGAGAATATTAATTACTTTCCATATTTATTTTCTATATGCCCTTCTTAAAATAATTTGCTTTTGGGTTTAGGTAGTTCCCATTGTTCAGATGAAAGGCCATCTTTTGTATGTATAATGAGACAATACTTTAAAGTACTGAAGTTAGCGGTTTTGAGTCTCTGAATCAATCACTCAGTACCTGGTTCTAAGTTGTATTACCAGTAACAGTATTGTAGGTTATTGCCATTCAGGGTTCAAAATAATTGAAATGAGGCTTTGAAAAGTTCAGCTTAAGTACAATATTGCTTGCTATGTGATAAGGTTCAGGTATGTAAAGGATTAGGTAATATTGCTCTAACAAACCTTGTTCTGGTCAGTCTACACATTAGCTATGAGCAAGAATGTCTATATAAACTATAGGGTGAGAATTCTTACTCTGTTCTGGCACTAGAAAGTATAAATTTGCATATGAATTAAAATCGGTTATGCTTTTGAAGACCAAAGAAAATGCTCTAAAAAGTAATATTACAAATTAGCATGTAAGATGATTAACAAGTCATCTTTTTTTCAAACATTTTACCTTGATAAATCCAATCATGAATGAAATAGAATAACCCGCCTTGTTTATTACCTCGTCCCTGCTTCAGTTATATAATGTCTGTTCCTTCACCCCTTTCAACTTACTATGCCATAGCAAATTGATTTTAATTCTTTCAGTTTATCTTCAGTTTGTCAGTGCACATTTACTCTTTTATGTGTATATTTGTTTTGCTCCTAAGAGCTTTGAAGAAAAGCTTTTACTGTAACACTTCAAAATTAAAATATTAAAGTTAGGTTTCATTTGTCTGATCTGTTACATGAAACCTTTTCAAGATATATGGGGACAACTAATATGTAAAGATTTAGGTTAAACAATATTTTCAGGGTAGATAATAACAAAAACTAATCAAATGGTATTATATTTAAATGGGAAAGAGGTACTCTTTAGCCCACATGATCATCCAGTTTTTTTATTTTCCCCCACTTGTATAAATCTTCTTAGGGCATTTCAGGTGCCTATTAAAAACATCATTTAGAAATAGATACTGGATGCAATAAATAATAAAGATTTTTTTGAAACAATTTAAAGGCAAAATTTAATTTGTAAGCCATAAAATAGACCAAGTATATGAGCAAGTTTAGAGTTGAAATGGTTTTTGTTTTTAAATTTTTTTATATTTGATAGCTCAACAAAGAAAATTTCTATGAATTTTACAGGGTTCCGCTTAGGTCATAGAATGAAAGTTCAATGTAACTTGTTTGTTTCATATTGATAAGTTGTGTAATCAGTGATCTATCCATGCGACAGCACATTATAAATGCTGACATCCTTTCCAAAAGTTGTGCTTTTTTTTTTTTCTTTTTGTGCTTTTTCTGAGGTTGAAAAGGTTTTTGTGGCTTAAATGTTGTTACATATTTTACAGCATTAGGATCTATGGAATATTTTGACAACTGCAACAGTTCAATGAAGTTGGTAATTTCTTCTTTTAATTATTTTTCATTGAACAGCTTTGGAGTTACATGTCTACATTTTAAATTCTGGTATAAGAAAGTTTTTAAAATGTTGGGGTGCTTTAGAAAAAATATATAGGGGTTTCAATCTATTTGTCATTAAGTTACTCTTACATTGTTAAGTTTTGTTAATGTCTGATTTTGGTCACATAGTTTGGTGTTGCTTCTTGTTCTGGTTATATACTTGTGATTGACTGTACTTTCTTAAATAACTTCATTTGTAGTGTTTTAAATATTTATCAGTCATAACTTGACCTTCTCATAGGGAGAATGGACCTGGCTTTATTCAGTAGATGACACTGGAACAAAGTCCCTGTAACAACATTCCAAATTACAATACTTTGGAACTTTGAGCATAGATTCTTAACAAATTGCTTTTTTTAAATGGTTGTCAAATTACTTTATTTGAATCCTGTTTTAGAAATTAGAGATGTATTGTTTCTATTGGGTGCATATCACCAATTAATACGTTTGATTTCAGATCTACAGCTTACTGCTTTGTAAACTTCGTCGAGGTAAAATGAAACCATTTGGCTACTTGAACTGATCTCCACTACCTAGGCGTTTTTCTAATGACATTTGCTAGAAGTAATGAAACAATACATCTTCCACAATCTGAATTGGCATAATGTTAAATATAATAAAAGATAATTTTTAGAACTGTGTAGTAAAAATTATTTAACTCAAACATTGTTATAATTGAGAGTTACTGAGGATAGAACTTTCTCCATGTTAGTATAATATAGCCAGTATTTTGCATATATTAGAAGTAGAATAGGTCAGTTTGTAACAACTCAGTTTTCTAACTCAATAATGGTTAAAGAGTTTGATTTTTTTAAAAATTCATTTTTCTTAACTGAAAATCATGTTTTATAAATTCTTAATTACGTTTTAAGGGTGAACTTTTAAGTTTTTGAAACAAATCATGTGCTGTTTCAAAGATAAGGGGTTTCCAGCATAACTTGTATTCTGTAACTCTGGGATTAGTAAATAGATTTTTAAAATATATATTCCCTTTGTAATTTTTTATTTTTTTCAACATATGGGTATTGACATGTATAAAAGTTTAAATATAAAGTTACTTTAGAAGGATTTCCTAGATGTAAAAGTACTGTGCAGTGCATTGATTACAATGGTAGTGGCTTGACGTATGTATGTATTAGCCTCATTCCCAACATGTGTCGTGTCTGTATTAAAATGCTTGCCTTTCATTTCTTTTCAGCAAGGAGTAAATAATGCTGAGAAGTTTGACTACGTAAGTATTAACACCAGACTATGATTATGCTTAATGTTCCTCCAGTAGTTAATTTTGGTTAATAAACTTCTGATTTGGTTTGTAGGTGATGCAATTTTTGAATAAGATGGCTGGTAATGAATATGTTGGATTCAGTAATGCAACGTGAGTCTAATTTGTATTTTGGGTTTTTACACTTGATCAAAATTCTTTAAATTAACTGACTATAAAATTTTTAATACTGTTTTACTTTTTATGTAAACACATTCACATAGACACACGTATGTATGTGTGAGGCCTAGAACTTACTTCAGTGAATAGGTAATTATTCAGAATTTGGTCATTAGAAGGTAATCAGGTCTAAGAAACATTGAAAAATGCTTTTCAAAAGTTTTAATAAATGTTATATTGATAACTGTAGAGTCCGAAGCAACCTCAGGTTTATCTCAAAATACCTGAGCTTGTTTTCCTTTTGACTCTAATACCTGTCTTACCTCATTTCTCTATGCCTGACTAACTTGAGTTTTTTTAACCCAGTTTTTTAGTTTGAAAGTTTCAGTCTACAGAAAAATTGAAAGAATGAACAAAGGATATGTCTTGTCTCTTCTGTTCTTTTCATTTGTAAAGATCTTAATTTGTGTGTGTGTGTATTTTGTTGTATTTTTGTGGGTGTGAACTTAGATATGCATATGTATGGCTGTCAGTTTAATATTGAGTGTATTTCCTTAGTTGCTGTCCACATTTATTTTTTATTTTGGGACAGTCTGTCACTGAATTAGAAACAATTGATTTGGCTGTCTGAGGGGTCTCCCTGTTTCTGTCCCTCGAGCTCTGGGGTTACAAGTCAGTGAGTACCACCATGCTAGCTTTTTAGTTGGGCTCTGGGAACTTGATCTCAGATCTCAGCACTTTACCAAGTGAGCCATCTCCCCAGCCTATTCCTTTATGGGTGGTGGGAGGGCAGGGGAGGAGAGAGAAGTGGGGGAGAGAGAGATTGTTTATAATTAGATGTTTGTAAATAGAGATATATCCAGATTTTTTTTTGCTGAATCGTTTGAAATCATGATATTGTTTATACTTGTGTGTGTGTGTGTGTGTACACATATATATGTATATATATTATTTATAAGTTGTGTGTTTAAAAGGTATGTGCGTGTCTGTGTTAGGATGCCAATGGAAGCCAGAAAAGGGGATCAGATCCCTTGGAGCTGGAGATAAGTTAGTGTGAACCAACTAAGGAAGCCATGCCCTGCTCCTCTGTAAAAGCAGCAAATGTTCTCAAACACTCTGCCACCTCTTCAGCTTTGTCATTAACTTACATAATACATTCAAGAATGGAACATTAATAATTTTCTAAAATGATGTTAACTCAAATGAATGTCATTTAGACATTCATAATCAAATTTGAGCTAATCAAATTTGTATATTTGTTACTGTTTAGTCTCTAAAGCAGAACAGTTTAATTTCTAGATCCTTACATTTAAATTTTTCTTTTGTGAGGATTGTATTTTTGTTTATTAATTTATTTTTGAAGATGAGGCTTTTAAAGAGCAGGACAGACGGGTTATTTCCTTTGGAAGGACCAAGGGTTGCTGCTGCCACCTAGGTTAGCCAGGAAGCTTTCGGGAGATGTCATAAGGAGTTCTGTTCTTTCAGGAAGTTAAGTTCTGTTTGTTTGTTTGTTTGTTTGTTCGTTTGTTAACAAACTGAGCCTTGTAGCACAGGCAAATCCTAGCTAATCCGCAGGCTGTTAGGGCTAGCCTGGATAACTGAGCAAAACTGTCTCCAAATGATAAGTAAAAGGAGGGCTGGGGAAATGATGGCTCATTGGTAGAGCACTCATGTGAGTGCCTCATCGATTCTCTAGTGCCAGGAAAGAAAGGAGGGAAAAACAGGTTAAGAGCTTTTAGACATTTATTACTGTTTTCTTACCATAGACATGTTAAAACTAATACTGAATGTCACTCATTTCTGTGACTACTCAGCAGAAATAATATTCTGCTTGTGGACTCTAGTTTCATGGTAATTCATTCTCTTTAACTCTCCCAGGGATCTCTTTGTAGACTGTATTATAGAAAGCTTTAAGGCAAGACTTCTATGTCGATTCTGTTTCCTGTGAAAGGTTTATGTTTGACCATATAACTCCTACTTGAATGCAGGCTTTCTTCAGCTCATTTCAGTAGTCTGCTATTTCACTCCTTTTTCTTTCCCTTTCCCCAACTACTGTCAGAATTATCCTTTCAAATACAGATCTGACTGGAAAACTTGTTTAAGTCTTCCAGCTTGTGTTTTTTGTTTTGACATTTAATACCTCTAAAATATTGGTCCCAAGGGTTATTAGAAAGATAAGATGGCTCATGGGTAAGATCTGTGGTTAGTCTTCCAGGGGACCTGGTGACCTCTTCTGACTACCATGGAAACAAAGCGCACAAGTGCTACATAAATATATGCAGACAAATCACACATAACATTAAAAAATACTTCACATCTGAGCTATAGTGATGCACGCCTTTAATCCCAGCACTTGACTGGTAGAGGCAGGCGAATTGCTGAGTTCAAGGCCAACCTGGTCTACAAAGCAAGTTCTAGAGGACAGCCAGGGTGACATACAATGTCTTGAAAAATAAAAAGCAACAATAAAAGAATTGTCCTGGAGGTTCTATTTTCATACTTTTGTAATTGCTCCTGCTTCATGGATCATGACACTTTAATCCAGTGACTGTTCCAGGTTCCATTTTATGTTCCTGACATTCCTGTCAACTCCCTCAGGATTCTACAAGATAGCTTGTGATTCTACAAGCCATTTTAATTTTCTTTAAAATCACTGAAAGTGATGGCCAATTTTGGCATTAACTTCTTTGTTCAGAATGTATGAAGTTTAGAAAGGATGAGTTGATATCACTCCTTTCATAGTGAGAAAAGGCTTACTACCCAAGGGGATGTAACTGTTCTGTTGAGAGAATCCAATAGTCCTGAGTGTTAGATCACGTCTTTATACTGTACTTTTGCTATATAATTCAAGAGCAATCATAATTTTTTTTCTTCTAGGTTTCAATCTGAACGAGAAAGTGGAGATCGAAATTTTGCAATAGGATATTACTTAAAAGAAAAGAAGGTTTTACAATTTTTTCTATTCAAAGTTACTTTTATTTAATGAAATGACATCTAAGAACTCTACATTAGCCTTTAATTATATAAAGTGAAAAGTTTTTACAAAGCACTCTTGAGTCAGTGTTATTAGCAAATTACTCATGTTAATATTTAATTGATTTTATGTATTTGGCAGTATTAAAATATTTGACTATATTAGTGCAAATACTGGTCAGTTTGTTTCTTTTTTTAAGTGCAATATCTGACTAGTGTCAATAAACCTTTATTTTTTAAAGAACTTTAAGATTCTGTATGATTATAAATCACAAATTGTTTAATCTTTGCCCCTTAAAATAGAATTTAGGATTTTATGTAACATGATGTAAATTTATTTTATAATTATACTCATTTATGAACTCCATACTATTCTGATGGCAAAGTGAAACATCTTATATACCTTAAAGTTAATACTGATGTATTTTATTGTGTGCTCTTTTTGTGTTTGCCTGTTTCCCTGTTTTTTCATTGCTTTCCCATATTTTTGGATTTTGCTCTTTTCCAGTGTTTTCCAGAAGGCACAGACATGGTTGGGATACTAGATTTTTATTTCCAGGTAATCTTTACTTTGAGTTGTATGAATTATCTTTATAAGTAAATAGCTGTATCACATTTTACAAAATATAGATGTCTTAGAAATCCTGACTCAAGGCTATGAGAAATTAAATTTCCATTGACTTTCAAGGGATGTTATGAAAGGCTGCTTCGTGTCCATATGTCCTAAGAATCTACACGTGAGAATGGAAGATGGGAAACAGTGTAGAAATACATTTAGATGAAGATGGACAGTTTCAAAAACTGGTTTCTCTTGTTGTGTTATTTAGTTTTTATATTTTGCCTTGGGAAAACTTTGGTTTTCAGAGTGTTTCTAGCAGCATTTTGAAGTGTCATTCTTTTTTGCTGTCTTGCTATCCTCTAACTGCATTTTTTGATCTGATTTCATTGCTGCTGAGAATTATTCAGCACATGCCTAGTGTCATGTAGTATGCCTGTGCCTCTAAGTTAATTCTCCATATCTTTATCATGTTGGGAAATTCCCACACATATAACTTCCTACGGTACAGACATCAGTTTAGTAGTCTTGGAAATCCTCCATAACCCATAATTTTTATCTAATAAAGCTGTAATGTGGAGATGTGTGGACTACATTTTTAATTTTGTAGTTTACTTTGTATTTGTCTCTACCTATGAAGGTGCTTTGATTTTTAACTGTATAGTATCTTTAGAAGATTCCCATTTACTCAGTGTGAGGGCCGTAGTGGGGATTCAGTATTTCCCTACATAGGTAGTAATAATGGGAATTTAAATCCTCCCTGACAAGCAAAATTCTGATTAATACTAAGTGTAAATTAAGAATTAATCATGGAAATTTAAATTTTAGTTCTGAAAATATTTCCCTAGTCAGGCAGTGATAATAGGAATCTGAAGCCCCCTTTCTCTGTTGCGATGAGTCTGACTGGCCTCCAACTCACACTTCTGGCAATGCTGGGATTGATGGTTTCAACCATATGTGACTAAATGTTACTTCTTTTAGAAACCATTTTCCTGTTAAGTCTTTTGCTCTGTGGGCCAGTGTAACAACTTGATTAAGGAAGCTACTCTTCCCCCTTGGTTGCTGCTAATTGAAAATAAAATGTGAGGGAACAGAATTTTAGTTTTATGGATAACTTTGGGTTTAGTGAGGTAAATTATTAATGCTGTTATTGCTATATTTCAATGCTGGGGATCAAACTCATGGCTTTGTTAACATGAAAGACGAGTGTGCCATTGCTCAGTATACCCTTGGCTTTATTTTGCTTACCTTGATAACATTTACATGCAAACATTTTATTATTTTCTTTTTAAGATTTCTTTTTTTATTAGATATTTTCTTTATTTACATTTCAAATGTTAACCCCTTTCCTAGTTTCCCCTCCGAAAATCCCCTATTCCCCTTCCCCTGCCTCCCAACCCACCCACTTCTATTCCTGGTCCTGGCATTCCCCTATACTGGGACATAGAACCTTCATAGGACCAAGGGCCTCTCCTCCCATTGATGACCAACTAGGCCATCCTCTGCCACATTTATAGCTAGAACCACAAGTTCCACCATGTATTTTCTTTTGATTGATGGTATAGTTCCAAGGAGCTCTGAGGGTACTGGTTAGTTCATAATTGATTTTCGGTCTATGGGGCTTCAGTCCCCTTCAGCTCCCTGGGTATTTCTCTTGCTCCTTCATTGGGGACCTTGTGCTCCGTCCAATGGATGACTGTAAACATCCACTTCTGTATTTGACAGGCACTGGCAGAGCCTCGAAGGACACAGCTATATCAGGCTCCTGTCAGCAGGCTCTTGTTGGCATCTGCCTAGTGTATGGGCTTGGTGGTTGTTTATGGGGTAGATCCCCAAGTGGGACAGTCTCTGGATGGTCTTTCCTTCAGGCTCTGCTCCGAACTTTGTCTCTGTAACTCCTTCCATTGGTATTTTGTTCCCCTCTGTAACTCCTCCCGTGGGTATTTTGTTCCCTGTTCTAAGGAAGGAAGGAAGGAAGTATCCACACTTTGGTCTTCCTTCTTCTTGAGTTTCATGTGTTTTGCAAATTGTATCTCGGGTATTCTAAGTTTCTGGGCTACTATAAGTGTATATCATATGAGTTCTTTTGTGATTGGATTACCTCACTCAGGATGCTATCCTCCAGATCCATCCATTTGCCTAAGAATTCCATAAATTCATTGTTTTTAATAGCTGAGTAGTACTCCATTGTACAAATGTACCACATTTTCTGTATCCGTTCCTCTGTTGAGGGACATCTGG
>NC_034594.1:31746208-31747981 GCF_900095145.1 Mus pahari | reverse complement strand
CTTCATTTTTATTAAATTCTAAAAAGACTTTAATTTCTTTATTTCTTCCTTGTCCAAGGTATCATTGAGTAGAGTGTTGTTCAGCTTCCATATTAATGTTGGCTTTCTATTATTTATTTGTTATTGAAGATCAGCCTTAGTCCGTGGTGATCTGCTAGGATACATGGGATAATTTCAGTATTTTTGTATCTGTTGAGGCCTGTTTTGTGACCCATTATATGGTCAATTTTGGAAAAGGTACCATGAGGTGCTGAGAAGAAGATATTATCTGTTTGTTTTAGGGTAAAATGTTCTGTAGATATGTTAAATCCATTTGTTTCATAACTTCTGTTAGTTTACTGTGTCTTTGTTTAGTTTCTGTTTTCACCATCTGTCCATTGATGAGAGTGGGGTGTTAAAGTCTCCCATTATTATTGTGTGCGGTACAATGTGTGCTTTGAGCTTTACCAAAGTTTTTTTAATGAATGTGGATGCCCTTGCATTTGGAGCATAGATATTCAGAATTGAGAGTTCATCTTGGAAGATTTTACCTTTGAGTATGAAGTTCCCCTCCTTGTCTTTTTTGATAACTTTGGGTTGGAAGTCGATTTTATTCGATATTAGAATGGCTACTCCAGATTGTTTCTTTGGTCCGTTTGCTTGGAAAATTGTTTTCCAGCCTTTTACTCTGAGGTAGTGTCTGTCTTTGTCCCTGAGGTGGGTTTCCTGTATGCAGCAAAATGTTGGGTCCTGTTTATGTAGCCAGTCTGTTAGTCATGTCTTTTTATTGGGGAATTAAATCCATTGATATTAAGAAATATTAAGGAAAAGTAATTGTTATTTCCTGTCATTTTTGTTGTTAGAGTTGGGATTCTGTTCTTGTGGCTATCTTCTTTTAGGTTTGTTGAAGGATTACTTTCTTGCTTTTTCTAGGGTGTCATTTCCTTCCTTGTGTTGGAGTTTTCCCTTTATTATCTTTTGAACGGCTGGATTCATGGAAAGATATTGTGTGAATTTGGTTTTGTCATGGAATACTTTAGTTCCTCCATCTATGGTAATTGAGAGTTTTGCTGGGTATATAGCCTCCGCTGGCATTTGTGTTCTCTTAGGGTCTGTATAACATCTGTCCAGGATCTTCTGGCTTTCACAGTCTCTGGTGAGAAGTCTGGTATAATTCTGGTAGGTCTGCCTTTATATGTTACTTGACCTTTTTCCCTTATTGCTTTTAATATTCTATCCTTTTTTAGTGCATTTGTTGTTCTGATTATTATGTGTCAGGAGGAATTTCTTTTCTGGTCCAGTCTATTTGGAATTTTGTAGCCTTCTTATATGTTCATGGGCATTTCTTTCTATAGGTTAGGGAAGTTTTCTTCTATAATTTTGTTGAAGATATTTACTGGCTTTTTCAGTTGAAAATCTTCATTCTCATCTCATACCTATTATCTGTAGGTTTGGTCTTCTCATTGTTTCCTAGATTTCCTGAATGTTTTGGGTTAGGATCTTTTTGCATTTTGCATTTTCTTTGGTTGTTGTGTCCATGTTTTCTAGGGAATCTTTTGCATCTGAGATTTTCTCTTCCATCTCTTGTATTCTGTTGCTGATGCTCACATCTGTGTTTCCTGATTTCTTTCCTAGGATTTCTATCTCCAGAGTTGTCTCCTTTTGTGATTTCTTTATTGTTTCTACTTCCATTTTTAGATTCTGGATGATTTTGTTCAATTCTTTCACTGGTTTGGTAGTGTTTTCCTATAACTGTTTAAGGAATTTCTGTGTTTCCTCTTTAAGGGCTACTGT
>NC_034594.1:31730862-31745933 GCF_900095145.1 Mus pahari | reverse complement strand
ACCTGAGATTCTGGGTGTGTCAGAGTTCTTGGCAATCAAGCTTCCTCTGAGACCCTGAGATCCTGGTGTGACCACGCTCTTTTTATCCTGGGATCCTGAAATCCTAAGATTCTGGGCATGTTACAGAGCCTGGAAGTGGTGTCTCCTCTGGGGACCGCAGGGCTGTCTGGTGTGTTCAAAACCAAAGTATACCAGCACCAATCAGAATGAACCCGAGCTGCTGGTCAGGGAGGACTCCCCTGTCCTTGCTCCTGCTGTCACAGGCCCGTCGTGATTGGTTTGGAACAGATGTTGTGTTCTACTCACCAGTGATCCTAAGATCACATGGAGAGTCCTCTGGGGACCGTGGGACCATCCTTTGAGTTTGCCCCCAAGGTGACCTGGATCTGGCGCTGACCGGAAGGCCAAACATTTTATTCTTGCTAGACTCGGTCTTTGTGTTTCTCATTGTATAACTGCTGTCCACAGTAAATAGAAAATGAATATTGATTGATAGGGGCTTTAAAACGCAGCACTATATAGTCCAGGCCAGGGCTGTCTTAAATATTTATTTCTCTTTGTAATTTGTTGCTCTGTAAATTGGAATGCTAACCTTTGTTATAGGTAAAATGTCAAGTGTTTTATCATCAACATATATCCCTTCCCCACACTTAGTAGTCATTTTTCATCCTGACACTATCTGTCATAATGCTCATGTGTTCTGTTTTATCTTAAAAGATATTATGGCCTATTTTTCACTATAACATTAACAGTAATAGGTAATAGGAAACATTAATATTTCAACAAGTGTAAATACTATATACAGCAGTAACAAAGTTTAGGGCCTTGCTTGGGTCTTTTTCTCTTAATTTTGTTACCAAAATATTATAAGTTTGGACAAATCTAAATACATCTTAAAATGACTAGAAACTTTGGTTAGTTTGAATCTTAGAAATGTCAATTTTAGTGTAAAATCATCCCCTTTAGAAGAGCTGAGAAAATGAAACTGCCGTGAGCCTAAATTTTCAAAACTCGTTTTTTTCTTTGTCTTAGCTGTGCTCCATTGAAGTGACATGTGAATCAGCAAGTGTGATGGCTGCCACCTTGGCTAATGGCGGTTTCTGCCCAATTACTGGTGAAAGAGTCCTCAGTCCTGAAGCAGTTCGGAATACACTGAGCTTGATGCATTCTTGTGGCATGTATGACTTCTCAGGGCAGTTTGCGTTCCATGTAAGTAGTTGCTGATTTTCTCTTGCAGGGAACTAATCTAGACTAGTACTTTCCAAAATACAGTTTGAACTTTGCTTCTAAAGCTGTTTATTATATTTGGACAGAAACTTGTTTTAGTTTAATTCGTTACAAATGAGTAGAGTTTAAAAGTCTGAGAAATGTCCTTAAAAATGCAGTCACTTCTAATGTCACCACTTTTGTTCTGAAGGCATATCATGGTACAAGGTTAGTCCAGACTTGTGTGGTTTTCATTGCTGATGCTTGGCATTGTGTGATCAAGAAGTTCTTAAACTCAGGACATGAACATAAAAGGCCTGAATCTTTGCTTATGGCCATACATGTAGACTTAAGAGCATAATAGTAAAATTTCAAAATTTCTTTAAGGATTGTATATTTGGTACTTGTAAAATATGTAGGCATTTTTTTATTTGACCCTATTTCTATTACTTGCATCATAATATCGTCTGTTTTGTGTTCTAAGAACTCTGTGTGTCTGTCTGAGCATTAGTGCCTGTGCCTTGGCTCCAAGGATTGAGCTCAGGCCACCACACTTACTGTCTAGCTCATTTACTTCTTTATGGAGACACTGCAATTTTCAAGTATAGTACAATATAGGACTGGATTTCATGTTATTCATCAGTCAACTTTTGTAATTATGAATCGATGACTCATCTTGATTCATCTGTGTACATACTTGCTTTTTTTTAATCTTATGTTCCAGCATGTAATTACAATTGCATAGTGCAACATCATACTGCCATAAAATCTACTACTGCATATTAAACTGTCATTCTTATAAGTTAACATTACCACTAAATTTAATATATTTAATCATTGAGATTGCTTGTACCATTCTATAAACTATGGGTATATAATTCTACATTTTGTTTGATTTGGAATATAAATCTCATAATTGTTTTTTTTTTTTTACTTTTTTTAAACTTATTTTTTGATTTCAGGATCTCTCTCAAGAGAGATACTGATATTTTTACCTGAAGATATTGAGTCATTCATTCCTGTATATTTCTTTTGACTAGACTTTCTTCTGTGCCTGCTCTGTTTTCCCTTGTATTTCTTATAATAAAAGTTGAAATGTTTTGAAGGGAATTAATTTGCATTAATATTTATCTCTAATTTTTGGTTCTTTCTCAAGCAATATATTACAGAAAATCTTGTAAAGAGTCAATTTCTCATGTTTTGTGTTTTGAGGGGTGTTTGTTTTGGTTTTTGGATAATTAGAAAATACAGCTCTGTAAAGTAAACTATCCAGGGCCCCACACTTTAGGTTTAAGTACTTTAACTGACAAGATGTCTTTATTTGCTTGTCTGTGTATTATTGGGTGGCTGAAAGATTGTGGATATCTATCTGAGGCAGATGGAAGGCAGCTCTTTTGTCCTTCCATGTAGGTCTCAGGGATTGAACTCCGGTGTCAGGGTTGGTCCTGTATATGCCATAATTATTAAACAGTTCTCAAACATAACCTTTATTTATTAAAATATTTATATGAATTCCCTTTTATTTAAATTATTTTCAGGTTGGTCTTCCTGCAAAATCTGGAGTTGCTGGGGGTATTCTTTTAGTTGTCCCCAACGTCATGGGCATGATGTGTTGGTCTCCTCCTCTTGACAAGATGGGCAACAGTGTTAAGGGAATTCACTTTTGTCACGTAAGCAAATTTTATTAGTGAGGAAAAACGGGGTGGGCATATAAACTAAGCTTTCCTTCTTTTACCAATTTTTTTTTTGTAAACCCTTGGTACTTTCCTACCTGTGGACTAGCTAAATAGGTGGTATTGGAGATGGTTGTAGAAAAGCTTCAAATTGTCTTTGTAAACAGGTTCCATTTAATTATTCTTTCAGAAAATTCTGTTTATGCTTAATTTATTAAAATATTTCCTTAATGTGTGAGTGTTTTGCCTGCTTATATATGTGTACTATAGCTAAAATCCTTGCAGGCCAGAAGAAACTGTTGTATTCCTTACACTGGAGTTAAAGACAGTTGTAAGAAGCCATGTGGGTACTAGGAATCAAATTGGGGTTCTCTGAAAGAGCAACCAGTGCTCTTAACTGCTGAGTGTTTTAATTTCCCAGATTATAATTTATTTTCAGTCTTCAAAAACTTAGCAATAGAGAATTACAACTAAATTTCTATTCTTATCCTGATGGCAGTCCTCTTCCTGTCCCTTTGGTCTGTTACACTAGTCTACAAGTAGTTGCTAGAAGGTAGCAATGAGGCTGCACTGGATAAGGCATGATCTATTGAAATATGAATAAACCAGTGAATATCTGATTTCTTATATGTATTCTGTGTAATTCTTTACAGGATCTTGTTTCTCTGTGTAACTTCCATAACTATGATAATTTGAGACACTTTGCAAAAAAACTTGATCCTCGGAGAGAAGGAGGTGACCAAAGGGTAAGCCAGATTCCTTAGATTCTTCTCAGTGTCCTTTAAGATGAGGACATAGCCCTCCTGCTTATGTAAGATTCAGCTTGTTAACAGCCTCAAGTCTTAGCCAGTTCCAAAAAAGTTATTTTTATTGTCTATCATAGATATTAAAATCATTTGTAATATTTAAACAGAATTGTTAGCTTAGCAGTGCTGGTTTTAAAGCCTTGTTTTTACTCCTAATATTTGTCAGTTATTGTTTGGGATTAAATTTAGCTCATTGTCTAGTTTGTATATGGATATGTAAATAGATAAGTTCATAAGTCTAAATAAATAAGAAAAAGGCCACTGGAAACAACAGTTTTTCCAGAACGTTTAATGATATGATTTTGATGGTGGTAATAAGAAAGCTGTAGTACTCTATACTAAATACCCATAAGGTCTTGTTTATTATCACAGTGTGTGGCCCCATGTGCATAACCATTTCTTTTTTTAGACTTAGTCTTAAGATCAGGACTTAAGTTGTTTTTTTTTTTTCTTTTTTTTCATTGGGCCAAAGGACTTGCTGTTGAGAATTTTAATTCTATTCCTTTGCATCCCACATAATGAAAATGTGGAGTAAAGTTACCTTGTACACTAGAAACACACTTACAAATAGTATTTTTAATATATACTAAGTACATTTTGTAAGTGCTAACTTAAATTTGTGTTAGTTCCAATCAGAGTAACGTTTACTAATAGTCTGAGAACTTTGAAACACTGACAGTGTAGGAGCTTTCCTGCCAATCAGCATGCATAACATGTCAAGATGTCAGACGATGATGGGTGAAGATGTTAACTGATCTTAATAACTTTCATTGAAAAATACATTTTATAGCTTGGACCTTTCATCACTCAAGTGCACTAATAAATTGTGTATGTTGCTTGAACAACTAGCATTCCTTTGGACCATTGGACTATGAGAGTCTCCAGCAAGAACTTGCTTTAAAAGACACAGTGTGGAAAAAAGTGTCACCTGAGTCAAGTGACGACACCTCTACAACTGTAGTATATAGAATGGAGAGTCTGGGGGAGAGGAGCTAGAGATGGGCTCTAGCTACAGAACAGAACCTTTCTCCTTTTAACATCGGAAACATCTTTAGGCTTTTGTTTCTTGTTTATCTTTCCAAACTAAGTATTTATTCAAGTATTCTATTGTTATCAATTTTGGGTACTCGAGCCATAAACTTAAAAAAAAGGTTTGTTTTGTTTTGTTTTGTTTTGTTTTTTCGCTTGTAATCTTTGTATAAAAAAACATTTGTTATTTTTTAAAAGAGCATTTACAAATAAAGCAAATTTGCTTTATTTTTTAAAACTTTTTTAAAAAATGCAATCTCCTTAAGTACATTAAAATTTTGACTATATAATTTGGTAACCACATTGTCTTTCTTAGTTCTGAAGCCTACATATTAAAATGAGAAGTATGATTGGATTTGTCTTTTCCTTTCCAATTTTATAATTGATAGGATATTGGTAGTGACAGAAAGTACTTCCATGCTAAATATAAAACTGAAACGGCAAAGTAATCAAAATTATTTTATTTAAAAGAGTAGTAGATTATAAAATTAGCTTTAGTTTACACATATGCCAGTTATACTGGTAGATCGGCTTTGAATATTTAGAATGCAAATACTTTTAAATATGTCTGTTTTTTGTTTTAAAACTTCTGTCCTGTCAGAATCACAATGTATTTGGAATGTTTCACGTCACTGAAACACTCCAGCCAAAGAATTGCAGATGTGTGAGAATGGCATGCCCTATTATTTAAAAGCTACAATGGTTAGCTGCTCAGAAAAAGAGACAATGACTATCTTCAAAATGGATTGTATTTTCATATTCTTCATGTAATTTTTTGTTGTATTTAAGTATGAACGGTAAATTTTGCTTTTTTTAGCTTTTAGTAATTTTATTATGTTTCATAAATGCTAATGAATATTTTGTGATAATTATAACATCTCATAAATTTTGTTCTTTTTGAACTTTTATTAGCATACTTATGAAATGAATATAGTCTGAAGGTGTTAAGTATACAACTAAAATATTTGTTGAATTGGAATGCTTCTGTTTATTTTTAAAATGCAATATTGAGAATCAACTTTTTTCAAGAGAACCATAGGTTCCATTTAATCTGGTCGTACATATTTTTAGAATCTATCTTGGCAAAGTGATACTAACGTTCTGCAGGATTTATTTACATGTCTTCCTTCATGTATTTTGTTTTTCTCACAATTTCAAGTTTGGTTTTTCAAATTCGCTTTTAAACTTGTAAATTTTGGGCAAGTGGTTGAGAATGAAAGACTTAAAGCTTTTTAAAATTATGGCACATGTACAGTAGAGCAGATTCTGTAACTAAAGAAAGTGCAGGAAAAATAGTTCACTGACAGAGAGTTTAAATAAGATACAGGAAAATCCTGATGGTCTGATTTGAAATTGGGAACTCTGGTATTAAGAAAAAGATTCTTCTCAGAAGCTCGACCTTAAAGTCTTTGGGCTAATTTAAGTGTTAATATTTGTATTTAAATAATTACATGGTGGGTTTTAGAAAGGCTGGCTGATCTGTTCCCTTGGTGTTCGTATGCATTCCCCAGCCTGATGCTTTAAAAGCCTGCCACTGCCTTGTCTGTGGACACTGATCATCTCTTTTTCTTGTATCCAGAGTGACTGTGATTCAGATCATTAAACACCTTCATTGAAAAAAAGATTTTAGGTTTTTTTTTTCCCCCTCCATTTTCTATGTGTTTATTTGTTGTTTCATTCAGAAGTTGGATTTACTTTACAAAATGACTTAATTTTCATATTGTGTGCATGTTTGTGTAAACTTCAAACTATTTTGTTAATTTTTGGCACTTCCTATATATAATTCTAGTAATGCTTGAATGTACACTTAAATATGAAGTAGGATTAAGTCAGCTGCTGTGTTTAAAGAATGCTGTTAAGAACAAGCATTCAAAAATGTGTATAGGAAGGTATTAAGAGTAGGTAAGATACTGTGAATGTATCTGCAGACAAGAAAAGGAAAGAAAAGCTTTGCCGGTTTGTGGATTTATCTTAATTCCCTTCAGTATTCTCAATCTCTTTTCAAATAAAGTTCTTTGAGAAGTACCCAGTATTGTTGGGTTTAATTTTTCCTACTATTATTGATTCTTGATATTCAAGCATTTACATGACAGCATATTTTTCTTTTCCTTTTTTCTGTTTTTTTTTTTGCTATCATTAACATTTCATTTGAAATGCATATTCTTATTGAAATATTTTGTTTTTAGCATAAATGTTGTGCATTTTATCTTAGTGTTTGGATTAAAACATTTGTGTTGTTGAGCTTTCTTCATTTGCTTTGTATATTTAATAATGTACCTTTATTTTCCAGTATGCCTATTTTTTGTATTGTACAATAAATTTATTTTAAGCTGATTTTATTGTTTTTTTAATATACATATATGTATATATATATAAACACATATGATATTTAAAGTGCAAAAAAAAAAACCAGTAAAACAAAACACTTGGGGTTTTAACTTAGAAAAAATTATCTTTTCTGAAGAAACATACTTTTATGAAGATTGCCTGGAAAGGAAACTAGAAACCAGAAAGTCTTCATTTGAGTTTTAACTTTTAATGAAATATAGTAGGGAAGAATTTTCCCATTGGTTGTACTTGAATTATTTAAATAAAGACTTGACCGACCTGCCCCTAGTTACATAAAAAAGAAAGGAAAAGGAACAAGAAAACACCTTATTCTATTTGCAGGCTGTTTCTGCTTCTGAGGGAGAATGTAACTGATGTTGTTTAAATAGTAGGGGGAAACCATTGCCAAATCAGTAAGGTGTATTGCTTTGCTTAGGATAACATTGTTGTTCTCAGTACAATAGAATGTATATGGAGTGGGCTGACAGAAGTCTACCTTTCAGAGCTTTTCTATATTTTTCAAATTGTTTCAAATTATCATCCAAATTACATAAATTGAATATATGCATTGTTGGCACATTTTTCTGTTTGACTAGATCATATTTTAGAGGGATTCCCTAAATATATTTTAAATATTTTGAGAAGGAAAATATTCTCGTTTGTGTTAATTAGCATTAATAGGTGGTATTTTAAAAAGTAACTTTCAGTACTAATTAACAAGTTTCGGTACGGTTCATGTTATATTTATAATAGTATGTTTACTTAAGCTAAAGATACATTTCTTAACCCATTGAAAGCAAAGGGAACAGAAAATGCTGCTCGGACAGTGTAGTCATTCATAGTTGTTTTGTGTGTGTGTGTGTGTGTGTGTGTGTGTGTGTGTGTGTGTGTGTGTGTGTCTGTCTGTCTGTCTGTCTGTCTGTCTGNTGTGTGTGTGTGTGTGTGTGTGTCTGTCTGTCTGTCTGTCTGTCTGTCTGTCTGTCTGCCTGCCTGTCTGCCTGTCTGTCTGTCTCCTGGGTGTCTGTACCTGTTTCAATTTACCAATTTGGAAAATGACCACCTGTTTCCATGTAGTTTCTTAGATATGATTTATTGAATCACTGTATTCCTGCTCTAGTGTTTGTCATAAAGAACTAGAAATTTTGCTAGTTCCAAATTAGCAAAGCCTATTCCTATTAATATTGACTTTAAAGATCTGTGATTTGTCTTGTTGCTGTTCTTATTTAATGCCAGTACTTTTGGCCCAGAGAGTAACTACAATAAATAATAAATGCTACTCTCAGCTTGAACAGTTCAAGTTATGGAACAGTTTCATTTAGTTTACTGCAAATTTGAGTTAAAATCTGCTCTATTACTTACTTTTTAAAAGTCTTGATTTGTTTCCTAAATGACCTTAAGTTGAAGAATGAAAATTTTAAAGAGTTCTGATTTGTTTACTTACATGTGATTTTGCACTCCCCCCCCCCCCAAATTTCCACTACCATCTATGCGCATTGTGTAGCGAAACCAAAGCTACTTGAAGATGCAGGGTAGAAGTTTACTACGGAGCATCATTACCCTACAGTCAGAACTTTAATATTTATTTAGGACAGACACACACCCTATACAGCAGACCATTTTCTGACTTGGCAACTCTCTGCTAAAGGCAATTGTGTATGAAATATATTCAAATATATTCATTTCACATGGCAGCAGTTTCACAAATTGTATCTTCTACTTCCTAGAAATGTAAGAAATTTAATTGTATTATGGGAAGTTCTTTTTCTTTCTAGATCCAGCAGTTTACTAATGTGAATACTGTATACTGTCACATTTGAAGAAATTTGAAAAGCTATCTAATGTAAAATAGAGATGCTAAATTTGATGTTTCATAATTTTTTTAATTAATGAAAAAGTACTTTTTAAAACAGAGACTGATCATAAATCTTTTAAGTAAAATAAATCTTGCTACAGATGTTAAACCTTCTTTTCCATTTATATTTTGTGTACAGATGGATGAGAAACAGATTTAAGAAATATTTACCATTTCTGTTTTCTACATTTTGTTTGTATCTTAGTGCTTTTAAATTGTGATTAATAGATTTTTTTAAGTATTCATATGCCTTGTTTCTAAAGCATAACTTTGTCTTAAACTTCAGTAATGGCTTGGCTTCCTAGCTCATTACCATTGATTAGA
Organism: Mus pahari; assembly: GCF_900095145.1. Taxonomy (NCBI): domain Eukaryota; kingdom Metazoa; phylum Chordata; class Mammalia; order Rodentia; family Muridae; genus Mus; species Mus pahari. Next base: position 31,736,715 of record NC_034594.1, on the reverse strand, counting down.
ATAAGTAGAAATAGGTGTATTGCTTAGAGACTTATTTTTGTAATTATATCTAACAGCAAATTACAAAACAATTACACTACTTAAATTTTTAAAAATTGTGATCTTATTTTTACTGTAAACGTTCACAGTAAGGGATTTGTAGTGTGACTTATCATGAAGCCATAGGTTGAACCCTTGTGTCCGCTAGTTCTGGCATTAATCCTATGAGTTTGCTGAACTAATTCTGCAGTGTTTCTGTTAAAATTTTGTGAGTCAGATCTTGTTGGCAAAGGGAAAGTTTTTTACACCTTTTAAGATTTTTCTTCAGAGTCTCTGGAGCTAGAAAGATGGCTCTTAAGAGTACCTAGCGCTCTTGCCTGGGGTCTGGACCGGGTTCCCGGCACCTACTGATAGCTCACAGTCACCTTCTCTCCAGTTCCAGGGGTGATCCAGTGTCCTCCTCTGGGCTCCATGAGTTCCTACATCTACCTGGTACAAAATACCTCACCCACACAGAAATGTACACAGGAATTATTTTTAAAGTTTTAATAGTAACATGCTAAAATGCTTTTATTTCTAATGCCCAGATATTAAAATTACCTGTTTGAAAGGCTTGTTAGCCTTAGAAAGAAAAAATTCTTACCTGAAAGTCTTTTTTTTTTTTTTATCAGATTTCTGATTTTTGTTTCTATAGTGAAATTCTTCTCTGCCCTGCAATAATTCTTGAGACTAATTACATTTGTACTCTATAAACAGCTGAAGGGTTGTCTTTCTTTCTATTAAAATATTAAAGGAGTATGTCAATCAGTGATGTCCTTTGGTTTACTCTGATCCAGTGCTGTTTGGAATTGTTTAAAATGACTAAAATGATCTTGAACATAATCTTCAAGGCTTTTTGGCATAAGCTCCTACTTGTAGGTATTCTCTCCATACCCTGCTTGCTCCTTAATGTTTACAGTTGCTTGTTATGGTGGTCTGTTGAATATTAAATATTTTATTTGCACAGACCTTAATGGAGAAACATAATTAGTGGTGGCGCAACTAAAATTTGTTGCATCAACATTTACTAAAACTATTTAATTGCAAGTAATAGTGCTGCAGTTAATAAAAACTGGTCAGGTTAGAGGTGAGTGTTATAATTACACCCTAGTTCTAAAAATAAAAATATTACCCTGGAACCTTTGAAAGAAAAGTAAGTGTAGAAGTGTGACTCTAAAAATAAATATTGCACCACTAGCTTTAAAAAAAAAACAAATTGCTTTGGAATTAAATTTAAATAAGATTCAAAAATGCACAAAAGGTTATTCAAAGTAGCATTGGCAGAAGCTAATAGTTGTTGTTTAGGTGTTAGATTTTCCCAAGCACATGTAAAATAGCAAACTTATTTATTTTATTTATTTGCATATGTGAATTGCTGCAACAAAATTCCTGATTTATTTGTCTCTAGTGCATATTACCTGACATGCACTTTTTCATTTTATGGTTTGGAATTTTAATTTTTCATGAGGAAAAATGTTATTCATTTTCTAAGTATTTTATTGACTTATAAAATATGTTACTTACCATCCAAAAGGTATTATTCTGGTAGATGCGTAGTACAGTGTTGAGTGTGTGCTCACCCTAGGTTCAGTCCCAGCACCAAGAAAGTTTAAAGGAAAAAAATGCTGGGTTTGTTTTAAGTCTCAGCTGAAACTTTCTGGGTTGACTCCTTCTCTGCCGGTTTACAGGTACGCAAATCTCGGCTTTTATGAAACAGCTGTACTTCTAAATTCTGCTTGCCAACATACCAAAATTAGAAAGCTGGAGTATTAACATCAGTATACAAGTATAAATAATGATTGAACTATTCCATTGTAAAATTAAAATCTTGATCTTTTATCTCTTGTTAAAGTTCTCTTTAGTTGTAGTTTACATTTAAGTCTTAAGTGTTTCATATGTGCCAATTCAATCTTTACTGTGCAGTATCATGTGTGGGAACAAAATAAAACTTAAATAACTTTCTTCCCATAAGTGAGAAAAATGTATAAAGCAATGGCAAACATAATTAATTGAATTCTATGGGTAGTCTTTTTCCTTAATACTCAAAAATCCTGACTGACAAGCCCAACCGTGTATTATCTTTAAGTATTCCTGTTTATTTTTAATCTTTTTATATCATAATTTGCTTCTGGCAGAATGAGACATTTCTAAATTTTTATCATGATTACATCTGAAGGGATTTTCACTTCTAAGTTACCATGTTGCTTATATGCGCTCTCCATTTCCATTGGTAATGTTGGTGTCTGTCATTTCCTTTTGCTTTGGGGATTTTTTATTTGTTTGCCTTTAAAAAAAAACATACATGAAAATATATAACCCAAACTTTTATTCAGCATTGTATAATTTATTATTTTACGTATTTAGTTAGTATAAGCATCTAGAGTTCTAACTGTTTGAGATGACTATGGAACTGTCCACTTGGTGCGGCTCTCTCATGTTTGGGGGCTCTGGGTAGTGTGCTTTGCAAGTCTGTCTTCCCCACTCGCATCTTCATTAGCAGGCTTTGCAGGTGCTAGGCAGGAGTATCTGTATTTGTGTGGACTGTCCTATATGGTCTACCACAGGCATGTTTTCTTTTAAAAAGAAATGTATTTATGTTTCGTCCTGCTTCACAACCACTATTTTAATGTGTTTGAAACATAAGTGTTTTACTAGTTCTGTGACTGAAGTTTTCTCACCAGAGTCTGAGTAAAGCTGGTGACATACTTCTTTTATTTTTCATCAGTTCTTTGTTTTGCTTTTAATAATAGTGGTGTCGGATTTCCCTGGAGCTGGAGTGTTACGGAGGGTAGTGAGCCATCTGGTGTAGGTGCTGAAAACTGAACTCCAACTATTCACTTAACTGCTAAGCTTTTACTCCAGCCCTCATACATAGTCTTTCTTTCATACAGGGTTTCTCTGTGTAGCCCTGGCTGTCCTGGAACTCACTCTGTCGATCAGGCTGGCCTTGAACTCGGAAATCTGCCTTCCTCTGCCTCCCAAGTGCTGGGATTAAAGGCGTGCGCCACCATTGTCTGGCTCATACATAGTCTTAATTACAAGTTTGAAATGGCCATGTGTACCTAAAATTGGCACAATTTAAAATGGGAGAAAATGTCTTAACCATGTTTTTTTGTTGAGCCAAAACCCTCCATCACAAGAGCCTTGGGTGTGCAGACGGACCTCATCTCCCTGCGATTAGTCCTCAGAAGCACGGAGCCTGGCATAATGTGGCCCAGGTTTGTTGAGGCCATCTGTTTTGCTAACCTAGATAGTTGCATTTTCTGTACATTGTCCCTTTGCTTTTAATGTCAACAATTATAATCAAGTCTCACATCAAGGTGTATGTGAAATATTAGCATGGGCTGTGTAAAGTTAAAATCCGAATAGTTTGCCTTCTAGAATCATTGTAATAGCTAACATATATTGTGCTTACTGTGGGGTCACCTACCATTGAAAAGCACGTTTGAGAATTATTTTAATTCTCATAGAAACCATGAAGCAGGCCCAAAACACATTTAAATATTTTATTGTCTCTAGATTCTAGGCAGGTTATTAAAACCCCAGGGTTCACACAGCTTCCAGAGTGTAGCATCAGGAAAGCAGCTAATTTTTGACCACAGACCATGCTTTGTCCCATTGTAGTTTGTTTATCGTCAATAGAATGGGAATGTTCCATGAAAATCAAGAATTTAAAGAAACTTTTCCATTTTTATAATTTAATTTTTAATGTAGCTTAATTGTGTAATAGGTGCTTACAAGCCATGTCACCAGCATTCTGATTTTATATATGCATTCTTCACTCACAAGAAAAAAAAAAATTTCCAGACCCTCTCACGTGATAGGAAGCTTTGGAAAGTTTTCAGCAGACGTGACCTGGAATGATCGGGTGTCTGATCTACCTCTGAGTCATACTTTAGGCTAATTCAATGTGTATGTCTTCTGTTGTTTAGAAATGTTATACTCACTACAGTGAATGTAAATACTAAAAGTTGTTTAATTCTGAACAAATTACTTGAGAAACTGAATTCTAAAATTTATGTCCCTAAACTGTCTCTTTAGCCTAATATTTATTTAAAGTTTTCACAAACTCCGATCTTGGTGTCAAGGTAGAATTTATATCTGTTCTAGTTCTTGATTATGAACTGGAACTTCATCATCCAAGATTAAGTTTAGCTTCTGTATTGGATCAAAACTATGATGATTCAGTGATGAGCATGAAATTTCCCTATTCACCAAAATCCACTGTAGTAGTCTTTGTATAATTGCTTGGCTTTGACTTTGATGATAAAATTTAGTGTACAGGGTGGGGTGTTGAGGAGGGGTGAAGCAAAATCACAACACCAGAATACAGAACACACTGTCTCAGAGTTAGGTGATGTTCTATGAGAACTACTCCTTGTTTGTTTTTGTTTTTTGTCAAGTTCCTTGTCAGTGTGCCCACTATAACTTGTTCTGGTTTGGGTGTTGATTTTGCGAGGGATGGGAGTGGGGATAGAGGTAGGTGGGTAGAGCGAGTGAGTGAGTTCAGGAGTAGTTAAGTAGTTCACTCCTCTTAGGAGTTCTTTCCTGTTTGTGTGAGTATGAAGATGCTAGGTTCTGGGTTTCCAATTCAGTGTTCTCAGTTTGTATTTCATATAGCTTCCAGAAGGTTCTTAGTTCTTTATCAGTAACAAAAATTTTATTTTCTTTTATATTTTCTCCTGGTACTGCAAATACATGCTCATGTACACACAAACATACATAATATATATATATATATATTTCCCTGCTGGTGTCCAAAATTACACTTCCTTATATATAAATGTATAGCCTTTATTAGCTTTTTCTGCCAAGTAAGAACTAAGGTGAGAAAGGGTTATTATTACTCGTAGCATTTCACTAGTTTTTATTTAAATAGCATGTATTTCATTAAATTTGTTTAGCTATTTTAATCTGATGGAGTAATTTCAGACTATATAAATTAACCTTGGCTTTAAAGAATTATATATTTTATTTATATGGGTACACTGTAGCTGTCTTCAGAGCCACCATGTTGTTGCTGGGAATTGAACTTGGGACCTCTGGGAGAGCAGTCAGTGCCCTTAATCACTGAGCCATCTCTCCAGCCTGTCTTTTTTTATTTTAAAAACATTTAGTTTTTTTTTTTTTAATACACGTGTTTTGTTGCATGTATGTCTGTACCACATGTTTGCCTGATGCTTACAGAAGTCAGAAGAGGGCATTGGATATCCTCGAACTGGAATAGGGACAGTTGTGAGCCACCATGTTGGTACTGGGGCTCAAACCCGTGACCTATGCAAGAACAAGACATGCTCTTAACTAATCCCTAAGCCATCTCTCCAGTCCAGTATTTATTATGTCTTATTTATGTTGATTTAGTATGGAAAAACAAACTGGTGTCTGGTTTATTTTACATAATGTGGTCAGCAATTCCAACCATTTTCTTACAGAAGGTGTGGTATTATGACTACATGAAAACTCTGCTAATATGTATATACTACATTTTCCTTACCCATTTATCATTTAAGGACCTTGGTAGGCCTATTGTAAACAGGGCTGCAGTAAAGAATGTAAAACTCTTTATCTTCTGTCACAGGTATTTCTCAGGATAGTTTGGGAAACATTCATACAAGGTCTTATATGCCACCATAAGGACATATATTTTGTTCAAACTGCAATGTGAACCCTGACAGCTTTTAAGAATGACATGGTTCACAATATGAACTAACCAGTACCCCCAGAGCTCATGTCTCTAGCTGCATATGTAGCAGAGGGTGGCCATCATTGGGAAGAGAGGCCCCTTGGTCTTGCAAACTATATATTCCCCAGTACAGGGGAATGCCAGGGCCAAGA
>NC_034594.1:31726098-31730827 GCF_900095145.1 Mus pahari | reverse complement strand
AATATCTCATAAAAAAAAAAGAAAATACCAGAATATGTTGGCATTTAGCTCACTGCCTGTTCAGAAATTAGCAATCTAATATACAGATATACCTTAATACGATGTGAAAAAAAAAAAAAAAAGAATGACATGGTTCAGTTTTTAAACACTGGAGAATGTACTAGAGGGAGAGAAAAAAAAAACCAGATGGTGCACTTGAGATATGTGCTAGGATAAGCTTAGCATCAAGTAGGTGAGAAGATCGTCACATCAAGTTAATTGCCATGGTTAGGATGAAAGCAGACCTTGCGCTGAGCCCTTAAACTTATAGGTAGGATAGAGCAGTAGGGACCTCTACTTGGAAAAAGTAGCCAGTGGAGAAACCTAAGGACTATCAGAAGTCTAGAAAAGTGTCTCTGGTAGTTGAGAGTATTGAACTCAATGGAGAACTAAGATGAAGGCTTTGTGCTCATGTGTCTTCCCTCCCCCATGGTGTTAAGATGCCATTTTACTTAAAGAGTGCTAAGAGTAGATGCTATGGACTTTTATTGTTGCTGGGTAACTTAGCCCCGCCTCCTATTTTTAAAGAATTAGTACTTGCTTTGAAATGTAAAGGTTCCAGAACTCTTCACTGCTGATAAAATTTATCCTGTCAATCTGAAATGTAAATGAAGAAAATATCTAATAAAATTTTGAAAAAAAAAAAAAAGAATTAAGAAGTTGGAGTAGGCCCTAAAGAGACAGTAATCAGTATAGGGTTACTGGAAAGAGCCGGAGCACTCAGGTAAGCCTTGATTGGGGAAAGTAACCCCCACCCAGTAGACCAGGGCAGATTTGTAGACATGGTTGGGTTTAGAAATATATTAGCCTTTTTCTTTTCCTGGAGAAGTGGGGGTGCTTTCTTTTGATAATAAATCGTGAGCTTGGAATTAAACTTCAAGGCTTTAGACTATAGAGGTGTTATCACGGAGAAGAGGTGCATCAGGAGACTTGGCAGTGCCCCCTTATAGAGAAGAGTGGGAAGCAGTAGCATGGCTGTCTGTCTGTCATGCTCACTGTTTGGGACTTACATTGAATTTGGATTTAGCAGAAGATGGGAAAGCAAAGGGTTTTATGGTTTTTAGCAGGCTTTGGAAGCTACGTCATATTCTTTCCACACAGAAAGCATGCTTGAGGTGTGTTTAGTGTCCCCCTGCTTGCCCTTTTTAGAAAGTGCTTCTTGAACTTTTCACAGATATATTACATACTCACAAAGGGACTATGCATATAGAGTAGATTGTGTACCATGCCTGACCTCTTAACTCTCAGAATAAAAACACTGTTAGAAGAATATAAATGCTAGGCAGAACATGGTGATGCAGTTCTGTAGTCCCAGCACTCAGAATGCTGAGGCAGGAAAAAACATTGTAAATGCTAAACTAAGGATAGTTGTAAGGTGATCATAAAGCCTATGACAGATGTTGGATGATGTATATGTGTACACATATCATTTATACCTTATTTTTGGAAGTAGTAAACCATCTATCCAGAAGCTTTCTAAACATGTAGAAGGACTTGCCACTGTAATGTGAATAATGAACATTGGGGAATCACAGTGTCACATATCTGTATGTGATCCATAAAGTACACATTGAGCTTTTCACAAAATTGTGAAACAGGTATGGCTTATCGTAGACCAGTGAGAATTAGGATTCCCCCCAATGTTGAGGCCATTAGCATATGTTGTGATTGCAGAAACTAGAAAACTCATGACCATCTGTCAGTGTAATGGGTATTCTAGAGAGTGATTCTGAATTAAAGGTATAATCTACCTGTAGCACTGCTCAGAATGAACAGAACTCCATCCTCTTTTAAGAACCTTGTTTGTATTTAATTTTAGTTTATCCAAGACAAGGCCTTTGTAGCCAACTTAGATTTCAGTGACCCTCATTGTGTTTTCTCTGAAGTAACAAATATTTGGTAACCAGATTCTTTATTTTATTTTTACCATGGCTCTTGAGTATTTTGATTCTTTAGAGGTTTGATAGGCTCTTTTTTTTTTTTTTTTTCTGGTGATAATACAAACTGTAAGCAGACAGTGCTTTACCATCCCACAAGTGTGGTACCTTGTCCTCTGTAACACCTACATTGCCCATCTTTGTGAAGCTTTTCAGTCACCTGTTTGTGGAGATATCCCAGAGAGTGGATGAGAGCTGTTGTAAGCAGTGCAGAGTCTCCGTCCACTTGGAAAGTGCAGTTTTGCTCCTCAGCAGTAGGCTGGCTTTGCTCTTGGTAATTTCTACTTTTTTGTTTACTGTCTCTTTGCTTGAAGTGCAGTATCCCAGAGCACAGAGTTATGTTGTTGGCTGCTTCTATAACCGAGCATAAAAGGGGGATGTTGCTGCATGCCCTGAGTCTTCCAGGCCAGCCCATGGCAATGGCAGGGACAGGTGATCCACTGAGACAAGCTGTTAACAAACAGTGGTTCTTATATTGACCCAGAACTCACATTTTACTTTTTAGAGAATTAAATGCAAAAAACAAAGGTACATTCTTTACATCTTTGCATTTGGTTTTGGTTTTGCTATATCAAACTGAATTCTTCCCTTAATTTTTACGTCATTAAACAAATTGACACTAATAAAAATTAGGATCTCTTGACTTGCTATCACAGCATGTTTTCATCTTCATATTCTGATTTATTTTTTTTTTTTGTTAGGTGATCGCTTAGCCTGATAGAGGTCCCTGGCATCTGATAGACTCCTGTGGACCACTTGCCAGCTCTGATACCCATCTTGTCACTTACATGCCTAGCTGTGAGAAGAAATATTTAAAATCTTTAATTCAGCCAAGGAGAGGAGATACTCTCTTTTAAAAAAAAAAGATATAATCTTATTTTTTCTTTGTTTTTGTTTAATGAGTAGTCATTTTTTAACAAGACTTCTTAGATGATATATTCCTGGTAAATTTTAACTGGCTTGCTTAACAGAGTTTATTTTTGAGCTAAATGAAGAATAAAAAGCCCTTTGGAGGTGCCATCTTTCACCTTATACTTTTAAAGTGAAGTTCCCATAGAGTAGGAATTGATATTAAAGTTGACTATTTGATTTCTCTGCTGAAATTACCATAGGAGAACTTACTGTGTCTGTGGCAGGAAAATGTAAATATGACCATGAAACTGCTTCCACTACTCATCCTATATAGGACCGTCTCTAATCCTCGGATCTGGCCAATCAGATCAGTTTGCATTAGCTCTGTCTATATATGACACTTGAATAGCTTTGTTGAGTAAATCCCTGGAAAGCTTACGAGCCGGTGGCCGCTCAGCCTGCCTAACAGTGCAGTGCTATAAAACTCTGCTCTGCATCCCTGCTGATGGTCAGGTGGCTCATTAATAAAGAACAGATGTCTGCTTATGACACTCCACACATACATTCTTTATCTTTGATGGCAAGGCATTTGGATTCCATATATTGTCAACCTGAAAGTATTCCGAGAGAGAGAGAGAGAGAGAGAGAGAGAGAGAGAGAGAGAGAGAGAGTTCAAATTAGTAAACTCAGAAATGAAAAAGAAAACATTGTGATAGTCCTTGGTTCAGCTAGGGAGAGGGTGTGCTTTATTTCTTTGGTTGGTTGGTGTTTAGTTGTTGTTTGTTTTTGTAATGACATAATCTCAATATTTTGTTTTAGCTGGTAGTCTTATCTTTTAGCAAGGCTTCTTAGATTACACGTTACTGAGAAATGTTGAGTGAGACTTCTAAAACAAAATAGGATCTGCAGTCATGATGGTTTATTTAACAGATGAAGTATCCATTGCGTGCAACTGATACTGCAGGGAGCAGAAATGGAGAACAGGCTGGTCAGACAGGACAGCTTTTCAGTTACCTACTTAAGTTTTAAATTAAAACCATTGTAATAGAGCTGGGTAAGTCTTAGTGTGGAGACAAACTAAGGAAAAGAAATCACGGGACCCAGTTTCCAGCTGGCAATGGAGGTGGAAAACAAGGTTGGGATAAAAGTGAAACCAGTGACCCAGTCCCCCTCCAACTCTCCCATCTCTCTCCCTCCCCAGATTTAGCAAAGTTTCCTTAGGAATTAGAACTCAATTGTTCAATTTCCCTCTCACCTTTGGTTATGAATCTGTCAAATGAGGTCTGTCAAGGCCTAGAATCCCTGTGGATTCCCCGGATACCCCGGATACCCCGGTTCTGTGCCTGGTCACTAATCGATGTAACCTTAACCTAGGCTCTCAATCTCAGCAGCAATTAATAAATAGAACATAGCCATCTACATCTATCTACATCTTTTATATCTGGCCTGTCAAAACTTCAAAAATAAATAAATGCTGACTTTCTCATAATTAACCTACTACAAACTCAACATGATTCATACTTACAGGTGCAGTTAGCAGGTGTCTGGGAAACAAGGCACAGTTGAGCTTGTAAAGTTCATATAAGAGGTTGGAGATGTCCTGATGTTAGATTTAGCAAGCTCAATAGACACACAGTACACCCCTAGCTATTGCAGAAAGAGCACAGTTTTGGCGCCGAGCCGGGTGAACTCAGGGGAACTATAACTGTTTGACCTACAGTTGTCATGACTTTGTGCAAATAAACTAAGATAACAGTATCTGGTAAGGAAAACGTAGTGCTCGATGTAAGACGAGGGAACTCAGCTTTTATGTATTTACTTACATTTTCTTTTTTTATTTATTATTATTTTCTTTATTTACATTTCAAATGCTATCCCGAAAGTTCCCTATAGCCCCCCCC
>NC_034594.1:31709737-31725103 GCF_900095145.1 Mus pahari | reverse complement strand
GGTTGTACAAGCTTGCAATCCCACCAGCAATGGAGGAGTGTTCCTCTTTCTCCACAACCTCGCCAGCATCTGCTGTCACCTGAATTTTTAATCTTAGCATTTTCAAATGTTACCCCCTTTCCTGGTTTTCCCTTTGCAAACTCCTTATGCCATCCACCCTTACCCTGCTTCTATGAGGGTGCTCCCCCACCCACCTACTCACTCCCACCTCACTGCCCTAGCATTCCTCTACACTGGGGCATCAAGCCTTCACAGGACCAAGGGGCTCCTCTCCCATTGATGCCAGGTAAGGCTCCTTCAGGTCCTTCAGTCCTTCCCCTAACTCCTCCATTGGGGTCCTCATGCTCAATCCAATGGTTGGCTGTGCGCATCTGCATCTGTATTGGTCAGGATCTGGCAGAGCCTCTCAAGAGACAGCTGTATCAGGCTGTATCCTGTCAGCAAGCACTTGGCATTTGAAATCGTGTCTGGGTTTGGTGTCTGCATATAGGAAGGATTCCCCAGGTAGAGCAGTCTCTAGATGGCCTTTCCTTCAGTCTCTGCTCCACTGTTTGTCTCTGTATGTCCTTTAGACAGCAGTTCTGGGTTAAAATATTGGAAATGGGTGGGTGGCCCTATCCCTCAACTGGGGGCCTATGCCTAACCTCTGGATATGGTTCTCTCTCCCCTTTGTGGGGTATTTCAGCTAATGTCATTCCCCTGAGGTCCTGGGAGTCTCGTGCTTTCCTGGCACTTGGGACTTTATGGTTGCTACCACAGTTCTTCATCCCCCATTGCTACATACCTCTGTTCAATTTCCTGACCCTCTGTACATCCCCTCCATCTCCTCCCATACCTGATTCTTCCCCCTTTTCCCCCTCCCCCTCTTCTCTTCCTCCCAAGTCCCTCCCACTCTCCCTTGATTATTTTGTTCCCCCTTCTAAGTAGGACTGAAGCATCCACACTTTGGTCTTCCTTCCTCTTGAACTTCATATGGTCTGTGAGTTGTATCGTGGGTATTCCATGCTCTTTGCCTAATATCCACTCATCAGTGAGTATATACCATGTGTGGTCTTTTGTGACTGGGTTACCTCACTCAAGATGATATTTTCTGGATCCATCCATTTGCCTGCGAATTTCATGAAGTCATTGTTTTTTTTTTTTTTTAAATAGCTGAGTAGTAGTACTCCATTGTGTAAATGTACCACATTTTCTGTACCCATTCCTCTGTTGAAGGACATCTGAGTTGTTTTCAGCTTCTGGCTATTATAATTATGGCTGCTATAAACATAGTGAAACATGTGTCCTTATTACATGTTGGAACATCTTCTGAGTATATGCCCAGGAGTGGTATAGCTGGGTCCTCAGATAGCACTATGTCCAATATTCTCACCCCAATGGAATTTTTCACTTTGGGAAGGTATATATTAGACATTAGAACCCTCAATCTGCTCTACAGAGCTCCTGTTCCTGCTATGTTTGGTCTCTGTTTCTGTGTTTCTAAGGATTCAGGGCAGGTTTTATACCTCTGGCTGTTACTGTTACCCCACTATTTATTTTTTGGACCTCTAGTGTAAAGAGGAGAGTTAGGAAAGAGCATCTATGACTGTTAGCAGGCCCACATCCTTTGCAGGGTTGACCCAACGGTACTGGGAGCTGTGTCCCTTTCCTTTATCGATATTACCATGTACCTTCTAGGGGACATTTCAGTCTCACTGAACCAAACAGGAAATGCTACCCTTCAGTAAATGGGATACTCCTTTTTTGTAGTTGTTAGTTTCATTTTATTTCTTGGTACCTAAAGCTCATTACTTAATTTATATAAACTAAAACGTAGGGTATAGGATGTGGATGACTCATCAGTGTAGTCCCAGGATCCTACAGGCTGAGTGGGAAGCTCTGAGTTCAAAGCCAGCCAGGGCTTTAAAATAGGGAAAGTGTGTCTTATGAAACAAAGAGGAATTTGTGATGTATTGTTAAGTGGTACCCAGGCATGTGCTACCTTCTAGTGCCTTCTGTCTTGGAGAGAGACACTTTGTGATTAAACTTTTTCTACTGGTTTGAACCAAATTCAGGCCTTTTGTTTTCAATGATAATAATACTAAACTTGCATGGTTAGTTCCCCTTTAGTAATTTTTGTTAAGTTAATGTCCCTCCTGTTTATCACAAAACTAGCCCTTGTGCTCAGTGTGTTCTCATTTAATTCCAGTTTGTTTTTATCTCTGAACTGAAGCATGCTTGAGGATTGTTAGTAAAACTTAAATAGGCTAGTTATATCATAAGATAAGCCCTTTCTAAACCTTACAAGAAAATTTCAGCATTTTTTTCTTTTGTCAATGATTAAGTGACTAAGCAAGGAACACAAACTGCCTTAAAAGATGTGTGATCTAAATTCAGAATTTTAAAAGGCAAGGCCTGGAAGAACATCTTCCTCTAATGTTCAGTCCCCAGCACTGAAAAAATAAAAATAAATAAACAGAACCCAGAAGACAGGCTGGTAGTTCATATAGATAGTAAAAACTGATAAGGATTTTGACTGCTTAGAAAAAGTTAACATTTTAGGACTAAGGGTATATGGTATATTGGTATATACAGGTTTCTTCTGGAATGGGGGAGGTAAAATACAAAGTGAATATATGTGATGGTACCATAAGGAGGTATATACAGGAGATTACTTCCGGTCACATACAGTATTAGTGTTCCCGGAGGGGTAGCTAAGACATCTCATTGAGAAATGGATAGAGGGACCATACTTTGACAAAGCCTGCACTGTGGCTAAGGAGCAGAGTGTATATTCAGGTTGTTTGTAGAAAAAGGCATCTAATGATGGGTCCTGGTACATGCTGTGGCAGAGCAGGTAGGACTATGAATGGGTTAAGTATGGAGAATAGAGACCCCTAGACAAGCAGGCACAGAAACAAGGGCTCAGTGAGTGAGACCAACTCTGTTGTGTCAAAATCGGGGGGCGGGGGGACAGATTAGCAAAACCAAAAAACCCTAAATGCAGGGGCAAAAACCTGAGGCAATGATGGCGTGGAATGCTTGATTCTGTGTAAAAACAAATGCTCACTTATTCAGTATTACTGTTAACAGATACACAGTGGCCAGTGGCCACAGGTTACAGTCAGGAAAGAAAACACACGATTTCTGCTCATATTAATGGGACAAAGATGATAAGTATGCTGGGGGCCAGATAATAGTTTCCCTCAGAAGACAAGTCAGAGAGATAAGCAGTGCAGGAAAGGCAGTGTCTGAGACTGTAGGAGTTGACCTGGTAAGGTGAAGGAGTTGCCTTCCTGGGGGAAGAAGTGGACTTTGATGCAAAGTGAGAAAAAGCTGCTTGGTGGGGCAAGAGTTGTAGGGAATGACATGCAGAGTCACCAAGGATTAGAACAGTTGTGTTCTGCGTGGCATGGTCCAGCTGAATTCTCTCGGCATGGTGGGAGGTACCAGAGAATATCCTGCCATTTCAGTTTCCTGTGGCAGCAGAGTTAAACAGGCTGTCACAGTCCTCCACTTTAGATAAAGCTGTGGCCTAGATAAGCTACAGCAGTGATGGATAATGAAAAGTGGTGGCTTTGTAAATGTTTTACAGAATTAATCGCATAAGCTAGATGTGGGTTACTGGAGGCTTCTCCCTCAGTAGGTGCACTATGTAGAACACTTAGGTGCGAGGGGCACCTGCTGGGTACCCTCCTGGGCTTTAGCCAGCCATTGCTGGGGTGAGATGGGGTGTAGAGGGGGAAGGGAGCTCAACAAGCAAATGCAGCAACTCTGACTTCAGGGTTCAGAATGAACAAGTGCTGAATTGTGGCTCACAAACTAAGAGAGCCTGGAGGAGAGAGCGGCAGCACAAACCCAAACCCATTTGGACATGAGTAAGTCATGCCTGTGATGTGCAATGTCAGCTGGGTAGTCTGGTGTAGTCAATAGTTACAAAGCAGGAACAGGCCTTGGATGTTAAAAGTCTAGAGTGGGAAGTCATTCTCCCTGGAAGATCTATGAACCCTATGAGGGATGCTGTGCTAAACCCTAGGCTGCCGACAGCCTTTGGAGTACCACGCGAGGCCATGGAGAGTGTGCCCAGCAGTCAACAGAAGGTGTTCAAGGTACTGCAGTTTCATAGGAGAAGTCATGAGAGGCCAGGTAGTGGAGCTTGAAGAGTTCCGTTAGGATGTGGAGGTAATTCTTGGGGAAATAAAAGGCACATCCAGAAAGGGGGAACTGTGGGGTAAAATAATGAATAGGTTTTTCTGTGCATTAGGGCAGACAGGAGTGAAAGAGGGGAATGTAGAAGATACTAGAAGCAAAGACCCTAGCAGCAAGGCAGCAGCCTGGAAGACTGCCTGCGTATGTGCTGAAGGAAGGACTCGGGAATAAGGCTGGTCTGAGGCAGGGGTGAAGGAGAGGAGGGGGAGATGGTATTTTGCTTAAGAGTATAGGGAGTTGTGAAGATGGGTTTTATATGATCTGGGTAGTTTTAACCAGTGTCACCAGGGAGTTCTTTAACCTGGGCTTTGCCTGCAGAAAGTATAAAGGGAACTAATGGGAAAGAGAAACAGTGACCGACAGTGGGAGGTTGGTGATTTCTAACAAGGGATCAATCAGTCTCATGTTGACTCCAGGGGAGAAAGGAGTGACACCTGGTCCTGGGCTGGAGAGATGGCTGCTCCATGCAGAGCACTTCCTGCTCTTGCAGAAGACCCAGCTCATAGCACCCCTGTGGGCGACTCTCTTACCCTCCCACCTGCCACCTCTCCCCCAACCCCCTGCTCCAGTGAATCCAGTGCCCTCTTCTGGACACATCAGGCACTGCATTCATGAGTAGTGGCTCATAACCCAGCCGAGCTGTCAGTCATTGAGACTAACTGAACCTGTTTTTATCACCCTTGCCTGAAGTCAAACAACTAGAAATGGAGAAGTGATGTCATGCTTTTAGAGTCTTCATAGCAAAAGCCCACCCTCCTCCCATAGCTCTGGAGCAGCCTAGGCATGGAGGCTTGCAGGAGCAGGCAGTGGGGGAATGGGGAGTTGGTACTAGGCATGGACTGCTAAGGCAGTATAAGTCCTCAGATTCCCATATGCCCGTGACTCTCCAATAGGGGAATTTAATGTTTTAAGAACATATCTAGTCATAGTGTCCTTTTCATGGAGAATCTTTTTGGCTAGTTTCTAGGATACGTTTTTCAATGCTAAGTCAGAGATGTTCAGCAGTGTTCAGCACTCAGCCTTAAAGTTCACAGGCTGTGGGAAGGGGAGCCATAACATGAAGGCAATGTCAGGTTTCAGGTCTAGAGGGAAGCAGTCCCAGAACTGGGCTATCCTGTGCCCCATTTAGACTAATGTATCTACCACTGTGTCCCATCAGAAAGAGTGTTGACACTGCAGGGTGCAAACTTGGCAGTCTGTGGTGTCTGGGCTTTCAATAAACCGGGATGGGTAGTCTAAATGAAAGATCAAAACTGGGTATCTTAGAATAACTAGCCTCTTTCACTTAACTATAAAACGAGCGGGTAACTATCAAAAGTAGATGCACCTTACGCCTTGGAGCTATGCACACTCTAGCCGGAACCTACCCTTTATGCAGTGTCATACGTTCTAAGCGTGCCCTAGTTTATACCAGTCACCTGGGCAATAGTCAAGATCCCCCAATGAAGAACAGCTTTGTTCTTAAGTTTATGTTGATGCACAAGGAAGTCAGTAGCTAGTGGGGAAAGTGATGCTGGCAGGGATGGGACATTATGTAGCCTGAGTTAGTTTTAGTATGTGATATGACTTTTACCCATGTAGACTTGTTTAATGTA
The DNA here is from genome assembly GCF_900095145.1 of Mus pahari. Lineage (NCBI taxonomy): Eukaryota > Metazoa > Chordata > Mammalia > Rodentia > Muridae > Mus > Mus pahari. Next base: position 31,719,320 of record NC_034594.1, on the reverse strand, counting down.
GTGAGACATACTGTATGAGGTTTTTAGAGAACTTGCAGTTTTCTGCACTGTGGATGCCAGTGTTATGAGCTTCCACTCTGTGTTAATATTCCTCTTTCCACATGTATCTTATACTTTATTTTCTATCCGTCTTGGCTAAGGGCAGGTGTGTTTTTTAGATGTGTGCCCGGGATAACAGCTCATCAATCCAGCTGAAGTCTTCAAAGCACATGAGAACTATATGGTGATGGCCTCATTTGCTTTCTCCCACAAATATCTCTTGTCTTTGTCCACAGGTAAAGTCGGTGATAAACCTTCTGTTTGCTGCATATACTGGAGATGTGTCTGCCCTCCGAAGGTATGCGGGCAGGGTAGAGACATTGACTTTTGGTGTCCGAAGGTGCCTCTGGTCAAGCAGCTGTCTCAAAGTCTCACTAACACCTCTAATAAAAGTTATCCAAACAAGATATATACTACCCCACTTCCACTGAGACTTCCCCTACTTCCAGTGTCTCAGACCTGTCGAGATCTCTGAGGTAACTAGCCCAGTAACTGGCTAGTGGTTTATTGTAACATCTCTGATAAGGTGGGAGCCAGGGTGTTTGGTGTTGTGCATGTCACCAGGATTAGAAAGGCCATGAACTACTGGATAGTGAGCAAATTTCCCTCTCGCAGAGCTGCAGTGACCTTTAAAGTGGATATGGCTCAGCTGATTTCCATGCTAGAAGTGCATTTGTCTCATCTGTTTTAGGCAAATGGGTTAAAGACTGGGAGTCACACTGAAGCATGTAGCTTTACTGTAGGCATTTTTGCCCTTTTAATACAGCTATGCCACTATTTTAAGAACAGTTTAAATAATAATGTGATGAAATTTAGTTCTGGGAGAGAGAGCTGTTTATCTTCCTCCAAAGTAGCACAGCTAAGGAAGAGTGGTCACATGGCATTTACCCCAGTCTGGTAGCACAGGGAACCTAAATGAGAGACCTAGATGGGATGGATGGAGCAAATGCTACCACTGACCTAAGTTAATCTAATGTAGTGCTGAGCTATTTCTGCCTTTCCAGGTTTGCTCTGTCAGCCATGGACATGGAGCAGCGGGATTATGACTCCAGAACGGCCCTCCATGTTGCCGCTGCAGAGGGTAATGCATGAACCACTGAGAGATTTTACAGACTGAAATTCTACTTGAGACTAAAATATGTTTTTTTTGTGTGTGTGTTATAGGTCATGTTGAAGTTGTCAAGTTTTTGCTGGAAGCTTGCAAAGTAAACCCTTTCCCCAAGGACAGGTGAGTGTCTGCATTACCTCTTCCCCTAGTTGCTAAGTCACAATTTGAATACACAGAGTTGAGTGGCAGATGGTGCTTACATCCATGGTGTCTTACAAAGGCAACATGCAAATTTGGCTGGCTGTGTGACATCCGACTCCGTATCAGAGAGTGGTGTCTTGTTCAGGAATTTCAGGTTTGACGACCAATCAGCAAATATGAAGAAGACAGTCCTTCATACTTTAAAACAGAAAACGGGAACTCTATTCCCAGGGAGCTTTTTAACTACACAGACAACACAGAAGTGCGGCAGAGTTTCTAAGGGAACTGACATTGGTGTGCTGGAGTTGCTTAGTATCTGCTGCAGTTCGTTTGAGAAGGCTTTGTGGGAGTTGGATTTTAAATAGTCCATTGGAGGGGAGCTTTGAGGGCACTGAATGGGGGTGTGTTCTGCCTGCAGTGGGAAGGGTTACCTACGACACTCTGCTTCCCTCCTGGTCCATGTGGCCCCTTCCCAGGCTGAGGCGGAGTGAGGGCAGTGCCAAGCATGCCACATTGTGCTCACCACTTGGGCATCCTGTCTTTGGAATGGCTGCACCATCAGTTAAGCAGTAAGGATAGGGGCTCAGAAGAATGCAATGGAACCATATCTAGTGCTTTTTGAGTTTGGAATGACGCCTAAGGGCCGCACAGAGCTTGAGCAAGTTGACTATCTTCAGCTAGTTGGTTGGGTTTCTAAGCCTTTGTTTTAGGGGCCTAAATCTTTTTGGTTCAGTTTACCAGAAAATGAAAAGTTTTGTTATAACTGAAATTTGTTAGCAATTTTGTGAGGCAGTAACACATTGGCTCTCTCTCCATTCCTATAGTTATTAGAAGGAATGATTGCGGTAAGCTCTGCAGCAGTCCAGAAACGAAGCTACATGTTTCCCCCCTCATGCAGAATCAGTATGGCCTATATTACAAAACAGCAAGAGTGAAGCGCTGTGTTTGTTGCGGGTGGGATTTTCATTGTGTCGTGGAGGAAATGTAAAGATGACCTGGCAGTTTTCCCAAAAGCTGACACAAATGCTTGATCATGTTAGACTCCCTAATGAAAAGCCATTCGGAAGGGAAAAGTCAGTAGCTGCATCTTGAGAAGCAGAGACGTGCCAAGTTTTTTTACTTACCTGATTTTAAAAATGAAGAGCAGGCTACCAGAAACATTTAAGATGTGAAATTAAGCACTTCTTGTTTGGCTTCACATTGTGACCTATTAATTAGGTGAAAGGTTCTGGACAGACACAGGATGATGGAAAGAAGCAAAAGCAGGAAGGTGGGATGGGAACTGGGGCCAGGAGCCAATGGAGAGGAGAGAAGCCAGCAGGAGGAGCTGAGCAGACAGGCTCCACTAGCTGTGCAGGACCCAGCAGCTAAGGAGCAAACTTGACCTTTTCTGGGGCATGGGCTTTTATAGTGCCGTGCCCTTCCACAGACCTCAGCTGCTCACTGCTGGAGCACACTATTGCGGACTGGGAGCTCTGATCAGGCAGTGGGCCAGGTGAGCCCGCAGCTTCCTTCCCTTACTTGCTATGATGAAAGGGTCACTTCCTCTTGGCACAGCTTGTTCCTCTAACATGCATTTAATGCCACGAAATGATTGGAAACCTGGAGGATTTATGGCTTGCTGTAACTTTTAAATCCACGGGGACATAAGCTTCCTGTGACAGGTTAGGATGATGTTACACTACCTGATTTGTAAATACGGGTCAACAGTAGACTTGGCTTCCAAAGGCCCCTCTTTTAGCATTTGGATGAGGAAACCAAATCTTTTCATAGAAGTCATTCCATTATCCTCATTATCAAGATGTCTCTCTCACACCAGTGTCTGAACTCTTTTAAGAACTTTTGTGTGTTTGGGGGGTGGAGGAGTCTCACTTGTAATACTGTTAAAGTATAGATGAGTGTCAACAGCTGTGGAGCTTGGATGGAAAGCCAGGGGTGCTGGAGCACTGTCTCTGAGCAGCAGTTGCTTGACTAACGACCCTGTCTGCTGTGCTGCAGGTGGAATAACACCCCCATGGATGAAGCACTACACTTTGGACACCATGATGTTTTTAAAATCCTTCAGGAATACCAAGTTCAGTACACACCTCAAGGGGACCCTGATGATGGAAAGGAAAACCAGACTGTCCACAAGAACCTCGATGGCTTGTTATAATGGTCTGAACCCCAGGACTGACATTACTTACCTAGTAATCGTGGGACACGATTATGGAGAGCATTGTATATTTCTATCTGGTAGTAATGTGTATTTACAACATCTGTCACTGCAGTGTTACCGGAGCTTCCTTCATTGTGCGCACACGACAAATCTGAGTTCTTTGGGAAAAAAATAGAAATGAAGCAGCCTCCCTTCATAATGTGAGCAATAGTTACCTCGTGCATTGTACAATTTGACGTAAAAGAGTAGTTCCCAATGCTAGCTGCACTGTGGTCTTCACTGTTTGTGTTTTGTAAATTTTCAAGCCCTGGTGATGATATGCTCATATGCACTTAGGATTGAGCTTTGTCGTACAGTCTGTCCACGGGGTCGATGCTGTTATTAGATGAAAATAGCGTGATCTTTAAGACTTTAAATATAGATTTAGTTTTGAGTGTTTGAGAGATCACTGCACTTGTATGGGTGAGTGTTTAAAATGTCTATCACCCTCACTTCACAGTGTGACTCTTTAATATTAAAATAGTTACTAACTGTTCAGAGAATATGCCGATTCTGATTAGATTTTATCAGGGAATCTGATGTTTGGTGACCAAAACATATGTGTGAATATAGTTCTAGCACTTTTAAACTTTCCTTTCCATACAACACTTGGGTCAGCCTCTCTGTGCTGTGTGGCTGTCAGCCCCCCCTCAGCTGGGAAAGAGAGCACTGGCTTACTATGCAGTTTTCATGTTCCCTCAGCAAGCCAGCAAGCCAGCAAGCCTCACATCTCTACCATCAGAGATACAGCTTGGCCATTTATCTAAGGAAGATGAGCCAAAATTATGACATCTAATCATCAGTCTTAAGAGTAAAGACAGCGATACCGTACACTTACAAGTTCTTTTCAGTTTCTACAATAAAGAAAAATTCTGAAATGCTTTCAGTTACCAAAGTTATAATGATATATTTAGGAAAAGCTACAAATAACACTTTGAATCCTGCTGTCAAATGTCTGCATCAAGATAGCACTTCTTTGTGGAGGGCCCTGAGTATCTTCTCTTCCTCTACTGCCTAACTGTTGGTGGGCTGTATCGTTCAATAAGATCACTTCATTTTAAATATAGACCCACCATTTCTTTGCTTTGGAAAAGTAATTTATGATTAACTTGGATAATAGGTAAAAGCGACCTTACAAAGAACATAATTGTCTAGGAGTCCCACATACTGGACCTACCCTGTTATACCTCCAAGAGATGAAGGGTATGTTAGTGAGGACTTTTGCACACAAGTGTATGCACACTTGACATACACATACACACACTCACACACATGGACTTCTTGGAAACTGCTTTATGAAATAAGCAAAATTCTCAACTACACAGACACTAGTGGTTACGACAGTAATACAGCATCTTTTGTGACCCTCACTATCTGCACTGCTTGCATCCACGCTTTATGCCTGGTGGCACATTATTCACCTGGTAACCTCCAGCTGCTTTGATCCTGTTTCAGTCAAAGTCAGCTTCAGCCACCTGCTCCATTCCCTAGCCAGCTCCAGCCTTGATGAAACTGGCTAATGTTCCTTCACTGGGACAGGCACCACGAATGTGTTTCTAAGTTCCAGAGTCTGTGGGGAGGATGGTGGGTGAGCAGCCAGNCCTGTCAATATGTTGCTTCTTCCACACCCCTCAAGACAGGTGGATAGGTGGCACTGACATCCCACACAGGGACAACCTCCAAAATTAAGGGGTGAACATGTTTTTTTGGAATCAACTGAGATGATGCTATTTCAATAGCAGCTGGCTTTTTGTGATTCAGTATGTGACTTAACTATTGCCAGTGACTTTGAGGATTCCCTCCAGTAATGGTTCTGTATAGTATTTGAGACAAATGTTTTCATCTTTTCTCAGCTCAGTGCTGTTTTGTACAGTCTTTGTCGCTTGGTTGAGTATGCTCTTTTTCCTGTGCCAGGTCTTGCTCTGGCTGTTCACTACTGGCTGATAATAACAAGGACTGTGTGTGTGTGTGTGTGTGTGTGTGTGTGTGTGTGTGTGTGTGTGTGTGTGAATGAGCTGCTAACTGCTGCCATCTGTAAACTCCAAAGATCTGTTTGTTTTGGCTTTACAATCTTAGGTAATTTTTCTGTATCCCGGAACCATTACATGATCATGTTGCTTTGAAGATCTTTCTCTGCCACTGCTTCTGCTATCTTGGTTCTGACACCCCTGTCTGGTGATATGCTATACCCCAGTGCTGCCTACACGTGCTTTAGCTGTAGAGCTGGGTTTACTGTTTATCCAGCTGTCCGTCAGGGACTTGATAACCTGATGTTTGATGTAGGTCCCTGCTGGGGAGTCCACAGCTATGAATGTATTTACTTCTAACATTTCCCAAAACAAAACCTTAAAACTATAAGTTGTAAGTATTCTGGAATTGGGAAATACTTATTTTAAATGAGATCAGGTAGTGTTGCTTTTTACAGCATAATAAATACGTGTAACAACAAACTATGAGAAAAAGTATTTTTTTTAAAAATAACTAAGGTTTTCTCTGTGCTGTTGGGTTGGAAGTCTGTAGCTGGTTTACATCCAGCCTGGTGTGAGGCAAGCACATAGAATTGGGTGGGAAGTTTGGACCACACGACCAAGATAAGAACTGAGGACCTAGCTGTGAAGGTTAGGGGTGGACGGGCTAGCTGAGTCCTCTAGAAGCTCATACCATGCTCTTACACCATGCCATGGAAAGTATCGTTGAATGAAGACATGTTTCCACAGAGCACTGAAATTTACCTCAAGAGCTGATCCAATCCGATCACACTGGGATCTGAGTTGCACTAGCTGGAGCTCCCCCCAATTCTTCACATGCTTTCAATTCCAGTGCCCAAAAGTCCTGTTCTTGGCGAAGCATTTTCTCTTGGGTGTCAAGTTAGCCTCTTAACTCCACAACAGTTATGTGCACGCCATACCAACCCCATCTTCATCTTATGGAAGTTATATTCCATAAAGCTGCTTGGTTTTAGGAGCTGTATCAGGCCATCTCTATTACTGATGTTTTAGAATTTGAAATGGCATGTGGAGTTCTCTAACCCATGCTTTTACTGATGAAGATGGGACCCAAGAGTGGACCACAGTATGGAACTCTTACTCCCATAGTATCTCCCTGACCCCTAACACAAAGTTACAGCTAACATCTTCACTTACTCATATATGCTAATGACGACTAACTGAAGCCTCTCAGGTGAGTTTTGGGGCCAGGCATGACTGCTGCATTGTTAAGTTCTGAAACCTAAGTCAGCTCCTACTGCACACATGTTTATCTGCAGATGGAAGTGTAGTAGGGGCGCAGAGCACACAGATAACCCCAGTAGTGAAAAGTTACATTTGTTAATATATTCATCATTCTCCTTTTATGGCATCTTTCAGAAGGTTAGGTTGATTTTTATATGAGTAAGTTCATAATCCATGGATGTTGAAGGAAACGACCCATGGATGTACTTACTGGGTGGCACTTAGTTGCTTTTATGAGAAGGGAATTATCTGCATATGAAAGGACTGAGTTAAAAGTTAGCAGGTGTGCATGTGTTTGGGGTTAGAAGGGTCTAGACTTAGTAGTCATTAAGGCTATTGTTTTTAAAGGAGGTGCAGTAAGCTAACCCAGCACGCTGGAGGGCATTACGAGAAGAGCTCATTTCTGTTCTAGAGTTTGGCCTGACTCTCAGCCTCATGGGGCTAGCCATGCCTCTTGCTGCCTTTTCATATGATTAGCAGAAAGTTCACCATGAAGCTAGCCAGTCACGACTCCAAAATATCATGACTTCGTTTCTAGACAAGACGGGGGGGGGCAGCTGCCAGCGCAGCCACAGTAGGGAATGAAGTGTCCCAGTGTTGTACAGAACTCAGAAGTCTGACAATAGACAGTGACTGCTCTGCCTTTGGGGCGCTTTACTCTTACTCTGTGTTCTCAGGATAAGTTTAATAAATTATGATTACTTTTTCCTTCAGTAAATCATATAGTACCTTTAAACTCCGAGTACAACATACACAACCCAATGGTAGAGTATCCCTGAACAGTCAAAGCTTTTGACAATACTAAGCAGCCTCAGCTTGTCACAGCCAGTTTAAATTCTATTTCTTGGAAATTATGTACATTTTTCTATAACATTTACATTATCTGTAGCTTTTGACTAATTTAAACAAAATGAGACTATGTGTATAAATGTTTTGCATTTGTGTGTGTGGGTGTGTGTGTGTCCACGTGAGTGCCTGATGCCCATGGAGGTCAGAAGAAGGCATCAGGTCCCCTGGAGCTGGAGTTACAAATGATTGTGAGCCACCAGGCCTTGTGGGTGCGGGACTGCTGAGCCTGAATCTACTGCAACAGCAACAAGTGCTCCGAGCTGCTGACCCAGCTCCCCGGCTCCCTTTGCTTCACAAGATCTCTACAAAACCTTCATGGGTAAAGTGACTCTGTTGAGCATATGGCCCAATGTCTTAGAACATCTTACACGTATGACAGTGGGGCATCTTTTATTAGTGCCTTCTAAACATCTAGAATAGCGCCTGGTTCAGGGCAGGCACTGACCATATTTGAGGAACAACTGAATGAATCTTAAACAAAAGATGTCTTCAGATAAATAATGCCCTAAGGATGAAGGACAGCCTCCCAGCTCCAAAAGTAGGTAAAAAAACAAACAAACAAACAAAAAAAACCTTTCAAAACCCTTTCCACCTTCGTCTGATGCTTCCCTGAGGCAGTCAGATGTCACAGGTCTGTCCTGTTTACTGAGACGAGCCTTCATTCCACAGTAGTTTTCAAGCAGTCAACAGAATCCACTTATGTACTGCGGCCTCAGGAAGTCCCTAAACCAACTTATCCCAAGTGCTCCATATGTGCTCTGTTCTTAGAAAATGCCATCCTAGTCATACGCAAACACACAGACAACCTTAAACTAGGACATGCTCGGTGACTTCTAACAGTCAGCTACATGAGAGTGTAAGTGGATGGCTTGCACTGACTTAGAGATGATCTCGTGGAGCCCTGCCTGCCTTGAATGACTAAACTCCTGATCCCCATGCCTCTACCTCAAAGTGGCCTCACCACTGTGCCTGCCCACTGGACTACTTAAACTGCCGTAGTTACTGTGACTGCAGGACAGGAAGCAGGGGTGACACTTGGGAAATATCAGTCTTCCTTTAAGATAGGACCAATATGGGTCTCAAGAGATGGTTCAGCAGTGAAGAGCACTGGCTATTCTTCCAGAGGCCCTGAGTTCAATTCCCAGCACCCACATGGCATCTCAAAATCGCATCTGACTGTGGTCCCATTTGACTGTAGTCTCATGGGATCCAGAGCTCTCTCCTGGTGTCCATACATTCAGATAAAACACCCATATACATAAAATATATACCAAAATAAATCTTTTTCAAAAAGCACTTAAAGAAGGACTGATACTGACACGAGATACATATTAAACCAACTCATAACACTAGACATTTTAAATATCTTTATATTAAATAATAATAGGAAATTAACATAATTTCAACATTTCTTGAAGTGTCAGCTAGTTCAACAGAATGAAATTGTAACAAACTGTTTCAACAGACAACAGTGTAAAGCAATGGTTAGGTCTCAGCATTGGAAAACAACTTTTTAAATGTTTTGTTTCTTGGTCATTTCATTTTGTCACAAAAAAGAGGAGGCCTCTGCTTCGCTGTTTTCCCTAAGGACTGTGCACACTTACCGTGGTACACACCTGCACTCGGGTTGTAAGGTGGCCTGACCTTCACCAAAGTGGAACAGACTATTATGGGACAGCACTGTAGGCGCAGCTGCTCAGCAGTCTGTGAGAGCTACCCAGAAGAACCAACCCAAGACCAGAACCACCAGGCTGTGATCGTACCACAGCATGTGCCACAAAACATCATCCCTCAAAACAGTGACAAAACACAGGACAGACCATTTGTGAATGCAGTTGTCAAAAAAAACACATTCATCAGTAACAGCGGTTCTCATGCATTTATAGGGAGTTCTTTAAAATTTATCTGACCAGGCAGTGGTAGTGCATGCCTTTAATCCCAGCACTTGGGAGGCAGAGGCAGGTGGATTTCTGAGTTCGAGGCCAGCCTGGTCTACAAAGTGAGTTCCAGGATAGCCAG
>NC_034594.1:31665602-31709492 GCF_900095145.1 Mus pahari | reverse complement strand
AATAAAATAAAATAAAATAAAATATAATAAAATTATCTGATACTCGTATTTGGCCAATGATTCAAGAAGTCACTGCTTTTTTCAAGTTTATGGCTAATTAAGACAACCAGCTAAACCCGATAAAGTCAGCCCACTGAAAAACATGAGTTAAACTGCTGGGTTTACCTATATCTAATTTCAACTAAAAAAAAAAAATTGCTTTAAGAAAGCTGGCCTCCTTAATGGATGTGCAAAGACAATTTTATTCAATCCATGACCAAAAAGACAACAAAAACCATTTAGCTTGGTGGAGTACAGGCTGAAGAGAGAGTACTCATGAAAATGGTCTTACTTCTATTGGTGTTTAGTTTTGTTTAGCCATTGCCACCAACAAAGCTAGTGCCTGAAGAGAGCAACCATGCCTCTGCAGAAGCTGCAGTAGGGGACATGACTGTTTTCTTCCCACTCACATGAAGGATGGCCACTGTCGTTTGATAGAGCACTGTATCTAAAGTTGACTTTGAACTGTGCCATATGTAAAACAGTGGAAGACTTCCAGCCATACAGGAGAGTGCCAATATGTCCCGGGACAGAAACATTCCTACATCAAGAAGGTGCCCCCCACCCCCATAAGTATGCATCTTTCCAGTGACATGCAGCACTTGGGCACTGGTTACAGAGCATTACTCAAGTGACTACTCCTCACCTTGCCCAAAAAGCATTCTAGTCCTGATGCTTGGGTGGATCTCTTGGTTTTTGTTTACAAAATCCATTTTGCAAAAGTGACTTTCCATTTCACCTTCAGCAAGATGCACGAAGTCCTTCAGAGTAACAGGTTTCTAATTAGAGAAATACCCACTTTCTATCAGTAGGGCTCAACAAATGTGATGCTCTTTCTTGCATTTCCCTAGAAATACAGCATATGAAGGAACAGTAGCAGGAAGGAATCACAGATGGGAAGAAAAATGTCGCCAGAGAGAAATTCGTGTTTATACTGTGCTCATCTGCAAAAAGACAAAATGTAGTTAGGTTCATTACATGGACTTTATGACATGTGATTCATGTATTTCACACCATTGCCCTCCCTAGAATAGAGAGCAGGAGAATGCTCCCTACAGCGAACCACCACCATGGAACCGGAAGGGCTACTATGTCCTATCATTCTTCCGGAACTAATCTGGGCCTTTTACACCACCTAAACTGATGGATTATTACTGTCTGGCCTCCTGGATTAATTTTGTGACTCATCCCAGACACACTATATAAAGCTTTCTGCTGTTATGCAAGTCTGGGGACAGCAGCACAGCAAATCAGCTCATTCAAAACGGGTGTGAGGAAATGCTGAGCCATGTGCCAGGGGGAGAGGGGGAGAGGGGGGAGGGGAAGGGGGGAGAGGGGAATGATGACCTTCCCTTAAAGGCCACTGAGTAAGCAAAATAAGCAAGGCCGGTGTTTCAGACGTGGGCCAGTAAATCAGAAGTCAAATCACTGTCAAGCGCCTCGCTCCCTCCCCAGGCTGCGAGCTGCCCTGGGTACAGGAGTCAGCAAACTGCTCTTCAGAGAACACTGGCCTGCCCCTGACTCTGACTTCCACCTTGGTGCAGTTCCGGATGTCTTAGAGATGGCTCTGTTCCTCGGCCGCTCTGAAGGCATTTGTGGCACAACTGTTGCAGGGTATGGGCATGTGTGTGCTACTGGCATCAGGGATTCTAGAGAGTAGAGGCCAGGGTGCTGCTAAATGTCCTTCAGGGTTTAGGACAGCACCACAGTGGAGAATTCTACAGCCCTGAGTGCCCCAACACAACACACCGCTCGACTGCAGAGCCTCTCTTGAGTTTTAGGAAAGCTATTTTAGACTGAAAAGCGTGTTGAAGGGTTTGCCTCCAGCTGCAGTCTGGCCGATGGCACCAATCTATCCTTAAAATGGTGTGCTGCAGAAGCAGGGGAGAGGGGAGAGAGAGAGAGGAAGACAACCTGCACCCATATCCTCTCACTGTGTGACTGGCTTACTAACCTCTGTTAACCTCAAGTTCTTCATTCGCTAAGCTGGCTAACTGTGCCTAACACATAGGTTCTGGTCAAAGTAGAAAGTCTGAAAGCACATATAAAATGTCCAATACAACAGAAGAAAACTAGTAGACACTCTGTTAGTATGAGCTCTGGGCAAAGGCCTCTAGGAAAGTAGGCTACGTCTATTCCAGTCCATAGGGACTTGTTTGGAAATGTTAGACTAAACAAATACCCAGGTCCCATTACAGAGAGCAGCACCAGCATACTGGCCCTCGTACACAATTCCTCAGGAGCCTGAGAGCCAAGGCTGGACCAACCATCAACCCTGACTACCTTTTTAGTCCACGGGCCACCTCCACCTCAGAGCACACAACTAATTCCATTTGCTTGTTTTGTGACAGAGTATGTAGCCCTGCATGGGCTCCACTAGGAGACCTTCCTGTCTCAGCCTCCTGACGGCTTGGATTAGAGACAGAGCCATCTCACTTAGCTCACATGCTGTAATTCCAACAGCAAATGTTAGACAGAAGTCAAGAATAAGCTTGAGGACAGAGCACGTCATGGTGGCCTTACGGTCGGTCACTTGACAGGCCGATCTCATTCTTCCCTGGTCTAAGCAGAGCAGGGCCCCTGCTAGAGCCCCTGAGATTGTTAGGGGTTCTACTGTGATGAGTGGACATTTACTACATACTAATTTATTGTATCTGTATATCTTTAAGTATATCTTTATTACATAGATTAAACAAAAAACCCACTGGAACGTAATAGCTACAGGGGGTGTCCAAAGACTACAAACCCGTTTCCTGGAATTTGTTTGAGGGTGTCAAAAGGCCCCACAATATCACCTTCCAGCATACCAAAAGCAGTGCTCTTTGCACAAACGGAGGAACTAACAGCTTAGTTCTCTGGTCACAGACAACAATGGTGATGACAGTTGGAACGCCACATGCCAAGTTCCAGTCACAGGCTCCTCACCCAGCACTGCCTTCACCTTAACAGATGCAAACAGATTCTGCCTGGTGCATGGGAGAAGCTTGACAGGCACGACCTATCAAGGGTGGCGGCGGCAATGGCGAGGTGACTTTCTGAGCAAGGGTTGTAAAAGCTCACACCCTGTGTTCTGGACCCTCTGATCTATTTTACATTTTCTGAATCAGGCTTTGCCATTACTCCATTTTGGTTCCATGGACCAAAGCCTCATTTTTATCAAGAAAAGAGCTATTCTGTGATCACACTAGCAATGCTTAAGAGTCAGTCAGAAAGCTAGGAGAAGGCGTTCTCTAAGATTTTTAGTGTGAATAGTGAGGTGAAGAACACAGTCAAAGTCACACGGGAAAACACCCATCGCTGAGCTGACATCCTAGCATGCCCCAGCACGGGAACATGTGTGCATGAAGCTTTACCCACCCATTCCCAAGCCTCTCTCCCAGCCCCTCCTCTGACCTTCCCTCTCCTTCCTGAACACGTTTGTGTTATGCACAGAGCACATGGTGATGAAGAAAGGCCTGCGATAGCTACGGGAGTTATTTTTGAAAGCGTTAGGCAAGCTTTGAAAAATGAACTGGGTTGAATCCATGTGGAAAAGAGCTTAAAATTAGACTGCATCAGCGAGACTCCAGTCACCCAAACAAAAGCCGTGGGATGAAGGGTCTCAGGCTGAAAGGCGAGTGGTACTATTTAATCTGCTGAGAAACATTCTCCCAAAGGAAGATTTTTCTTCTGCAAGCACGTATTTCTGTTTAGAAAGGGAGACACAGTAATTCACTATCTGAGCCGTTCATTCTGCCCAAGTCCTTGACAGCGTCAGAAGCTGGCAGAATGAGTTTGTTCTGAGATAGAACACAAGCAGAACTGTTTAACACTGCTCGGTAGTGCGCAGTCAATGTAACCGACAGGCGGTCAGCTTTTCCTAAGATAAATCCTTCACTGAGGGCCCAGCCAGAAACAGCAGCCACAGGAAAATGTCTACCCCTGAGAACAACCTTGACCCCTTAGTGTGTGAGCTGTCTGCCTCAAAGCAGACAGCAATGTGAACTGCTAGGGATAAAATCCTGCTGATCAAACAGGTAGCTTACACACAAGCTTATCTCTAAAAAAAATTAAAATAAAATAAAAAGAAAAGAAAGGCCTTTTCTGCCTCAGGCTTCCCCAAGGTGGAAATACCCCGCTACAGAACTCACCATACTGTCAAACTCAGAGCCCACTATCCGGGACATCTCATCAAACTCCTCTGGAGACATGGGAAGCAGGTTGTCTGTGGTCTGAAGTCTAGAAGGGTGGCTGGAACAGAGAGGGGAAAGGACAGGGTCAACACCTGAGTAACGTAGGCTGAGACGCTTTCTCTATCTGAGACTGGGGGATCACTTCGTAGTCTTATTTCAGAAAAGTGTACACTTTATAAAACGTAACTCACAGAGTACAGCTCACGGGAGGTTTATGTCCCCAGCCCGGCCCCTTGGGTTACGCTAGACTTTAGAGACAAGCAGTCGCCAGACTGAAGCCTACACCATGGCTGCCTGGGGAGCCTCGCTGTGAACGTGCGCGGTGGCATCCTGAGGTGGTGGACTCTCGAGGCTCACCCTGGACAGAAAAGCACCAGGAGATGTCTGGGGATTCCCTCTTCCCTACCTTGAGGTCTATGCAGATAAGGCTGCTCCACAGGGTTCTACATGAAGGCTACATCCATTCACCCCCAGACAGTGCCGCAAGCAAATAACTGACAATGACTTTTCCAACACTTTCTACCTTCTATGGAATGAAACGACAGAATCAAAGCAGGTGGAGAAAATGGACCCCAGTTCCGACTTTGGCCTTCGCTTGAAAAGAACTGCTTTCCCACTCAATGAGTTTTGGTTTTTCTTTTTTATTTGTGCTTTTGTTTTTTTCAGAGTGTCAGTTTGGGGAGTCCTCACATACAACTTTGTTTCATTTTTGTTTATTGTGAGTTTGGCTGGCGGGTTGTTGCTGCTGGTATTTTTTATCTTATGGCAATAAAATGCCAGTAAGCATTGACACCAGGACTAGTTATGATCTTTCCAGAATGTCCAACTGTGGTGGCAACATCAGTTACATTGGAAAAGCAAGCCATGAGCCATGAGCCAGTGCAATCAATGGACCCCAGCCAGGGACGGGGCTGGCCTGCTGTTCTGAACAAGCCAGTCTTCTGTGCTCACTTACACTTCAGACACAGAAATCAACTCAGTCTTGATGTATCCAGTTCTCTTGGGGTCGTCAAGCTCCATCGGTTCTGGTGCTACAAGCAAGCATACCGTGTACACTTCACATTAGCAGAAGTCACATGGGAATAGAACAGTCGCTCTGAGGGATCAACTCGGATTTGCTTGACAGTTTAATGTCCTGGGATTCTGTGGGGTCATGACCTTCCTGCTTAAGTCAACTGGAATCCTAGTGGGAACGGAGAAACCACCAGGAAAGAGCTAGGAGTCTAGCTACTTCCCTCTTCCCAAGGCTTGAAATCCTACAAGGTGAATAAAGCCCCAAGTGTGCAAAGGTCTCTCTGGTCTAGCTGATGGAGTACGCCCGGCGCTGGGGCTGGCCTAAAGGCATCCTCGCTGCAGGGTTAAAGTACCGAGAGCGAGACTTCGGATTCCAAAAGGCTATTCTATTAGCTTTGTGGCAAAGCTGGAGGGATCTAACTTGAACTTTTCCAAATGTAATCCCACTATGACCTGGGAAGCAGACTTGTACCCTAAGAGGAGGCTTCCTGTTTGTGTCGACACTAACAACAACAGGTTCCCACAAGTAACTGAGCCTGCCTGAGTGGGCCACTCACTGATCCTGCACCTCAGTTCCCTTCACTTTAACCCAAGCAGGCTAGAAGAAATAGGTTAGCCTTGCATCCTCCCCTTTATTCCATTTATATGGAAGAAGGAATAACAAATATACAAGACCAGAAACAAACTTTTCTAATATCCTTAAAACAGAAATACGTATTCGTCTCTTAATAGCCACATTAGGCCAATCAATGCATTTCACCTCTATTGCGTTTATGCTACGTTTTAAAAAGCCTGCTTCATTAATTCAAGAGAACGATAGTTTGATAATGCTATGTGGTGGCATTTGTGCCACTACAATCCGCCCATAGCATAGCGAGGACCAATGTCTGGGAGCCATGGAGCACCGGGAAAGGCCTTGATGCACTCTCCCTCACAGGTGCCGCAAACCGCTCAGCACTCACCTTCCTTTGGTCTGGAATAGTACTTCCCGAAGGCATGGTCTTTGTCAATATTGGGGTACAGGTACTTCAGGGGGTTCTCTGGTATATTCTCGGCAGCCATGACTTTGTAGTTGCGAATAATATCTGGGAAGGTAACAGCTGAAAGTTCTTTTTTCGTGTAGGGCTCGACAGCATGGAAGTCGGGTTCTACAGGGAGGAAACCAGTGAGGTCCAGTGAGTACCAGGTGCCCCAGAGAGAGAGCACTAAAGCAAGGTGGACACAGCCCGGGGGAATCAGAGAGTCTGCTGCACTTTTAAAGGCATCACACTCCCACTCTAAAAGGAGGAAAAACAAACGCTGTCTCCACTGTTTAGGAACAACATTCTTGTGGGTCTTCATCTCGTAGATATCCAAACCCCTTCAGGGGCTAACTCTAGCCCAAACCATCTCTAAAAGCTTTCATCCTTAGCAAAGCAAAGCCTGTCTGCAGATAGATAATCAATCTCTCTCTCTCTCTCCCTCTCTCTCTCTCTCTCTCTCTCTCTCTCTCTCTCTCTCTCTCTCACACACACACACACACACACACACACACACACAGTCATTAGGCTCAGGCTACAGATCAAGTCATTAAAGATGGGCTTGCTTTCTCCTTTTCCTTTCAGACAGAAAATCCCTATTTTATTAAAACAAGCAATTCTTGAAACAAAACCAGGATGCTGTGTGCTGTTCTTCCCTCTAGCCCTCCAGGGAATATGCTGTGTCTCAGTTCTCTCCTGTCTGGAGCCTGGATCCTCACCTCTGGGTGTGCACTACTCCTCCGAGCTTGGGTTCTCCCTCTCCCTCTCCCCCACCCCCACCGCAACCCAGCTCTTCCCCCCTAACTACCCTACAGCCTAAATCCCTGTAGCTGGTGCCGCCCTGCCCTGCTTGAGCTTTCCTGGCTGCAGAGTGCTTTCCCCTTTGATCAGTTTCTCAGCCCCATCCATCTCTCAGGGGATGTGAACCGCCAGGAAAAAAGAAACCAGGCAGACCTCAGCGCCCACTGCCTGCATCAGGCCCTGATTCCAGGCCGCCTGTTTCATTGGAAAAGATCACAAGACTATTCTTTCTGAATCTATCCAAAGAAAACAGAAAGTCCTAGGCCATTCAGCTTTCCTTATGGTTCTCCAAGCAAGCCTTAAGCAACTATCAGTTTGTTAAATTACTCTTCCCAAATGTTCTGTTCAACCTGTATAGTACCGTGGTTTTGGAGTGCTTTAGTCACTTGGTTAACTAGAAAACTAATACACGGCAGAGATGAAGGTACAGCTCCTCTGCTTGAAGGTGGATGGAGCTGCACCTCGCCCTAGCAGTCCCTGCTAGCAGTGTGTGGAGGGATCTGCAGGGATACATCTCACAAAGCCTGTCCTCACACGGGCACTCCAGTCTAGAATGGGTTGAGTCTGAAGTCGTACACTGTGGGAAATGTGATCCTTTCCAACAACTGGGAGCAGACAGGATTGATTCACATCCTTGATCTGCAGGCAGTAAGCCTGAGAGAAAGGAAAAACTTGGCCTTGCTTTGAAATGCATCATTTCCACAACACATTTCCGGGCAGCATATCGCCAGTGTTCACACCGCTTTAGGTCTCTATGGAGAGCCAGGTTGTGTAATTATAGGATATGCTACTTCCGTTCCAAAGCTATTCCAACGGGCTGCTCCTCGGCGGCAGATTACAGACACATGTGGCAAGGTGGCATGCAGGAGATACTTCACTTACCCCCTCCGTTTTGGGACCGTTCCACCCATGTGAACGTGATGGCCCCTTCCCGGGAGCTCTCACTGAACCTGAGCAGGAATGTCCCTGGCTGCTGATCCTTGAGCAGAGCGCGTTCTCGATCCTTGCTGATGAAGCCCATAATGCACCTGGGTATTAAAGAGATTAATGAAGACGCTTTGTGTTTCACTCGTGATTTTAATTTTCCATTTTGACTTTCAGTCTAAGAAAACAGCTGCCACCTGACAAGAGAACATACCATGAAAACGAATGCTTTCAAAATGTTTAACTGGCACTTAAAGGGAGCGTCTCGCTTACAGATACACATGCTAAGTAAGAATCAAGATGAACGCAGCATGGCGTGTGGCTCGGTAAACAGGCCATGCGTCTTCTGCTGTTACTTGCTGACTTTAAATACCATGACAACGTCTGCATCTTGTACTGGAGATGCAGCCTCAGATAACAGATTTCAGACACCATCACTTCTGGTCAACTGACAGGTACCACTGAGGTATCAGTTGATACCTGGAATGAATGAGCTAAACACTTTCTCTTTCTCTCTCTCTTTCCTTCTGTCTTCCTTCCTTCTTCCCTTCCCTTCCCTTCCCTTCTCTTCTCTCCTTCTTTCCTTCCTTCCTTCCTTCCTTCCTTCCTTCCTCCCTTCCTTCCTTCCTTCCTTCCTTCCTTCTTCCCAACAAAAAAGACGGAGTCTCACTGACAGCCTTGGCTGCCTGGAACTTGCTGTGCTATGAGCAGAGACCAGCCTGCCTCTGCCTCAGCCTTCTGCTGAGGTTAAAGGTCTGCACTGCCCTACCTGGTGGTTTCTGATTCTTAACTAGGGCAGTACAGTAAATACTGACAATGTTTATGGGAATGAATAAATACATTAATGACACTAAGAGGTCTTTGTTTTTAATTTAGCTTTTGAATATATAGATATAAATAGAGATTTAGATATCCTAAGACATGCTTAATCTCCTGAGGGTGTCCTTTCAAGGAGCCTTATACCAGGTAAGTGTGCATCTCTGAGCAAGACAAAAACCCTGCCAAATCCTGAAGGCCAGCCCGTACTCTGTCCCAGCCTTAAGAGCACTCAGTGACCCTTACCCATCATTCCAGAGGCACAACAGGTGCTTCTTAATAAGCTCGAGGATGGTGTCAATCCAAGGCCAGAAGGAAAAATTTTTATCATTGATATTTTCCTGCAAGTATACAAATGCACAATTGGTTAACCAAAGCACTGCTTTGCCCTGCCCCTCCAAAGAGACCCCAGATCAGGCAAGAGTGGCAGTCATTCCTGAGTGGAGATGCCTGGCTGGCTCCCCCCACCCCCACCCCCGGCCCCAGCCCTCTTTCCCGAGAGCAGCACCCAGCAAAGATGACTTCCCAGGTGACTGGAAACCAAGAGTGTGCTCACTGCAGCAGAAGCCAGTGTGAGCTGCTCTGCTCCAGCTGGCGCCACCCTGTGCAAGGTGCCCTCGAGCTGGGGGCAGCTCTGCACAACCGCACGGCACACGGTTCACACGGCCTTAGCCAGAACCCCGCTGATTAAGAGGCTGGTGTGAGGGATGTGGAAGAATGTTATCACTCAGGCAGGTGCTTCCTGCCTGGCTCTGCTCGCAGACCAACCTCCCGCCCTGCAGGAAGGTAAACAACTTGTCCTGGTGGGAGTGTGTGTGTAGGGGGGGAACAGATGGACACGCCAGAGTAAGCAGCCGGTGGAGTGCCACAGTGAGAACTAGGAGAGCTCCCAGAGTGGGAAGCACTCGGACTCAGGATGTAAACCCCAGGGAGGACCCACCTTACAAAATCTTGTCCATGGAATAAGACCATCGGGGCCAGCATTAGGGCCTAGAAACAAACACAAAAACCAACAAACAAACAAACAAAAATCACCTTTTTACCAAACAGAAATTGATCTGCTGCTCTAGTTGGACTGAGAGCTCTTGTATCTGCTGCAAAGGTGACTACATCAGAGGTGATATTCTCTGGTATATTAACTTGAAATGGGCCAGCAATTACACAGACTCAGAGGGCCAGCAAGCAGTTTAAAACCTACGAGTGAGTGGTGGTTCTGTTTCACCACCACCCCCGCCAACTTTTTTTTTTTTTTTTTTTTTTTTTTTTTTGAGACAGGGTTTCTTTGTGTAGCCCTGGCTGTCCTGGAACTCACTCTGTAGACCAGGCTGGCCTCGAACTCAGAAATCCGCCTGCCTCTGCTTCCCTAGTGCTGGGATTAAAGGCGTGTGCCACCATTATTTTCTTAGTCAGGGTCTCCCCGTGTAGCTCAGTCAGGCCTCAAACTCATTGCTCCCCATCCTTGTCTCTGAGACCACCAGCCTGAGGTGACAGATGTGCACCGCCACGCTGCTGTCTGTTGGTTCCAACAGCATGAAGGAATGCATGGGGGATTACTGAGATCGGATTATGAAAAGTGCAGAGGAGCATTAAGCCAGCCATCTGGTGCCTCTTAGCTCCTTTTCCCAGAGAGCAGGCAGAGCTCTATAAACCCACCCCCAAGACACGCCCTTCCAGGCTGATCTGACTTTGGCATGATCCCTGTCTCCCTGAAGGCTCTGGGGAGAAGCCCTCCTTGTCTCTACTCAGCACCACTTCCCACTGTTCCTCTGCCTACATGAAGTCCCTCCCCACCAAAGGCCTACAGATCAAATGTGCAGTTCCAAATAAGGCCGAGACCACCTCCGGGGGATTTTATAAGCTCCCTGTACTTAGGTATTTCCCTCAGCCTTCTCAAAAATTGGACAGTGGTTCAAACTGATACAAACCATAAACATAATTAGCCATATGAATTAACACAGCATGTGGTCTGAGCTGTTTAAAGGAAACCACTGATAAGCTACAACAAGCAGGAAAAAAAAAATCCTTGTATGTCATCAACTGTGGATACAGAACAAGGCCCTAGTCCCTTGTGAATGTGCACATGTGAGTGACGACCCTTCCAGGGACATTCAGTTAAGTAAGACCCACTTCGTCTACCGTCTGCATCACCCTGCTACACAGACAGCAAACCTGCAACAACGGTATTGATGGAATTTTAAAGGCATGCTTCAGCTACTCCGGTTCATTGGGAGGTCTGTCGGTGATAAGGGAGGCTTTGACTTTTCACTGTAGAAAGTGAGTCTTCTGACATTAGCCACTGAGAGAGAACTATCTGCCACGGTCCAGGCTGCCTGATCAGACAAAACCGTGGCTCTGCCTCCCGCAACAAGGGCCCAGCTGGCACAAGACCCTGGGGACTTTAAGCCTGGAACTTGATTATGTAAGGGACTTTCCTCTTTTAGTTCTAAGGATGTTAAGAGCTCGTCTCGCTCATCGATATCTTATTTCAGGCTCATAATCTAAAAATTTCCCTTTAAGATCCTGGCTCAGACATATCAGTGTAAGAGAATAAGGGTCATTGTTCCTTTACCAGAACTCAATGGTGTTTTCAAAGCCTTCATCTCACTTGGCTACAATCAGCTGTAGTTAAGAAACTAACTGATTTTTAGCACTCTTGTACCTCTAAGAAACAGACTAAGGGATAACTGAAGGAGAAGGCTGACTTGTGGGTGCCATGTCCAACCATACCCAGCAGCTTCTCTCCCAGCATGCTCAGTTGGTCTGCGTTCAGACCTCTCTTGGTGACTGATGAAAACTGCCAACTCAACACCTCTGAGAGCTGGGACCACCTCGCACACGGGGGGTTCAGGAAGAAGGAGAGATTCTGCAGAGAAAACACCCAGAAGCTGGAGTTACGAAGGAGCCACCTGCCCCAGACACAGCCTGCCCCAGAGCTCACTGCCGGCTTGTGACACACAGGCAGTCACAGCCGGGGATGAGAATCCTCAGAAATTAGCAGGTTCATGCTGTGAGTCTATTTATTTATAACTCCAAAATCAATACTTGAGGCAAGTTTGTGGTCCTAGATTGATGTTCCTTCCCGGCTAAGATAGAACAAAACATCCTAGCTTTTTGTTGCAGCTCACAATTATCTTGGCCTCTCTGTTTTTCACATTTTTGTCATTTTTGTTAGTGACTTCATTGTTTAAAATGGTGCTAGCCATGGGGGGGGGGGGTGCATCATGGAGAGCGCATGTTAGATAAGCTTCACTCAGGCACGTGTTACAGTGTAACAAGTCGCCAGATAGACCAGATAAGGTGCCTTTAAAAAGAAACACACTCAAGTTACCTATAGATGGGCTGCCAAGAATGCGGCGGTGCGACTCAAGGGTTACAGAAACTGAGCTCTACATTTTCCCCTGGGAGCAATGATTCTGTATTTGATTAACCAGAGCTCCTGACTACTTTACAGAACGCAGTATTTCCTAATGAGAACCAACGGACCAGTCTGCAGCGCCTTCCTGCTCTAAGAAAATGCATGCCTATTTAACAAGTGCATACATTTTAAAACAAGCAACACAGAAAGACTCCCTCCCTCTACAGCCAGAAAAATAAAGCCATCGACTGCCTGAGTTCATCCACACGGAAGGAAAAATCACTGTTCCTGTGCCCAGCACATACGTGTGACGATTTTCCCATCACACAAGGTCCTCATGGGTGCCCTGGGGCTTGGGACTATCTTCCCCAACACCTGGTGATGGGAGCAGGCAGGCAGGCAGGCAGGCAGGCAGCAGCAGCAGCAGCAGCAGCAGCAGCAGCAGCAGCAGCAGCTGCCTTGGTTAACTGTACTAAAGCACATGTGTTTTCCGTACCCTGGGCTCTGTTACCAGCATGTTGTACCACAGGATAGATGCCCAGCCACTGGGGAGTTGGCTGACGTTGGAGATCACCACGACAGGAAGAGAGGTGGTCTGAAAGTGAACAAAGACCTTGAAATCATCTGACTCTCCCTTCTAGTAGCTAAACACTCAACAGTGGCTAGCACAATCAGAACATTTCTTTTGCAAAATTTTAAGGTTAATTCAAGTCTCCAGCTTCCTAGATCATTAAGGTCAACATAGTATTCTCTGGAAAAGATCACTTTGGGGACAAAAGAGATGGTTCAGTAGTTAAGGGCACTGCCTGATCTTCCAGGGGGCCCAAGTTTGATTCCTAACACCGACATGGTGGCTTATAGCTGTCTGTAACTTGGGTCCCAGGGGATCTGATGGCCTCTTCTGGCCTCTGCAGGCACCACACATACATGTGGAGTACAGACATACATGCAGATAAAACATTCATACACAGAAAAATTTAAAAATATTAATAATTTTAAAGAGATCATTTTTTTTAACAATTAGGTAAATAAGTCTGAAATAAGAACTGAAAAATAAGCCTTTGTGCAAGTAAAGATAACGTGTCTTCTCCCTTAGGAAGCTGCAAATCTTACCTCCAGGTCAATCACCAAGCCTGGCTGGCACAACTGGGTTTCAAAGCTAAGAGAGTGAAGTTCTTCGGTGACAATGAGAGGCCCCTTCCAAAAGGAAAAGAAAATAGCTCTCAAAACCCAAATAGGTTATAGAGATCCTAAAATCAGCTGTGATCCAGAACCTGGGCTTCAGAACTCGCTAATACCCCAGATTTTACTCTCCCGGGCGTCTTGGTGTTCCCTCAAAGGCGTTTGTAATTATGGCAAGGATTATGTGTTCAGAGACAGAAACACCAGTGGGAAAGTGGCAACTACAAGTGGGTTTATCCATGAGCTATGACCCCTTGACCTCCAGCCATCTGCCTGCTCCCACAGACTACACACCTTACAGGGGCAGTGGAGGGGGGGTAGTCTTAATAGTCAGAGCCTCTCCTGAAAGTGCTAACCCACAAATGTTTGGCCCTAAGTGCTTTGGTTTGTTAGAAAGAGATAGTTTCAAAGTGACTTCCACACACAGCTCTTCTGTGTCACACCATCTTGGAACTATAGAGATAGCTGCTAGACCTAGAAGGTGACAAAGACAGAGGAGACTGTATCTGTGCTGCACAGACCAGCATTTGTCTTGTAGCTGCAGTGACCTCCAGTGGTTGTGATATGGAATGACAGCCAACAACGTGTGCTCCAAGGACAATTTCAAACCAACCCAGGCCCAGACTAACCCTCTGTTCATCTCTCATCCCCCTCTTTTCTTCTCCCAACACCCCTCTCTCTGAGAAAGGGTTTCTCTGTGTTACAGCCCTGGTTGTCCTGGAACTCTGTAGGTCAGGCTGCCACTGTCTCCCAACTGCTGGGATTAAAGGCCTGCACTACCATGCCCAACCATTTCTCATGTTTCAATCGCCATGAACAGAACTTCTAAGGCCCAGGTTGTAAAACAGGATCTATGACCGAGCAATGCTACGGTGTAGGAGCTGCAATGGCAGGGAACCGTCGCCATCGCTAGATCTTCAGACTCAGTCACTGTGCTGGCTAACTTTATGTCAACCCGACACAAGCAAGAGTTATCCGAGAGGAAGGTACCTCAGTTCAGGCAGTGCCCCTGTAAGGTTCAGCTATATGGCATTTTCTTAATTAGTGATTGATGGGGAGGGTTCAGCCCTCTGTGGGTGGTGGTGCCATCCCTGGACTGGCCTCTATAAGACAGCAGGCTGAGCAAACTAGAGGAAGCAAGCCAGTAAGCAGCACCCCTCCGGGGGCTTCTGCATCATTTCCTGTGAAGTGAAAATTCTGAAATTTTGGTTTCTTAAAAAAAAAAGACAGAAATATTCTGAGTATGTTTTCATTTTAACCCCAGGTGTGGGGATACCTGGCTGCTTTGGACTGTCCGCAGCAGCTGACTGACGCAGCAGCTGACTGTCGTGCCTCCTGCTCTAGCAGAGGCACAATTCTGCCAGCTATAGATAGTCTCTGCAATCGTGTGACATTTGAAATTCTGGAAGTTTCGGAGAGTATATAAATGCTAGGGCACTGAGGAGCCTCTAATCAGCGGGAAGTGGTGTCTAACAATAACATCACTCTCTTTTCAACCCCGACTTCATTCTGGGATCTCTTTCCTTTCCTCTCAATCCTTTTGTTTTTTTCTCTCTTATCTAGTGTTGGGGGGTTGAAAGGGTGAGGTAAAAAAGGGTGGAAGAAAAAAAACCCACAAAGTAGCAAAATCCAGATGTCCTCCTGCCTCTGTGTTCCTCCCTGCTTGAGTTCCTGTCCGGACTGCCTTCAGAGATAGACAATGTGGAGGTTGAGTCAGTTAAACCCTTTCCTCCCCAGTCTGCTTTTGTTCCCAGTGTTTCCGTGCAGCAGTAGAAACCCTAACCCAGGCAGTCACCTTCAGCCTCTCCAGCTCTGCTGTGCATGCTGAGGGAAACCATGCTAACTTCCGGGCCTTCGTTTCTTTACCCAGGTGAACACACCCCATCTGGTTGGCTCTCTTTGTTGGGTCTCTGTTGGCCAATGAGACCATGGGTTAAGCTGCCTTTCAACCGGGAAGTCCACAGGAGAGCGTTTTTATCATCCCCACAGATACCCCGAGCAAGCCCTCTTCCACACCAGGTCCCAGGACGCTGATGCGTCCTCTAGGAACAGAACTGTTCTGTTAGGACCCGCTAGCCACCCACAGATGCTCACCTCGTTAGTTCTGTTCCCAGCATTCTTCTGTTCCTTCAGTTGCTGTAGAAGAAGAAACCAAATGGCAAGTTAATCGTTAGAGTTGATGTGTTTATCCACAGATCAGTTCCTAGAAAGAAAGGTGTGACAACCTCCTAGGAACAAGAGGGGAAAGCGCCTCTTGCCAAAGCCCGGCAGAGTGTGGGTGCTCTGAGGGAGGGGATGCCCCAGAACCAATGCTCGCTCCTTCTGCATGCAATGGTGCACCAAGCACCTTCAGCAGCGATTTCATGGCCCCAGGCACACGAAACAGCTTCTTGTTGGTCTCTGCAGTCTTCCAGGCACAGGCTCAGCGCACCAGGTTGACCTAGCCTCCCAGTTCAGGTTTCAATCCTTGAGATTTAAAGGGCCAACCTGGACACTCTCAGACTTCCAAGCTGAATGGAGGCTCTCGCCTCACATGTCGCTCCCAAGCTATGAAGTCCGTAGCTCACAAGCTGGTACCCGGTGAAAAGGTACCATTAACCCTCTCCCTTCAGACTCGGCCCCAACACTGGGTTTATGATACTGGGTTTATGGAGACCAGAGGAAAGTACCACCCTTCTACCCAATGGAATGAGACCTCCTTCTCTTGCAACATTCGTGGTCAAGCTGCTACACACTTGGAAGGCAGGAGAAGTGAAGACTGAACTTGGGAATGGTTCCCTTAGAATGCTGCTGGAACCTTAGGGGCTGCTCGCAGAGGAGGCGGCAAGTGCTTATATAATTTATGCACATGCAAGTTTATAAAGCACTCTAGTGAGGTCTGTACAGCCCCTGTTAAAACATACAGCAAGGAGACTCGGGATATGAAGAAGGGACCAGCATCCCACAGCCGGGAAAGTCTCGGGGCCAATACTATAAGACTTCCAAAGGACCAGAGACAGCATCAATCAAGACAGCCAACTGCTCTACCTACCAGGTGTCGGAACTCAGCCGCCAGACTTCCGTTGGTGGATTCTTCCATGTTCATCACTTTTGTGTGCGTACCCAAGATGTTGAACTTCCGAAACCTATACAACGCAAGACAAAAATCCTTAAAATGCTTCAGACTACTAGACAAACAGGAGAGCAAAGCAGGGGGCAGAGGCTAAACCTACCCTTTCACTGTGTTTTTCTCGTTCACATCTCTGTAAAAGATACGTAAATTTGAAGTAAGATTTAATAGATACAAAATAGACGCACATGATTACACAGTCATATAAATAAAAGAGGAGATGAATACGTTGGCTGTGGGAGGGGGGCACTGTAGTTACTTCCTAGCTCACTGCCCCTGTGGCTTACGCTTCGACACCCAGAAGACCGAGGCAGAAGTTCCAGGCTGGAGCATGCTGCAGAGTAAGACTGGTCTCATAAACGCACATAAAGCATGTACAAAGTAATAGGGGCTCATCCTCACTGTGGTCCCTGTCCCTTCAATCACTTGTTCCTTCCCACCTGTACTGGCTGGTTTTGTGTGACTAAGACAAATTGGTACCAGCATAGTGAGGTATTCCTGTGACAACCTGACCATGTTTTGGGGAGGACTGTGGAAGGACTTTGGAACTTTAGGATAGAAGATCCATTCGGTGTTAAGAGCTCTGTGGGATGTTATATAGGAGCTTGGAAGATAATGTTGGGAACAGTGCAGAAGATGGAGGCCTGGCTTGTGAAACTTTAGAGGGAAGATTAAAGACTCCTTTCGGGGTCATTGCTATTTTGATTGTGAAGATTCTGTGGTTCTGGTTAGCTGGGGCTGAAGAATCAGCTGTGATTAACAAGATACCAGAACCACTAAAGTGAAACCTTTGTATCACTGGGACTATTGATGCTGGTTAGCTGGAGCTAAGAAATTAGCAGTGATTAAGAAGAGACCAGCATCATTGAGGTGAAATCTTCTGGGAAATGTTTTCTGAGAGCACAGAGGCTGTGTTCCAGAGATAACCAAGGTTGTACCTTGTGCTGTGGCTGGACTTGGTAATGTGTAAGAGTTACCCAGGTGGTACTGGCTTGAAGGCATGAAGGGGTCATGAAGAGCAGCTGAGGTTCGGCACTGTGAGAGGTCATGGAAGGCCATTGGTGAAGGTGCAGCCTCAGTAGCAATTGATGGCCCAGGACTGAAGGGGTCATGCAAAGGAGTTGAGGCTTAGCACCACGAAGAGAGCCTGTGAGGGGCTATTGGTTGAGGCCTAGTTACAGCAGCGTTTTGGAGATGCCAGAACGACCACCAAGAACAGCAGCAGCATTGGAGTACAGGCTCTAGAGCCTAGAGGACGAGGTGTGTGCTACAAAGGGCAGGGCTGGAGAAATGACCCAAGCCCTTGGAGGAGCCCAGAAGATCATGACTGGATCCCAGACATTGGACAGTTGGGAGTTTGATTTTGATTTTGATTGTGACTGTGCCCTGATGTTTTTCCCTCTTGAAGGAAGCATTTTAGTGGAGCCCACAGTTAAGAGACTTTTAATTGTAAAAAGACTTTGGATTTTAAAAGAAATTGGATATTTTAAGGNGATTGAAATTTTAAGAATTTGCAAAGACTGTGGGACTTTTAAAGTTATTTAGATCTTGGGGATGAATAAGAAAGTAAGGGTTGAGGCTTACTAGTGATGTGTTTGTGTGTCAGGTTGACAAGGGATCAATTGTACTGGCTGGTTTTGTGTCAACTTGACACAAGCTGGAGTTATCACAGAGAAAGAAGCTTCAGTTGAGGAAATGCCTCCATGAGAGTCAGCTGTAAGGTGTTTTCTCAATTAGTGATCAAGGGGGAAGGACCCCTTGTGGGTGGTGCCATCCCTGGGCTGGGAGTCCTGGGTTCTATAAGAAAGCAAGCTGAGCAAGCCAGGGNAAGCAAGCCAGTAAGTAACATCCCTCCATGGCCTCTGCATCAGCTCCTGCTCCCTGACCTGCTTGAGTTCCAGTCCTGCATCCTTTGGTGATCAACAGCAATGTGTAAGTGTAAACTGAATAAACCCTTTACTCCCCAACTGCTTCTTGGTCATGATGTTTGTACAGGAATAGAAACCCTGACTAAGACACCACCCACGGCAATGAGATGAAGTAACACTGAATGTCATGGTTGGTAAGCCACCAGCCTGGCATTTCTCCCTCACACAGCCTGCTGCCAGCTCTACACTACGGGGGACTGTGAGGTGTAAATGGTTAACAGGTGTAAGGAGCTCAGTCAACTACATGGCCCCTGCCTCAGCACTAGTGACCCACAGACAGCAATGCTCGGTTGCCCCAGGAACAAGAGGACATCACAAAGCCACTAAGCTTTATTTCATCCCCTGTCGTCTGGGGTGATTTTGAGAAAATAACAAGACAGTGTCTTTCCCATTCTTTTTCCTTCAGTGTTGGCAACTAAACATGAGAGAATGCAGCAGGCTCCACTGGGCCTCACACCCACCCCTGTCGATCCCCCTCACGACTGCCCCAGATGTCTCTAACCTCACTCCAGGAACACCCTCCCCCCCTGGCTACAGATGTACAAGCCTGGATCTTTGAGTGTGTTGCACTAAGGGCATCTTCTCTGGGGCTGGCCTGAGAGATGTAATGTGTGAAACCCAACTGCTTTAAGACTTGATGAAGGCAATCTCCTTTCCTCTGTTCGTTCTTTGGTTTATTCTAGTCTAGAGAGCACATGTTCTAGGCAAAGCTCCCAAGCCTCGGAGAGAAGCCAGTTACTGAAGTCTGCCAGGGTTGGCTCTGGGTAGCCCATTAGGTGCCTCTCCTCGAAGGCCATGGCCTCAGGACCTACAGTGCAGCCCTGGTCCTGGGAAGAATCTCCAGTGTGCTTATTTGATGGAGAGGTAAACAAAACCAGCATTTTAAATAGCATCTTAGATAAGATTACAGAAATCTTACTTGTCAAATGAGACTTTCACTTTCAAGTTATAGTTCAGCTCTTGCAACTTCACCAACAGCCTGGAGAGAAAAATAACAGTCGTTACCTTAACCAAAGCTACTGACCAAAATTTATTTATTATGCAGATTCCCCAACTGTGTACATTTATATAAACCACTCTCCCCACTTCTAGATTATGGTTGTTAAGATGAACTGACAAGTTTATATAGCTTTTTGGCTTTTTCTTCTTATGTACATTTGCGGAATCAGTTCCTAGCTGGCAATGCTGGGACAATTCTAGCATTAAGCTCTCACAGAACACAGCACTGAGTTTACACTCTAATCGGACATTAGCACAAACAGCTGCTTTTCTATATAACCCGTCAACATAGTTTTAATCAAAATTTCCACTTCTGATCGATACTCTATGGGCAAAAAAAGTGAATATCACTCTTTACAAAACTTATATTTAATTCCCTGTGCTGTAGGGAGAAAATACAAAGTGCCACCAAGAAATTAAATTACAACTACTGCCCATAATCAGAAAACATCAGGATGGCACCAGGGATGTAGGAAGAGAGTGTAGAAAGGACTCCGTGTGCCTCTGCTCTGACAGCTAGAGACCTGGGGAGGAGCAGGTGAGGGGAGTGGCCTTCCTCTTTCCTGTGCATTATGAACTCTAGCCTCCACTGGTATTTATGTGTGTCATAGGGCTGCTTGGCAGAGAAACCGCGTCCATGGACCCACAGCAGCACCCGGCAGAGTACAAGCCCGGCTCTTCCAGGCCGCTCGGCTCCTGAGCAGTAATTACTGAATGCAGCCACGCCCTAGAACACAGCGAAGCACCCCCAGAGCATCCTACCACTGTAGCAAGGACAGAAGCAGGCTGCGTGCAAACGCAATCCTAGTTTTAACAACTGAAATGCTGTAAGCCATACGTTTATGTGCATGCACCTAAGTGTGAAACATGAACACGTGTGTATAAAATCCCGGGAGGATAGATATGGGTTAGTTACTGCAGATGTCCACAGATACTTAGATCACAGAACACTGGTACAGTCTGGTGAAAGATATGAATTCTCTCACCAGAAAAAAAAATGTATACACTACAATCTACACTCACACACTACTTCAGTGTCTGTCTAGGACTCATAAAGCTCTATCATGAGCCTGTGCACCTCTGGGGAAGGCTGCTTGGAACTTTGTCTATAAACATTTCTGAAATTCGAAGAGAGGACACTCTGGCCAGCTTGAGTGTCTGTTCCTCAATTCGCTCTGCCTTGCAAAGGACCGTTAGAGTACATTCCTAAAGCTGGCCACCAAGGTCTACTCCCTTATTTGGCCACTTCCCCCTCCTGAGGCCAACTAGCAAGATCCAGCTATCTAAGTATTGAAGTCAAGTCCAGCAATTAAAAGCCCCTTTGGCTCACCTAATTAACATGTCCAATTAAAATTAAACACCTCATCCTAACATGGGGGCTCCCCCTTTACCTTATAAGCAGCCATTTTTCTACGGGTCACGTGTGCCTCCTCTCTGTCCAGAGACAGTTCTTTGTCCCAATCTGGTGCAAATACCCCTTCCCCCTCTCCTTTTTTCCCCCTTCTCCCCTCTCTCTCCTTCTCTCCCCCCTCCCTCCTCCTCTATATCCTGTCTTTGTTCCTTATCCCTGTCCTCTGTCCCTCTGGTACAAATACATTTTTGTTGTGCTGAGAATTTGGTCATGGGGTTCTTGATCTGACTTTGGGGTTCCCTACACTGAGATCCTTTTACTATAAAAATATCCTATATTTACAGTGAGAAAAAAGAGGCACACGTGTACCTCGGTGCTAGTCAGCCTCAGGAGGGGGAAGTGACCAAATAAGGGAGTAGACCTTGGTGGCCAGCTTTAGGAATGTACTCTAATAGTCTTTTGCAAGGCAGAGTGAACTGAGCAAGAGAGCAAAGTCTACCAGGCTGGCCTCGAACTCAGAAATCCGCCTGCCTCTGCCTCTCAAGTACTGGGATTAAAGACGTGCACCACCACCTCCCGGCTGATTTATTCATTTTTATGTATATATGAGTACACTGTAGCTGTCTTCCTACACACCAGAAGAGGGCGTCAGATCTCATTACAGATGGTTCTGAGCCACCATGTGCTTGCTGGGAATTGAACTCAGGACCTCTAGAAAAGCAGTCAGTGCTCTTAACCGCTGAGCCATCTCACAAGCCCTATAACCGTTTTATAAAAGCAAATTAAAGGGCTAGATGTATTCCAGCACTTGGAAAGCTGAGCCAGGAGTATTATAAATTTGAAGCAAGTTGGGATGAAAAAAAAGTGGGGGAGGATTAAAGGCAGGAATTCTGGGACAGGCAGCATATGGAACTCTATGCTCGTTACCTCAGCTTGACAGTGAACTGTACCCCAGTCTTCAAGACCAGGGGCCTCTGCGGGTGAGTCGGCATGCATGGCTGTCGTTCTACCACGAAGGAGCTGTCAGTGACCCGGAAACACAGATAAATTAGCGTTCACATCACAGTTAACACAGTAAAAAAATGAATTAGTGACTTCTCCCTACAGAGACAATAGACGGAAAACTTGAAAGACTATAAAAACATTGGAGCATTGAGTAATATTTTGAGAGTCTGACAAACTGGGTAGAAGTAATGTCAGCTGCAAGTGTAGAGTGGCCTACGGGTCACTGTGGAAAAGGAGGCCTGACGGTGTCGCTGAAGACCCCACGCGGTTACCAGGTAATGAAGGACCAGACCAAAATCCTGCTGTGGGTCTCAGAGCCTAGCGGGGAAGGCTGAGAAAGGCTGATGGGAGGCAGGGTATGAGAGCATGGTGCAGGCTCAGGCCACCATACTGGGAGAGGAGGGCAGGCATCTGACGTCAGACTTGTTGGGCCTGGCACACACTGGCTAAGGGGCAGAAAGAGTAAGAACTACTATACTGTTCCTAGGAAACCAAAAGGATGGAAGCGGCACGGGCATACGCAAGGGATGCACACAGAATCAAGTGCCACTGAAAACCGATAAGCCCGTTATGATGGGAATTGGTTCTAATGCTTTGAATTGCTTCGGTTCCCTAATCAGTAATCTAAGTATCCAGACACTGAAAGTCCTTGCCCTCAATTGGTTTTTGATTAATCAATAAAATGCCAGCGGCCAATGGCTGGGCAAAGGGAGACGGGGCGGAAACCCTTTATTTGCACAGGCTAGGCTGCAGGGGGCTGGAGAAACAGATTGGTCGTGACTCGGGGAGAGAGACGATCAGATTTAGAGCTGCAGAGGGAAGATCATCCGAAAGGTAGGAGCAAAGAAAAGACAGCCCCCGAAAGGGCCGCCCAGAAGCATCGTGGGCAGCAAAGACCAAAGGGGCCTCACAGAAGGGAACAGGACAGCAAAGTTAAAGGTAGATTTAGAAGATGTTGAGCCAGGAGTCAGCCAACGGAGGATGAGAACTGCCCAGCCCTTGAGCAGCCGAGGCATTTCAAAAATAAGCTAATATGTGTGTGTGTGTGTGTGTGTGTGTGTGTGTGTGTGTGCGCGCGCGCACGCGCGCGCGTGTGCGTGCGCATGTGCGTGTTTCATTCGGGAATCCGAAGAGTTCCTGGGCAGGTGTCTGGAAGCACACGGCCCGACCCGCTGCCGAGAGCCAAAGCGGAGTAGCCAAACCACGCTCCACCATCATCAAACCCTTCCAAACTGTCCAAATGACCACAGATGGCCTTCTGGATAGTCCGTCTGCCTGGCCTTACCTCTGAATGAGCTGCTGGAAGAGGAGGAAGGTGCGATCTGACAACACCTGCTTGTTTTTTGTAATCGGGTCGGGCTCATAGGTGAATTTCTGTTCCAACTCCTCCAGCTTTTTAAGCTGCTGACGGACCTGCTGCAGGCTCTCTGCAACAATGGTGAACCTGGGAAGGTACAGGACAGGGCATCTCCGTGAGCAACAGTCCCAAAACACGCTAGATGAGAGAATCACAGAATCTCCACATGCTATGGGCACCACATGGGATTTCACTTCACCCTCAAGGAGAAACGGAGACCTGTGGCAGCATTAAGCTCAGGTACTTATAGAAAACACTTTGCACACCCTGAAGAATTCCAATATGGCCAAAGGCCTCTCTCTGCCCAGTTCTGAGAGCTATTATCCTGGTTGTTTTTTGTTTTTTGTTTTTTGTTTGTTTGTTTGTTTGTTTTTTGTCAACTTGACACAAGCTATAGTTTTCTGGGAAAAGGAACCTCAACTGAAAAAGTGCCTCCGTCAGACTGAGCCAAGTCTGTGAGCATTTTTTAAATTAGTGACTGATGTGAGAGGGCCCAGCCCATTGTGGTTGGTGGCTCCTCTGAGCAGGCTCACCTGAGGTGTATAAGAAAGCAGGCTGAGCAAACCAGGGGGGAGCAATCCAGTAAGCAGCACTTCCTTATGTCTTCTGCTTCATGTCCTGCTTTCAGGTTCCTGGTTTAAGTTCCTGCCCTGACATCCCTCAGTGATGGAGTGTAACCTCCAAGTCTTAAGCGGAAATAAACCCTTTCCTCCCCACGTTGCTTTTGGTCATCATGCTTTATCTGAGCAACAGAAACCCTAACTGAGATACAAAGCAAGGCAATCGGGGCAGGGCTCCAGGTGATCTGAGACTTTCAGGAATCTGAGGTTTCAAAAGGAAAGGGCACAGAAGACAGGCAGGAGACCCGCAAAGCACATGTCTTCAGGTGACTCAGACATAGACACAGGCGGCACCGGGGAGCCATCGAAGGTTCTGTGTAAGGACAGTACAGCCACTGCAAGGCCTCTTAGAGACACTGTGAGGGACTGGGATTGGGGCAGCCTGGAAGAAACAGGCGAGCCACCTGGACTACAGTAACTCTCTAGCAACAAACTCATTTCTGTTCTGTCCTCCAGGCTGCGGCCTGCGACCCTTCTGAGTAAACAAGGGAGCAGGGAAAATGGAGCCCCTGGGGAAGATGCAAGCATGCTTTTGCTCTCCGGTGCCAGTTGAGTGCATGAAGGCAGTTCAAGAAAGGGCTTGATCTTCCACAGTGAGCGGCAGCGGCTCTTGCTGCCGCCCGTGTCTCCCTTCTGCCTCCTGTCCAGCCAGTCAGCAGGCCGCTTCTGTGTCTCCACCACATGAATTGCTTGCTGGAAAGAATTCCTTCCCATTTTCCTAAAGTCCCCCCCTCCCTTCACCCTCAGCAGTGTGAAGTTCTTGAGGAGAAAGCCTCCCAATTCAGTCTTTTTTCAGTGTCGAAGTCCCAGAAAAGTGTTTGCCATTCAGCCAACATTCACAGATTATTTCGGAGATGGATGACTGAATGAATGGACCATAAGAAACAAGTAATTCATTTAAGCCTGGATTTCTTTTTTTTTTTTTTTTTTTTGACACAGGGTTTCCTCTGTGTAGCCTTGGCTGTCCTGAAACTCACTCTATAGACCCAGAGACCAGGCTGGCCTCGAACTCACAGAGTTTCTGCTTCCTGAGTGCTGGGATTAAAGGCATGCGGCACCACTGCCTGAATAGATATTTTGCTTTTAATAAATATCAGGTCTCAAATTGGTCAGTGGGCTCAGTTACTACTATTCATTTGAGGTTTTGTGTGGTCAAAATCAGGCAATCAAGCAGACATAGCTGCACATGATGGCAGCCACAGGGACCACTGTGTTTTCCAAATGCTCTCGGGGAGAAGCTGAGCTCTCAGCGAGAGGCTGAGCTCTTGGCGAGAAGCTGAGCACGTCCAGATCTCCAGTGCAGTGTTGACCTGAGCCCATTTGACCACCAGCCCCAAGGCACTCTCCATGACTGTCTGTGGTCCACACATGAGCAGCCAATATTCCACTCCAGGAAAACCTTACCAGCTTTGCAGCTGATCCAGGCAGGCGTTGGGCGGTCCCCCAATGCAGGCGCTCTGCTGCCTTCGCTTCCACTCCACGAGCTCGTCATTAATCAGAGTGTTCTGAGTGAGCTCGATGGAATTCAGCAACTCTCTGATCTTGTGAATTATCTCCTAAAGGGAGAAGAAGAACAAGGTGGAATAAACTCATGTGTAACTACTGAACATCAAGAGGGTTTTTTGTTTGTTCGTTTGTTTTAGACAAACAAAGCGCATATCTCTTCCCATTTTGCTGGAGTTCTAAGCAAAGTGTTTAGAGACCTAATTTTTCCAGGCCCATGAGCTGGCTCCACAGGTAGTGGTGCTCGCCGAGCCCAAGCTGGATTCCCAGGAGTCACATAGCTGTCTCCTGCTCTCCGCCCTCCCACACAAAGTAAACAATAATTAAAGCCCACAACTATGCTCCACGACTGGGAGACGGTCGCTACCTTTCTCTTATTGTCAAGCATTAAAAACATCTTATGGAGCAGCAGCTGTTCCTGTTTCTGGTCGCTCTTCGCCACACCATTGGTTTCACTTTCTGTGAATGAAGGAACGAACAGGGAGTGAGTCTAAAACGTGCAAAGAAGATAAATCCAACTAAAACCGAGGTTCACACAAACTTGGGTGAGACATGATAAAAATGCCAAGGCTGATGTTAACTGTAAACTTGACAGAATCTAAAATCACTGGGTGACAGGCTCCTGGCGTGCCTGGGAGGGGTTACCTTGATGACAGTGAGTGATGTGGGAAAGCCCACCTTGGCTGAGGGCATGACCAGTCCCTGGACAAGGATCCCGGACTATACAATGGAAAGAGGGAGCCTAACTACCGTGCGTGCATTTGTGTCTCTCTGCTTCCTGTTTGTGGATGTAGTGTGGGCAGCTGTTTCAAGCCGACGACTCCACAGTGATGCACTGTACCTGGAACTGTAGCTATAGCTCCCTTAAGCTGCTTTTGTCCGAGTACTTTCTCACAGCAACAGGGAAAGGAATGAAGATAGAGTTTACCAATATATATCCTAAAAAACAGTTAAGTGTATCCACGCTTAAACCAAGTGCCAGCAAGCATGAATTGGCATAGTACCATCTACTATTTAAGTCGCTGACCGAGTTTCGATTAAATGAACACAAGAAAGTGCAAAGTGTTCACGTGAGTATGTACAGAGCCTGACTATGGCCTTGAGGGAGGAGACACACCAGGAAGTAGAAGCTGAGGCTCTTTCTCCTCATACATCTCCAAGCTACACTAATAATCTCTCATTGTTGACCAAGTCATTCTTAGGGCCTGGCGTTCTATAGGTGGCCTTCTGGAAGCATTTTAGTTGTAATTATCATTAAAAAAACAAACAAACAAAACAAGCAGCAACAATAAAACACAGTGCTGCAGCCACATCATGGATGTTAGGACATAGAAACTCCAATTGTGTACCATTCTGTCTTTCCCAACAAATACTTTGTTCTCCTCCCTTGAAGACATCTGCCAATGACTGGAAACAATTTTGATTGTCACTACTGGAGGTTGGAGGGTAGTGCCATGAGCCTCACACTGTGAGGCACCAGACAGTGCTGTAAAGGAAAATGTGTGGCCCAAACCATCAGCAGAACTGAGTGCTTGAAACATACTGACCGAGGTCATCATGAAGTGCAAAGCAGTCAATCGATCTGAAAATATCTGATGTTTACTAATGTACACAAGGAAAAAAAGCAGCCACGGTGTACTGTCTTACCTCTGTTCTGTGATGTTTTGCATTTAAAGTCATATTCATCTTGTAAATCTTCTAGGGTCTTGATTTCATGTTCTATGCACTGCAGATAAAGATATAAGTAAGTTTTCTAATACCCTGAAAGATGGACCATCCTTACAGAACTCCAATCTTTTACACAAAATATTTCAATAATAAGAATGTAAGAATATTTTTCAGAGGGTGGAACAAAATTGTGGCTTCCAGCTAAGAGCATGATGTGAGGAGAGGTTAGCTCTAGTACATCCCTTATTGATGGAACCATCAAGATGAGAAAAGAAACAGAAACCAGGAAAGGGTTTTAGCATGGGTAATTTATCTGTGGCTGAATGATACGAAACAGCACAGAGTTAAACTGGGAAGCCCAGACCACGCTCCTCCCAGCATCCCGACCTTATGGAACTACAGTCATTTGGGGGTAGGAGTTCCTAAAGAAGTATATCAGCCTGTCTGTAGGTCTCAGGCCCCTGTGATAACAAAACTGAGCTCAGGTCTCAGGGAGATGCAGAAGAGTTTGGGCGAGAGTGACTGAACAGACGTCAGCTTGATCGTGTGACCTTGTGGACAGTGGATGATCTAGACTGATCTAGAAAGTGGATCAATGAGTCAGTATGGGTGCCGCTGGTCTGTCAGCACTCAGGAGATAAATGGGATATCCAGAACTACAAGAAGGACAGGCTAGTCCTACTAGTTTCACACAAGCTGCCATGGTCAAGTTCCTCGAGTTCCAGATGGTAGGCACCACTGTATTCCTAATACCAAATCAGGAATACTCATTCAAATAGTCAAAGACTCTTCTCAGAGGTTTGTATGCATTCATTCCGATGGGACAGAAGTGGAGACTTCGAAGGACATAAGTGGGTGTAGACTGACCACCAACTCTCCCAGCACATGCGGGTGTTTTGTGCCCACCTTGAATCTAGATTACCGCCACAGCCTAAGTACCACGGCGGGAAAACATTTACCTCTTGGCACTGTGTTCAGACCCAAAATAAGCAGGATATTATGAATGAAAAATGTGTTTTCTGTTTATTTGGGGTGTTTATCAATCCTCCACACTATGAGCTAATCTACAAGCGGCATGTCCGCAACCTTCCAAAGGGCAGAAATAACATGCTTCATACCTTGTTAATGTTCCTCGACATCATAAAGACCGAAACAGTCAGGAATGATTGGGAGAGTTAATCTTGGCCTATCTGTTGTGAACGTTTTATGGATTTTGGAGAATAGTGGGTCACTTTAATCTGAACATTTTGACTTTTATTTTAACTGCCTGGGAAGAAACTGACTCTAGGCCACTCTAAATGAGCACCTCTCCTGAAAAAGGAATGTCTGTAGACTTGTTAGATTTAACAAGAAACAAACTAGTATGAAGCGTGCCCTCTACCATCTACTCTGAGAAATACTGGCTATGTTGGGTTACTCTGGAATTGCAGCCCTTGGATGCCGCCCGCCTGCTTCACTGCAACCTCTAGCACAGTCATTCACCACCGAAACCGTTTTCCATTGTTAATAGCTAAGTACTCAAAAAGAATGTCTTCTTTGTTGTATGTCTATACTTCCCCAGAGTCTTATAAGTCAGCCTGAAGCAGAAATGAAATTGATTTCTAAGTGATGTAGCAATTAATCCTGCTGAGTAAGTCCCTTATATTTTTAATACTAAAATAGATTTAAAATTATAAAAAGGTCATTTATCAAAATTAGAAAAATATAAAAAATTTTCAAACTTAACACCACCTGGTTCAGGGTCTAAATTTTTATTTCTCTGTACAATTGTGTGTGTATGTGTGTGTGTGTGTGTACACATGCGTGCATTCAGGTGGAGGCCAGAGGAGAATGTTGAGCATCCCTCTCTGTAGTCTCTGCTGTTCCCTCGAGACAAGTTCCCTCCTGGAGCCTGGAGCTAGGCTGGCAGCCAGCTGGCCTCAGTGACCTCAGTAATACCATAGTAAACCTGAGTTACAGATGTCATTTCCTATACACAGCTTATTAAATGGGTTCTGGGCATCTGAACTCAGGCCTTCATGCTTATATAAGCCATGAGCTAACTCCTGTCCTTCCTCATCATATTTGAATGTCTCTCAATGACTTCAATCATCTCACTGTGAAGCATACAATAGGACAAAAACAAGCTCATGGAAAACCTTGTCCCTTTGTCCCTTACAAGTAAGAAGGCTGAGCAGACATGCCAGAGACTAGGAAAGTCCTGGCAGGTTCACCATGGTCCTCTTACAGAGGTACAGCTCAGCTTAAATGAGAAATCATACACTCACCCTTCAAATTAGCCTCATTTGTCTGGGATCTGGTCACATTTCTACATATCTGTCCTCTGGATTTCCCTGGCTATTTCCACACTAAGGTCACTTATTTCTACTTCAGTGAAGCATTTCCCTAATGCTGCCGAAGAGAGCCGCTGCATGAGTCTGGGCTTCTGAAGGGTGATGTCCAAAGCCCCTGAGTCCAGACACTACTGAACCTCTCGGCTGGGGTAGACACGAGGGGACCCCCTCAGTCATTTGTGTCATCAACCATCCTGGGGATTTATCTAAAAGTTGCTGTAAGCATCTTACTCTAATCAGAAATGTATTGAGATATATTTGCATGAAATGGCTTTTTTGTTCATCTTCCAAGTCTTAGGGTAAAACAGTGCTCTAGAAGGTGGGTCATGTTTATCCTGGAGCCCCCTGTAACTCCGGGGATGCCCTGTGAGAAGTGTGGATACACAGGCTGGTAAGTGCAGCATCTAGCTTGTTGGACAGTGAGTGCAGTCAACCTTGACTACATGATCCCACAAAGAAGAAACAGCTCAGGGTTGAGAAGCCAAAACAGAGGTTATAAGACATGCAGCTGACCAGCTTTCCTCTGGTCTAGAACTTTAGAATGAGCTTTCTTTTCAACTATTAGTTACTAGGTTAACACTCAGAGAAACTGAAACTTCTTCCAAGGTTACAGAAATAAACAAACAAACCCAGGTATTGTCAGTACTCACCATGACCTGATCCTTCACATTTCTGACTTTACTGTCCAGCTCCTTCTGTTTATCTAACATCACAGTGTTCTGAATATTTCCCTCCTGGGCCTTTAAAGGGAAACACACTGTTAGCAGCCATCGTTTTCTCTGAGATCTTTACTCACTTGATTACATTCCAAAGTCAATGCCATACCTTGTGGTCTGCCTTATTTTAAGACATTGCAAATCTTACTACAGACTCCCCATATGTGTACCAAAAAAAAAATCTCACTTTCCAAGGACCTGGAAAATGCTGGCAAACTATTAAGAAAGCAGCAGGAGTGTGAACATATTCCTGCTGAGGGCTGTACAAGTTTCCATGAATTCGTGTAGTTGAATGACACCATTATTTAAGGCCTGCCAAATTCTGCACACAGACTATGTACACAGCCCAGTAACTGTTACTTAAGACCTTGGGATTCAAAGCGTCTTCCTTACATCTGTTGCACCTCCACCTGACAGCTTGCTGGACATCCGAACTCAGGTCCTAACCAGGTATCATTTGAACTTCCCCTACTGACTCAGAGGCACACCGAAATTAAAAAGCACGGCCATCCAGGGCCATGGAACCCCTGCTCAATCACAAAATCTATAGTAAATACAAACCTCAACTTCCCCAGGAATAATCAGACCTATCAGAAGATTTAGGAATCTGCACCTTTGTCCACCTTGGGCAAACCCTGGCTTGTTCATGTAGGATACATTAACTAGGTAGATGTCAGGAATATTCTGGACACAGTGGTGAGTAGTGAAATAGAGACTGTACTCACAGAGATCCTACCGAAAACCATGCCCATCAACAAAGCTGGCTATGCCCTTCATGGTACAGACCCTACTAGATTTTACCTCATATTAGGAAAGCTTACCCAACTGAAAGATTTAAGTTGGCATATTTTTAAAATATCCTATATATTATCTTTTTAAATTAATAGATGGAAAGTTTTTTAAAATTCACATAGTAATGATCACCTGACAGTTCAATTTCTCAACCACTGGGTAATGTTTTCATCAAAGCAACCATATCTATCTCCTCAATCATGTATCATTTCTTCATGGCAAACCCTTCAGTGTCATGTACAGCTTAGCACACACTGGCTTCTGGCTACATAGTGTTTGCTACGACAGTTACTCCACTGTGAAATATCACCATGGGGCTGCCCCTTTGTCAACCTAAGATCTATAAAACATTTTGAAATGTATCCTTTTGTTCTGAGACAGTCTCATGTATCCCAGAGAAACCTTGACCTTACTATGTACTGAAGATTGCCTTGAACCCCTGAGTCATGTGTCTCCCCCTCCTAAGTCCTAAGGCACGAACCACCTACGGAGTCAAGCTGGAAGTTTATGCTTATATTTAATGTAATCAAATAGTTGTCTTTGCAACATTTTGTGGGAGGCGTACAATTTCCCGGTGCTTTGATAACACAGATTTCGACAAATATCTGAGTTTGTTTCTCAGTTCTCTTACACATCATCTGTCCACTCATACGCTAGAGCCACGCAAGGTTGTGGATAGCCTCCACTGTGCTCAGCGCTAGCCCCAGGCACTGCCGTCATCTCCCATGCATTCCTTCCTGTCATTACATGCTTATTTTTCACATGGATTTCATATTCAGTTTGTACAGCAATAGAAGACAGACTATGATCTTTACTGGGATCATATAAAAATTATTAACTGAGGGAAAGATCGTATTTGCTGTTCTTAATTCTTATGTGTTTTGTTTTGTTTGGATTTTGAATTTTTAAAAGTAATCTCATACAGACAAGGCTGGGCTTCGACATGCTATGTGACTTGAAACTCCTGACCTTCCTACTTTTAATTTATCTCTTTAATTAAAGAACTAATTTTTAATTAAATAAAAAAAAACCTTGTGCTTTTAATTGTTTTCTTCTTGTATTAACTGTACCACCAACATGGCACCAATCCCAGTGAAAACAGTAGTTAGCTGCTTCAGTGAAATTCTGTCTGTAGAACACGATGACATGAGGAAAATACTAATATGTATGTATGTATGATGTATGTATGTATGTATGTATGTATTTCAGTACATAATGAGAAATCCACCAATTCTTATTTGTGAGATTTTTTTTTATCAAGAATGGGCACAGGAATTTCTAGTATCTTTGAGGAGAAACAAAGGTTTTTTTCTTCTCATATCCAGTAAGATAGTGGATTACACCAACGGATTTCCCAGCCATTGTCTGCCTTTGTCCCCTGTAACAGACCCTACTTGGTGATAATGCAGAATCGTTATAATGTAGCACTTAATTATGTCCCATGCCTTTTCACTAGGATTTTCCTGCATATATTGTATACACATTCACAAGCAAATAAGCAAATCTGGTCTGTAACGGTTTCCTGCCGTTTTTTAATCAAGCTCCACAGAAAGTCGTCTTTCATTTCAGGAGGAGTTTGAGACATCTGGCTGCTGTCAGTATCAGAAGTATGTGCAAAGGACAGGCACCCTCAGTCCCGTATGTATGTCACATCAATATGTGATGAAATTCTGGCCATGCAGAATTGAGCCACTTCCTTGTGTGGTTCCAAATCAAAGCTCCTGCCTATCCAAGGAGGCCAGGGGAATGGGAGTCATGTCATGAACGAGATACACTCCCTGACATTCGCCCTATTGCTAAGTGCTGCTTAATGGAAAGCCTGGGGAATGAGGTGGAGCCCAGCAACCCTCCTGCTTCAGTCCAGTCACGTGACTCTGGTACTTCCATCTTGCCTCCACTCCTCTGCCCTACCCCCTTGTCCTGTAAGAAATGGCTTCTTTGGGGGCACACAGGTACTCACTTAATGCCAGTATCATCAAGATGACTGAACTTTTAATAGTGCTATTAGTTTTAGATGAGGCGGGTTTTTTTGTTGCTTTTCTTTTTATTTTCCTTTCAACAGCCCAGGAACACTGCAACCATAGAAGTATCAAAAGCAGTAAAGCTTGAAGAGCCTTCTAGAAAAATGTGTATAATGTAACTTTTTTTTCTAAAACTGTTGCTAGAGACAAGCAGATCCTGAGAAGTCATGACAAGGTAAGCCTAAGAGAACTGCAGGTTTAATGAGAGATCCTGTCTCAAAAAAATAAGGTGGAGGGGGATAGGGAAAATAGCAAATGGCTCCATGTTCTCATCTGGCCTCAACTTGCAGGTGCATGCATACAAGGGCACGCACACATGGAACAGAAGAGCAGTAACAGGCTTTCTGTGTCAACATACCTACATAGTCCTGTGCTCTTGGGCTGCTCTGAACAGACTCAGAATTTTGCAAATTTAACTTGTCCCACCTGTTGGAGCCACACACACAAGTGTTTTACTTGCAACCCACGAACTCCTCTGTCCCCCAAACTGTGTTGCTTTCTAACACAAACAAGGCTTGTCATCCTATTTATACAAATGTAAGGATGAAGACCCCTTAACCTCAGCAGCCAGAAAATAGCAAAGAACTGTTAGACCAGAGCACTGTGGAAAGGTGCCTGCTGGACCTCCCATTTTATGGAGTCCCATTCCACCCCCCACCCCCCCACCCCCCAAAGAGGCCTTGGTAAAGTGCTCAGCCCTCCTCATCTGGGAGGCTCAACATTAGCCTCTCCACACACAGGTCATGGACTTTCTAACTGCAGCTCAAAAGTGGGCAAACTTTCAAGTTCCGGTGACCAGCCAGGGTGGGGCTGGTGTGACAGCAGAGGTTGTGCTGGTTGCCTGCTATGCCAACTCTAGGCTGAGAGCCCAAAGTGAAGAGTGCCACACCAATCTGCAAAGGTGGCAGTCTGTCCTTCTGCCAAGCTCTGCTCCCAGCCATCCTTGCTAGTCTACCTGAAATACAAGGAGACCCTTGCCTACTGTAAGGGTAAGGATCCCCCATGACTAAAAACTTCCTCTGCAGGCTCT
This sequence comes from Mus pahari, assembly GCF_900095145.1. Lineage (NCBI taxonomy): Eukaryota > Metazoa > Chordata > Mammalia > Rodentia > Muridae > Mus > Mus pahari. The sequence goes on along the minus strand of NC_034594.1, from coordinate 31,675,738 downwards.
TGCATGCACGCCTGATGTGAGACAGGTGTGCGCCTCTGAAAGGAGTCAAAGCAGCCAGCATTCGCTCTAATGCTGACAGGGAAACTTTGATCTTCAGGGGAGGTGCCAGAGGAACCGTTCCTTGAGTTTACCACAAATAATATTTACATACTGAACACATCAAAGTGTCTTCCTTGTGGTAGAGGAACAGTTACCTAAATGCCCAAGGAAGGTTCTCCAGGAATGTGACAGATGCTCTCGAAGGCAGAGAGGAAGGCCTTTGTCAGCCTTCCATTGGTCTCCATCTTTCCCCACTGTGACACAGTTCACTTGGCATTATCTGCACAGACTTTGCTGTCCTCTGCATTCTCCTTCCACTGCTGGAATGGCTGGGCCAGAGGAACTCAGACCACAGTGGTTTCAGACACCTGCCCAACTTGTTCTCACACATATCAAAAACAGAAATCCAAATGTCACTGCAACTCAAAAGCCTCGCTGCACCCAGATGCCAAGAAGGCCTACAGGATGCCCGGCAAAACCCTGACCCCAGACGTCAGACGACAATCCTGACTCATCTGCTGTTTGATGTCATGAACATTTATAGACAAGTGTCTTAATCCTGTTTAAAAAACAATGAAGCTTTGATTTTTTTCCTGTTAGTTTTTTTCTCCCCTTCCCAATCGGTTGTATCCTATGACCACCCTGTTTCCTGCCTTTCTCTGACTTCTCCTTCAGCAGACAGCATTACCATTGTGCATGAGACTTTCGTCACAGCCGTAGAGTCATCCTTGGTTATTCAGTGTCCCAGAATGGAGCCTGGGCCTATGTGCTTTCCCCACCACCACGAACTCTGAGCATACCTTCCATGGCCACCCCTTTGCAAGGCTATCTGCTTCCATTTCTGTAGAATCTCCTGACCTTGACCTAAAGAACAAGGCTTTGCTCAGTCACCCCACAACGGCGTCATCTTTGCTCTTAGCACTACCTACAGGTGTCTCACCCACGTTTTCCTCACTGAGGATGAACTCCATTACACAACGACCTTTCTTTTTGTAAGCTTAGTTCTAGAAATCTGGTTCTGATTGTCTCTGCTTCCTGAAGTTATAAAAATAAGAGTGTATCTTCCTCTGTGTCTCAAGAGAGGTCTTGGGATTATCTATCTGTGAGGCAAACAATGCATCTCTAACCGTTAGCGTCCACTCAATGCATCGCTAACCATTATCATTCGCTCAGAACAAAGTACCTGGTTAAATCTTTGGGCATTTTCCAAAATCTTCCTTTCTTCCTTCAGACAGTTGTGGATGATCATGGACATCTGTACGGGATCTTCTTGGAAGTTATCCTAGATAGAGGTGGTTAGGATAGAAATAAGTCGCAGAATAGCTGTGGGTTGTAACGAGTTAGAACTTGAGGATCATAGAAAGCGTGGCAACAGTGAAAAGCTCTCAAATATGCAGAATGGTGAGTAAGTTAAGTCAGACACATAAGGAATCCAGGGTGGACTCCAGTAGTGTGTTCTGGGCTACACCATTCAACTCCACCACAGACTTGGTGCACAGCCATGGACATTGTGCAGCGCCTGCCTCCATCCAGCACAGAGCCACAGGGTCTACAATAGTTCTGCAGGTGACTAACTGCAGGGTTTGAGTCTATATACAAAGATCTCTGCCCTTGTAATAACGTCATGGCTTACTTATAGGAAACAGAGCTTTCAATACTGTCATTCCAAACCTGTATCTGAAGTGATTAGGATAGTCTCAGGACTCTCCTAAACCAAGTTCTCAGCACAAAGATTTATTTGCCCCAGAGGGACAAAGAACAGGGAATAAGAGACAAGGACAGGAGAAAAAGGATGAGGGAGAAGGGGAAGGGAACAAGAGAGGGGGAGAGTTATTTATCCTAGACGAGGACAAAGAACTGCCTCTGGATAGAGAAGAGACAGATGTGGCCCATAGGAAAATGGTGGTTTATAAAGATAAAGGGGAAACCTGTAGAGGAGTGGTACTGAAGGTCCCTACCCCCAGCTGATTCTTGGTCGATCAATAAAGATGCCAGTGGCTAATGGCAGGGCAGAAAGAAAGAGGCAGGACTTCCAGGTTCCCACAGGCTAGGAGGGAAGAGGAAAAGAATAGAGATACTTGAAAGAGAGACGGAACAGACTTGGAGCTTCAGGGGAGATCTCCCAAAATGCAGGCAGAAAGGGGAAGCAGCCCACAGAAGAGCATCCGCAAAGGCATCGTGGGCCGCAAGACCAATGGGCTTCCCAGCAGGTAAGTGTGCAGCTAAGCTGAGGGCAGACTCAGAGGCGTTGAGCGAGGAAGTAAAGGTAATGGCACGCTAGCCACAGGAGGCTTAGAAGAACGCAGACACTGAGCCGGTACGGAGGTTAAAAATGAGCTAATGTGCGTGTCTTGCATCCATAGATCCCAGATAGCTCCTGGGCAGGTGCCTCAAAGCGGTGTAGCCAAAACCCCCGTTACAGAAACCCTGTGTCAGGATGAGGTGTTTCACTTTAGTGGAGCACGTTGACTAGGGCAGCCAAAGGGGGTTCGATTGCTGGACTTCAATACTTTGATAGCTGGACATTGGTAGTCAGCCTCGGGAGGAGGAAGTGGCCAAATAAGGAAATAGACCTTGGGCGCTAGCTTAAAGAATGTAATCTATGGATTTTTAGCAAGGCAGAGGGGATTCAGAAGAAGGGCAAGGCTTGCCATAGCCACATGCTCAAATGGGCAAGTGTCCCCTTCAGTATCAAATTAATAGAGCTTTAAATTTATCATATTAGACAGAGACTCCACTAACTAGTAGTAAATTTGATTTCACCTTTAATAAACAGTAGAATTACACGTGTATCAAAGACTTGTTTTAAAATAATTTTTAAATTTATTATCAATAAATACCTGACTTGTGTAACTATTTTATATATTATATTTATATGCCTGAAGTTGTGGGGAAATTTCTTGGATTAAAAACAGATCATGAGTATAATAAAGTCTGTAAAATCTTGGTTTAATAAAAAATTTTCTTTTCCTTGAGAAAGCTTACTTATTTTTTTTTTTTTGCCTACTAAATTTTAAATAAGGTATTTGTTGTTATTATTTGGTTGTTTTCTGTTTTGTTGTTTGTTTGTTTTTGAGACAGGGTCGCTCTATGTAGTTCTAACTGCCCTGAAACTCACAGAGACCCATCTGCCTCTGGCTCCTGAGTACTAGGATTAAAGTCATGTGCCACCATGCCCTGAGACATAATGTATTTTTATAAACACAAAATATTCTTTTTTAATAAATTAGGACCAAAATTACTTGAACTTACAAAATTTGAGTAATTTGATTTAAAAGGAAAATCTTTTCGCACGTGGATCATGAGGGTTGGGACAGTATCACATTTAAAAGCCAAAGCCAGAGCTTTAGTCAGACTAAGCATGTACTTTGATGCCTATGTCATACCTACACTTCTTCATCAGTACTCTAATAGCCAGCCTCCTGCACATCTTGAAGACAATTATCCTCTTTTAGGATATAGACACAACATGAGAACTATTCATGATAGTCCTTAACTCATTCCTCAACAGAGGAACTGAAGTACAACTGAAGTTTTTAACCAGAACAAAGATATTCACCTCAATTTTTCTGTTTTCACTGTCAAAGCTATTTTTGCAAAGCACTGCAATCGTGCTCTTTAAAACAAGTTACCACCGAGCAGCTTGCATAAGAGCCAAGTTTTACAAACTTAATCTAATGTTCCTTCTCGCTGATGTAAACTCATAGATATGTCCAAAAAGAAAACAAAATAAAAGGCTCCCAATTACCTAGGGTGAAATGTCTGGTTGTGTTTCATTTCTGTGAAAACGAGAAAATTCTGCAATGCAGAATAAACAAGGCAGGGAGGCTAAGTGTGTACTGGGAGCACATCTGAGGGTCCTGAATTCCAGATCGCTCTTTGGCTTTCTCTTCCCATGGAAAACAAGTCTGCCTGGAGCCAGGCAAAGTGAGTCCAGTCCCAGTCACTCACTCACTTACGAGGAAGGCTTGAAGGAGCCAAACCTTCCTGGAAATTCTTCACCTGGACCCACAAGGGCCAAGACCAAACTGATCACTAGAATTTCTTGGGGTTTAATGTGATACCATAGCTCACTGCTCTGAAAATGAAACCTCTTTCCTTTGGTGTAAATATTAACATGTTTTAGTCATTTTTTTTCACTTAAACCTGAAAACTCTTTTGTGTTTCTAAAAAGAATTGATATTGTTATTTACTTATGATTTATACACATTGGCCGCATAAAGAGGGTGTATCTGTACTTCTGTAACTTCTCTCAGTGCCCAATGAGTGTGTGCTCAGTAGCATCTGCTGAGTCAAAATAAATAAAAGGTTTTAAGTCAGCGGAGAACCTTCAAGTAAAGCACAAAGCCAGTCCATACCTGGAGGTTACGCTTGCTTTTCCTTATGTTGTGCTGCAACAAGAAATTATTCTCCAGAGAAAAGCGGCTGTACTGGTCGTCCAGCTGCGAGAGGAGGTCGTGGAAGCGGATGGTGGCAAATGAGACATCATAGGCGGCGTGCTCCCTACAACAGCAGGAATTTAGCTTTGCTTTTTAAGTTGACCTTGTTCTGTTAGCGATTTGCGTAGTGTTTCTATCACACACAACTCACGTGGAAAAAATTGTAGGAAGCGTCAGAGATTTTTATCTCCAGGAAGAAAAGAGTCAGCAGGGGTCTGAGCTTTCTATGTGAGGTAGTTTCAGATCATTTAATATTTTTGCCATTCGCAAACAGTATGTTTTAAAACAGAATAGAAAAGTACCTACTGGCTAAAGAATTTGGTTTTATGGCCATTGGTGACATTCACGTTCTGTAAACACATCTCCAACTTACTTCATCAACAAATACTTTTAAGGCATAAACTCCACTCCCTAGCCAGTGTGTTTTCCTTACCAGTCTTGCTTTTCCAGCCACTGGGCCAGGTACTGTCTGATTTCCATGGGGAAACTGTCATCGTACAGCTGGTGGACCTGCTCCAGGAACTTGGAGTCCAGCTGCTGAAGCTCGTACCACTGTGACATCCTCTGCAGAAAGAGCACGCGTGTGAACCGACGGCTGCAGCTCCAGGCAAAGCCTCTACCACAGTGCCTCTCAACCTTCCTGACACCCGGACCCGTCAGTACAGCGCCTCATGCTGTGGCGAGCCCAACCATAAAATTACTCTCGTGGCTACTTCATAACTGCAATTTTGCTACTGCAATGAGTTGTAATGTAATCCTAAAGGTTACAAATTACAGCAATCCCTAATTTAAGGAAGTCTTGAGATGAGATAGAAACAAGTTACCTGTGACAATCATGTAGTGGGATACACACCACTACACACCATGATACACACCACTACACACCAGTGCCACCACAATTCAGAGTGGGGAGACTGTAGTGCCTGCCACCAGACCTCTGAGGAAGGGTCTGTACTCTGATGGAGCGTATGGGACAGTGTGGAATGAAGTCATGTCTGCTGCACAAATGTCCCTTCAATGGATAGTAAGGAAATTTCTAGAATACCAAGCAAGCCACCCTTTCAAATACCATTGGAAAGGACTCCAGTCCACCACTGTGGCATGTCTGTAAACCTGAGACTGGCAAGACCATCCTTAAACACCTGGCTCAGAGTTTGGAGTTGGCTCTTTCCTGTTTTCACGCCTCCAGCAAACATTCTATCCTCCCGGTCTAGCCTGTGCTGCACAGGCTAACCCACACTGTTTCCAACAATCCATCAGAGTCCCGTACAGATGGCACTTCTTCCTAAAACTGTCTATCCCTCCCTCACCTAACTCTTTGGCCTGTACCATGCTGAGGTATGCACTGTTTTTAGAGCATGAGCTCCAACCTTCCTCGGGAAGCTTGCGATTGTCTGCTGTGGCGCTGTACCCACCAGAGCCTCTGAGGGGATATATTTTGCTATTAGCGTCCTCTGGACCCTAGAGCACCCGGCATATGGACTAAGTGTTACTGAGCACAGAACCATTTGTTCCGCTGAAACCTTGTATGTATCAGAAGGCGTAGGAAAGCAAAAGGCAAACCCTATGATGAACCTACAAGTCTGAGTCCAGCATCCTCACTGATCAATCAGGACTCAAGTCATTCCTGCCAGATAAAAGCAACCTTCACCCATCCATCCACCTATCCCTAAACTTTTAGGGAGTGTTCGCGAAGTATTTTAGATAGTAATTATACCATTAGCGGTTCTGCAGGACCTAAACATCACTTTTAAGTTTCAGAAAACCGGTAAGGGCTGATAACATACTGAGATTCCAAATGCTTTCGTTCCCAGGAACACTTACTGGGCTGTCTCCGGGTGCAGGTTGGGGATTCAACACAAGCAATCACCACACACAGCAAGTTATAGGCCAGTTGCATGCGCGGCGGCGTGGCGCGCCGGCTCAGGGGATGGAGCAGAGCTGAAACGACTGCGAAAAGAAGAAAATATTTCAGTGGTGGAAAGCGGCCGGAGGTGAGGCGAGCAAAGGTTAAGCGGGAAGGTGCAGTGTCTTCCGGGAGAAATGTCTATTGCACAAGTCATTTTACCCTAGAAGTGAGAACGGCAGGATAAGATAAGTGAGCCAAGTAGCGCTAGGAGTTGGGCATGCGATCCCGCTCCCCGCGTTCTCTCTGCAGGATGACAGGTCACCTGTGGGCAGCAGACCCCAGGCCCGAGAAGAGGGTGCCCCACTTCCACCCGCACCCGGACCCGGGCCGGCTCCTGACGCTCAATCACTCACTGCACGCAGGAGCTCGAGTCTGGGCAAATCTCTCTGCGCCGCTCAGCAGTGTCCCAAGTGGGTCTGAGGGGCGCGGTCCCGGAGGTCTCCAGGGAGCTTTGACAGACCCAGCGCTGAAAACCGAAAGTACCGGGCAGGAGAAAAGGCTGGAGGGCGTCCCGCCTCCTTCCGCCTCGGCCAATCAGCGGCAGGGATTAGCCGGCTGTTCCACCAGCGCACCGTCTCCCCGCCGGCGCCACCGTAGCGGCTGCTTGGCCTTCCTGGTTCCCGCGCTCCCCACCCCGCGTGCGAAACTTGGGGCTCCGCTGCGCGGTGCAAACCGCAGACGGGAGGTTGTGTTTACAAGGTCGGAAACTATAGGCTTGCGCAAGCTCAGTCTTGGAGATCCTGCATTAAGTAGGCGCATCACTGCCGGGATTCAGAATTGGGGACTAGAGATTAACCTTCAGGTTACTAAAGCCAGAGCTTAATTTACCAATTTGAAAACGTTCCTTACTTGGCCTTCACTCAGCAGCTACAGAGAACTTGCTCTTGCAGAGAACAGGGCTTGGATTTGCAGTGCCGGAGGCATGGCGGTTCCCAACTCCAGTTCCAGGAGTTCTAGTGCCCTCTTCAGACCTCCACAGACACCAAGCCTACAAGAAGTACGCATACAAGCAAGCAAAACAAAAATGTCATGAAATAAAATGAATAAATTGTACTCAAAAACATAAGTCATCAGCTTCCTCCTCATACCAGGTCTTAGTCTGGAACCGATGAGGGCCAAGCCATAGACGTTGCCAGTTCAGTCCTGGACACTTGGTCCTCGAGCCTTGGTGGGTCTAGCTCCTGTTTCCACCTCTTCCACCAGCCGTCCTCTTACCTGGATCATTGCAGTGGCGTCTCTCATGACTGCTTGGCTTTGGCTGTTTACTCCCACTTAATTCATCTGCCATACACTCATTTGGGTGATTTTTTTTTTTAATCTAATGGCAAAGCTGATCATGTCATGCCAATCTAAAAATTTCACGATGGCTTTTCTTGCTTGCTCTTAGACAATTCAAATTTTTCAATATATTCTCTAAAGCCATGTTCCCCTGCCACTTTCTCTAATCTCAGCTTGCACTACTCTGTTTTCATTGCTTAGTACAGCATTTTTATTCTTTGAATAAGCAAAACTCTTTCCCCAAACTCAGTCTTCTCACCAGCAGTATTCTCTTTGAAAAGCCCTCTAAGCCTCTAACATCTATATTCTCAAATTCTTTGATGGGTCACGAACTCATGTTAAAATCTAGGATTAACTGGGTGGTGATGGCAGACAGCACTCAGCAGTCTGAGTACTCCCAGATTCAGTACTTAATGCCAGTACTCAGCAGGCAGAGGCAAGCTGATTCCTGTAAGTTCAAGGCCAGCCTAGTCTAAAGAATGAGTTCCAGGACAGCCAAGGCTACACTGAGAAACCCTGTCTTGAAAAACCCAAAACCAGCTAACCAATCAACCAAGTAACAAACAGAACCCCCTCAGATCAAACGTCACTTTTCTACATAGACATCCCAGAGGACCAACTAGGTCTTCTTAGAATGCACACCTAGAGGATCAATTGTTTCCTTCAAACATGGAATTTGAATCAAGCCTTGGACAGCACCACACCTTTAGTTAGCAGAAGATCTAAGTAATTTCCCAGGGATGTGTATATATGTGTGCATGTATATTATAGCCTTTATAGACGGATATAGTCTATTTTCTTGTCACACATGCACCCTCACAAAGGCAGCACAGAACTGACTCCTGGTCAAGATCCTCCACAAATGTCCCTGTCTTTCTTCCTGTCTGGTGGTTGTCTAATTACCCAGTCACATTTGTTTATACTTTCCCTCAAGGTTTTCATATTTTTGAAGTGTCCAAGTCTTATTATCTGTAACAGTTACAGTTTCTGGAAGGAAATCACTTTCTTATTTTGTAGGTACCACCCTGTAAGACATCAGCTGTTACACTGGTCATGAGGAAACCCACTACATCTCAATTCTCCTCAAAGAACTTCAGGCATCTGAGGAAACCTGGGAGCAGGAGTGCTCTTCCCCAGGGAAGATCACACCAATTTGTTATCCAGTGCCCAAAAAGTCAGCTCTAAAAACATACAAACAAGTAGCACTATGCTAAAAGAAGAGATTCTACTTAAGTTATACACATATAAGAACAATTAGTGGAAAGAAGAGGCCATGCTTGTGAAGGAGAGCAGGGAGGGGTGGGTGGGAGAGCCTGGAGAGAAGAAAAAAAAGACATGTTCTAATTGTATTATATTCTCAAAGTTTAGAAGCTAAAACATGTAAAGGAAAGCAAACAAAGAGTAGCCCGCACCAAAACCAAAACAGAAACCTAGAAGAAAGAAACTTGTAAACACAGGATATTATCATACAGCAGTTGACTTGGGAAACTGAATCTTTGTCACAAAAATATCAAGTAGGCAAAACATACAACACTAAAAATCACAATGCCATGTCTGGTAAATTATCATTTTCTAATCTTTCTTTTTTTTCTTTTCCTCCTAAAGTCTCGTTGGTTTACTGAGTGTAGAACATCTTGCTCTGTGTTCTGCCTCAGGCTTATGACTTCTCCCAGAAGTCCTGATGTCTGAAACTTGCCACATTCTCTGGCATCAGTTAGCTCTTGTTTGCTTCTTCTCTGTGCCAAGAAATGGTGCAGCTGCTCCCATGGCCTGATCCAGGAAAGAGAGGCTCATGGAACCCTCTAGAGCCTGCCACCCGGAGAAAAGTTCAGTGTTGGCTTCCATTGTGTCTCTCTGAGGTCCCCTCCCACCCCCTGAAACGGCTACTTGACAAATGACAAAGCAATCATTCTAAATAACCTTAAAAGATTGGGATGTTGCTGGGCTTCTTACGAATGCTGTAAATTTAAAACTATAAATACAAAGACTCTCATTGGATTTGAAAAAGAAGGTCAAGGCATGACAAGAGTCCCTATAGTCACTGGAAATCAACCAGAAACATCAGGTAAGAAGAAAGTTATGATTTACTGTGCCTGAAGTGGTATGGACAAAAGAAAGTCGTGGTGATGAGAACCTAGGAACCGCATTGTATAAGGAGTAATGGAGGCACTGGAATGACTCCAACACATGATGCTACAGGGGGAAGACTCAGATCCATTCTAAATCTCTCATTTAGTGAATATTTTTTTTCTTGGGGGTGGGGGTTGGGGGTGGGTGAAGCCCAAGATCATTGCTATTACTTATTCACCACTTCTTGTATTTCACACTTACTCACTTATATTGATTATATTGTATATCAATTAATCGATTATTAATTATCAATATATTGATTAATTATATATTGATTGTGCAAAGCATTTATAGTAACACATATTCACAGTAACTAGAAATAGAAACATATATATATATAT
>NC_034594.1:31653002-31665583 GCF_900095145.1 Mus pahari | reverse complement strand
TATATATATATATATATATATATATATATATATATATATATATATATATATATAGTAATGCAGCCAGGCAAGGCAAATGTCTAGATACTATCATTTACACAGTCCTACCAAGGACTGTGCAGGAAGGATCTTTGGTCTTGTCTTCTCTGTCATCTGCGCCTCTCTGGAATGTGACTGTGTACTTCCTTAGCAGATGGAGAAAACTCTTCCTTTAACCTTTGAATCTAGGGCTGACTTGTGAATTGTTTTGAACAATATCAGGCATCGTGCCATTACAGAGATCTAGCATTACAGAGTCTCAGAGTCCTTCCATGTCTGGACCAGTCAGGCCAGCCTTTTGAGGAGTAAAGGATTACTATATGGGCCAATGGTGTTGAATCAGTGCTGTTCTCTAGACTTGGGCCTTAGATTTGTGAGAAAACTCAGGCAAGATCTGACAGGCATGACTCAGTGGAGCAGAACTCTGCTCCCCACCATTGCTAGTCTCACTGGCAATATTAAATGGCTGTTTTGCCACATTGGGATGAAGGATGCGGTACATGTGTTGTACATGTGCTATATACCAGATTACTGAGACAGATCGTACAGCGGTGGTGGCAGGGGTAGGGAGTGGAGAGTGGGTGGCAGAGCATTCAAGAACTGAATTCTAGAACGAAAACTCTCAAGTGGAACAGTCCTCGTACCCTTCCCCACAGCATGACCCCTGAAACATCTCTTTAAGGAACACCTTATCCTGTGTGTGCAAGACACCCTACACCTTATCCTGTGTGTGTAAGACACCCTCATCAACAGAACTTGTTAGGTCTGGGATCTTTCTTCCTCCACCCTGTGGCAGCTAGAGAGACAACAAATAAACTTGTAGAAAAATGTTTACAGACTTCCCCTGGCCTCTCAGATGTCATGTTCTAACTTAGCTATACCTTCTTGTTAGTAATATTGCTATAATCAAAATGTCTACCCACTGGAATTTCTAAAAATGCCTGCCACTGCTATCTCACTTCCTGGCCAATTGTAAGTCTTGCATCTGGGACTATACAGTCCCAGAATGCCACTTCATTGGATATATACCCTTTTTGTTTACCTGGAATATGGTTGAACGCGTTGGAAATACACAGTTTTTTTTAATTCTTTGGTTTTCGATTTTGTATAATACAATACCTTGGTGTTGGTTTTCTTCTCAGCTCATAGCAACTCTATAGGAGCCCTGTATCTTGCAGCTTGTAAAAACACAAGGTACAGGTCATATTTCAAACTTGCTGTGTGCTCACAATATTTTTCTTCCCAATACACTCTTTGGAGAATGGCCGTGTACTGCCAAACTATAGTCTTTTCATTAACTACAAGTGGCACATCATGCAAAATTCTACTAAAGATTATAATATTGAGGATGGAGAGATAGCTCAGTGGTTAAGAACATGGTGTGCTTTTAGGGAGGGCTGGAGTTGAGTACCCAGAACCCACATCAGGCAACTCATACAACCATCTGTAACCCCGGCTTCAGTTCCAGATGATCCTACACCTTTTGGCCTTCGAGGATACCTGGGTGTCCTAGGTCCACATAAATTCATGCTGGACTGCACATAGTCACATAAAAATAATCAATATATTTTTAAAGGTCATAGTGTAGAAAAACCAGTCAGACTGTTAAAACTTTTACAATGGTCTTGGATTTATAGGAAATTTATCATAAGGAAATGATCCCGTATGGGTTAAAGATTTGTGCTGCAAGGCACTGTTACCAAAACTCCATTTGTATCATTGAAAAGTCTTCTAGCTGACTAAAGCACAACTCATATGACAGAATACCAAAGTTATGCTGACAAAGACACTGGAAAATATCCAATTAACAGCTAAACTTAAAAAAGAATAAAAGGCAGTCTGTATTGTAAAAATTCTTCAAACGTAAATAAATAAAAAAAACCCACTGAAAATATCCTAAAATGTTAATGTTACTGTTAAAGCGTCGAATCGCATGCACATCCTTTTTTAAATGTCCTTGTATCTTTCAGAAACAGCATCCGGGCCAGGCTCTGCTTTAGGACCCGGCGGGCTGCATGGGCTGCGCTCGCCACTAGGGACGCTGCGGCCGCGCGCTCAGCAAGCGGCGGCGGGAGGGAGGCGGCTGCTGGGAAGAGCCGCACCACGTGCTTTCGGGGAACTCAGCCGGCACCGAGAAGCTGCTGCTTTGAGAGGAAATCGAAAAGCGAAAGCAAGGCTGGCAGGCAGTGCGCAGGCGCGGGCCCGGGGCTTTCCCACAGCCTGTCCGCCCCGCCCCCCATCTCAGCGCCGCCGCGGACTGCGCAGGCTCAGGGTCCTAACCCTGGGTGGACGTGGAAAGGTCGGTCCTGCGTGGGGAAAGCTGAGGTTGAGTGCTTGTCTAGTGACTTGAAGGAAGCGAAGGGTCCTCGTGCTCCATTCCCATTTTCCTCGTGGCCCTCCCTTCCACGCTTGCACAGTGGCAGCCTCACATCCTGAGCCCGGACCCACCGCCAGGGATGGGGATGGGGGCGTGGGCAGCTTTTTGCTCAAGGTCTAAGGGGCCTTAACCCTTTCCTGATGTTTTCATTCTCTCTGCCATCCCGGGTGATCACAAAAGCTGTATGGGAGAACAACAAAGGAAGGAGGATAGCTTAGCCACTGGAAATTTATTCTCACTTTGGCTGACAAAAACCAGTTTGGCCCCTTGCTTGCCATAACTGAATTAACTGAATTTGGGAGGTAGAGGGATTGAAACTCTGTAGCTTTCCTTAACTACTTAGAACCTACTTAGGTGCACTTGATGCCAGTCTTGGTAGTATGCTAAAGGACCTGCCTAGCTGGTCCTCCCCTCCCCCAGCACACAAACACACACACACACACACACACACACACACACACACACACACACACGGGACTTCCACACGTGTATGTATAAACATACAGTTTATACGTAAGTCCCACAAGGCAAAGGGACGTTTCTTTCCTACATTAAAAAAACTGGAGCAGCTGTATAGTATGCAGAGCCCAGGGCAAAATAAAAATGTGACACTAAGCAAAACCTACTAAGGATTTTTTTTTTTAAAGATTTATTTACTTATTATATACAAGTACACTGTAGCTGTCTTCAGAACACACCAGAAGAGGGCATCAGATCCCATTCCAGAGGGTTGTGAGCCACCATGTGGTTGCTGGGATTTGAACTCAGGACCTCTGGAAGAGCAGTCAGTGCCCTTAACCACTGAGCCATCTCCCCAGTCCCCCACTAAGGAGTTTGAAGCAACAGTCATTCAGGGAACTCAAAAAATCATAGTCCTAAATGCCCTGCCCTGTAGAAGCCATTCCATGCAGAGGAATTGCAGAGGTGGGAAGTTCTTTTCAAAAGAGTCCTTGTTATATGTTCATTTGAGCAAAAACAGATATAATGAAGAAACAAATTTTATACCACCACTCTTACATTTTAAAATTCTCTTGGCTTTCTCCAACACTGACAATAGAATGCAGAGCCTTTAGCTTTCTCCCGAAGAGGGTTCTAAGTGATTTGGGCTTATCTGACACTGGCTTCCTTTGGTTCCTGAAATAACCTCAAGTTTTTTAGCAGGCAGAGTTCATGGGCTGGCCCCCTGCCATGTTTTAGGTCTTAGCTGAGTCACTTCCTAGGAGAGACCTTCACTGTTGACTTCTTCCAATGGCTGTTTTATAACCCTCATAACACTTTAAATCTGCCCCCTCTGTATTGTTGTCTGTCTTCATTTATCCTCACCAGAACATGGTAATTTCAGGACACCGTCTCTCCTGTAAATGTATAGAATGACACTGTATGCTTACCGTGGGAGAATTAAGCAAATGGACACAGAAAATCTTTGTGACTCAGATGGGAAACCCTGCATGAGAAGGACAATACTTGCTACAGAGCAGCTCTCATAACTAAACTATTTCTAATGAATTACTATCAACACTGGGGTTAGAAATCACAGGTTAATCCAGCCGTGCAGACCTTACCACAGGCTCTTAGACCTACTGATCTGTGCATGTGTTCTGAAAAACTTCCCTACAGAGAGTGAGGCAGCCAGTTCTTTATACCCTCCCTCTCCACACACACGCAACGCCTGTTTACCCTGTATAGATGGATTCTCTATTTCTTCACATATGTAGCACACAAGATGTTTAAGGCAATGACTGTCAATCCTGACAGAAGAGAATGTTGTGTGGGCCTTGCATGAGTAGCAATGAAGGCAGTTAGGGAATGTTTCAGGACACTGGGTTCATCTTCAAGTGGGCAGACATGGGAGCTGTTAGGTATTCCTGAGAGGTACCTAAATCAAAGGGAAGTTGGGCAGAGTTGATGCCTATGACTGTAGATCATTTATCAGAGCTCAGAAGTTCAACAAAAAGTAAAATTGAGAGGAAGTTCTCTCTGTGCTGTGTCAAAAACAGCTGTGCTGTTTAGATAGGATGGTATAAGGGATACTATTTTGTGAGTTTGGAGTTTGTATATTTTTATAAAGAGGCCAACCAAGCAACAAAAAGAAAGGAGCCATTGTTTCTCTTGTAGCCAAACACTGAATAGTTTGTTCATTAAGCTTAGATTGTGCAGGACTCTAGGGATAGTATTGCTGATCGTACTTTGTCACTGTGCATGCAGAGAAGACAGGCAAGGAGCTCAATGACAAGGAGGGACCGCCATGCTGGGGACTTAGAGGGAGCTAAGGCCTGAACCCTTTCTTACGCTGACACATAGGAACATTTGACAGGAAGGCTGTTCAGAGCCTGAAGCATGTGTGACCATTATCGAGAGGAGAGAGTAGACACAACAAGATTAGAAAACTGAGAGAATATAGCTGAAGGGGGTGAGGTTGAAGCTTCACAGACTTCAGAAAGTTCTGCTAAGAGTCGTCCTTATTCAGAGGTATAGTCTTCAAAGAATAATGTCTTTAGTTAAATAAAATAAAATTCAAAAGATTAAAAAAAGAAACCAGCTATATTGAAATATATATCTAGTGAACTTGGTGACACATAAAACCAGATTGAAATCACCTTTGTGACATAGCGTAAGTGCTTTTTGACTAGTGGCCCTAAATAAGATCTAGCAGTGGGGCTGGCTATCACAATCTCTAAAGTGTGCTTAGCATATTCAATATTTTGAGGGAACTATGTAATAATTAGGTGGTATGTTTTATAATTCGCTGCTCTTAGTTTAAAAATGATGGAATTCTAAAGTCAGCTAGAAGTTAGTGGAGATAAAGCTATGGGTTTTGCTGTCTGGATTTATGAGTCCCTGAATTCTATTCATCTACTCCAGTATATCTCAGAGTGTTACGAATTATTCAGAGATTTCAAGGAGTGAAGGCTTGCTTTTCTAATTATTATTCTATGATGTTTGCTTGCGTGAGTGCAGTTGCATGTGTATACAGAACACATCCGGGGCTCAGAGGCCAACTCTCAGGAGTAAGTTTTCTCTTCCCATCTTGCTTTTGAAAAGGGATTCTCTTGTTTCTGCCAGGCTGCATGTTCCAGGCTGACCTTTGCGTTCCCGCACAATCTGTCTCTGCCTTCTGTATTGCCAAAGTTTACAGATGCAAGCTGCTGCATTACAGTCTTTATGTGGGTTCTCAGAACTGAACTGTTAGGCTCTGTGGTGTTTCTACGAACTGAACCTTTGCCCTATTCCTCTGTCTACAAAAGAAGTTATCCAATGAGAAGACTTTTACCACATTATTGTAGCATCCTCTTCATAAGGATCCAGACAGGTATGGTCTATGCCTTCCAGTGGTGATTCCATAACTCTAGATTTGTTAGAGTTCATACTAACATGATAAAAAGTTAATTTTATTGTATATTTTTTATTGTATAATAGTTATACTGACAAGCCAGATTTTTTTTTAAAATGCAAGCAGTTGGATCACTCTATGTGCAGGGCCAACTTAAAAAAAAAAATATGCCAGGCGTGGTAGTGCACACCTTTAATCCCAGCCCTTGGGAAGCAGAGGCAAGCAGATTTCTGAGTTTGCGGCCAGCCTGGTCTACAGAGTGAGTTCCAGGACAGCCAGGGCTATACAGAGAAACCCTGACTCAAAAAACCAAAAAAAAATTACCGTGTCAGGAATTGGAGTAGGTGTGAGCAGTACCCAATTTGCTAAGTCTAAACTATGTCATTATCTATTCATGGATACAGAAAAGTCCTATGCTTGGCCCAAAATTCTGTTACCTCCTACTACAAGGAGTGCATAGGCATCCTGAACCATATGAGGTGAAGAATCAGTTGTTGGCACACTCACACGGAGGCCAAAGGACAATCCTGAGTGTCATCCCTCAGGTGCTGCCCACCTCTCCCTGCAAAGTCTCTCACTGGCCTGGCCTCCGGCTACTAGAGGAGAGGCTCTCTGAAGCTTCGGGGTGCACCTTTCTCTGCCTCCCCAGCTCTGAGATTACAAATGGATGCCAGAATCAGAAGGGGTGGGTGTGTGTGTCTGTGTGTCTGTGTGTGTCCTTAAACCAAGGTCCGGCACTTGCAAAAAAAATACTGACTGAACTATTTCCCTAGTCCAAGTAGTTATATTAAAAATTATTTGAAAAAATGTGTACTCTGTGATTGATCTGGGATCAATGAAAAGAGAAGGGAAATATTTAGAAATCAAACCTATCTTGTTTCATTAAATGCATCTTATTTGCCATCGGTTTGTTATGGGCTAAAGGTTTGTGTCTCCCAAGTTCTTATGCTAAAATTGTTGTTCTAAATGATGTAGGTGGTAACTAGGCCATATTAAGGTTTAAATATATACCAAATTATTTTGAGTGCTTGGTCCTGGGCACTCATAAAGTTATGAAACTTTTAGGAGGTAGAGCCTAGCTGGAGGAGGTAAGCCTTTGAAGGTTAAATCTACTGAGTTTTGGCTTGCTTTTTCTTCTGTCTCTTCTGCCACGATGCAAACAGCCTTGTCCTTGCGTTCCTTTGGAGCTGCTCCTCCATGTGTCCCTCCCCCACCGTGATGGACTCTTCCTTCCTTGCTGCTGTCCGGGAATTGGCTACCATGGAGATGAACTCTCAGGAATGGGACTGTCACCCTTGGTGAGTTTCCAATTCCCTCTCTGTTGTATGATGACACAAGAAGATGAAGCGTTGCCTTTCTGCAACCTGGAAGAGGGAGAACCTGCCCCTGCTGACACCTGCTCTTGTACTTCAACTTTTGGAACTGTAGGGGGAAAGTTCCTGTTGCAGGAGCCATGGAGTGCATAGTACTTTTAGAGCAGTCTAAACTAAATCGCAATTAAAAGGAGAGAAAAAAAAAAGTGTGGTGGAAGAGTTTGGTGGAAATATGACCTATTCCATTCCACTGTGCTTGCAGCTCATGTGGCCAGTTTTTACATTGGACTTAGCAGGTATCTGCAGGTCACCTCTGGCCAAATCCTGTCACCTGAAAAAAAAAAAAAAAAAAAAACAATCTCTGGAATACAAGATTCACTTGAGAAGTATCTTGCAGCTCTAGAGTCCTGGTTTTGTGGACTAGTGGTTAAGGACTGTGCTTGCAGAAGACCATAGTGTTTGGTTCCTAGAACCCACATCAGGTGGCTTACAACTGCCTGTGACTCCAGCTTCAGGAAGAGCCAGTGCCCCTGGCATCTGAGGGTATATGCACTTATGCACTGCTGCCTCTGTGAAAGAAAGCAAACCACCAGTGTCCATCTACTCTCTGGCCTAGCACAGACAGCACCCAATAGCTGTCAGCACACAGGGAGCCTTGGCATTTTGTCAGCGTGCTCTTATTTTGAGAACTTTAAAAATGTCTGCTAGGTAGGCAAGCGTTTGTGGTACGTCTGATACATCCCAGGACATGAGAAGCTTCTAAAACCCCTTTTGACGTCTTATCCCGGTGGAGCATTGCCTGGTAGGAAATAACAAAGCAGTAACTGTTATTCCCAAATGTATAGTGTTTCCATCAATGCGACTGTCAGTTTCAGGCAATTTCAGGAAGCTTGAGTTCCAAGTTGACACCATCCTCCTCAATCACACACCTCCTAAGACAGCAGAACAAAGGGATAAAGGACTCACCAAGCAGCAAGGACATGGATGATGGTCCATGGACATAAGCTGCGTGTGTGTGTGTGTGTGTGTGTGTGTGTGTGTGTGTGTGTGTGTACACGAGTATGTATGTGTGCGCATCTATACATATGACATTAAGGCCAAAGGTAGACAGTAGGTATCTTCTTTCAAGCCTTGCTATGGACAGAGTTAGCAATGACCCCATAGGCCCCGTAGAGAGGCCCATTGTACACCTAAAGTACACTTGGAGTGCTAGTGAGTAAAGCACCTTCCTTCTCTCCATCAGAGAGACCGGAATGGTTTACCCCTTCTGTAGTCTCCGATTAAGTTTACAGGACCAGAGGCTAGTGGAAGACAAAGGGATTTCTGAACCCATCCAGTCCAATATGTTCTAGAGATGTAAACTGTACAACCTACAAGTGATGTCAGGAATCCAAGGTCCAGGGTACTACTTGCTTCCTAGGCTTCATTTCCTAAGACTTTTACCCATCGGTCCACTTGAAGTGCTCTTAATGTTAGTGCATTTGCCCAGCACACGGGAATGACTCTGGATCCTTTTCCTACTGAGAGAGCCATCCCAGGAGCTGTGAACATCACAGATGTGATGAGTTCTGCCTGACAGTATGGAGGTTTCATGATTCATCCCTGCAGCCCCGTGAATCACCACTGATCATGCCCCATCATTCCCCCTTCTTTCTTCCATCTACTTTGAAGATTTTTATCTGGGTTTTCCACTAAATCTTCCTGTGGCTTTGAGTAATGCAGGCATGATTACGCATTGTTGACCCACCCTGAAATGTTAACATAGCTTTCTGAGCCAACGTCATAAATAACACCTAAGAAATAAAGCCAGAAACAAATGCATTCAAAGGAGTCCTCTGTTATATTGTTACCAACACTGGTTTCTTAAAGCTGTCTTTTCTTGCAAGTTTTTTTAGCATTTTAGACACAGCGCTCCTTGCTGGGAGTGGCACCAAGTGAGAAGAGCTTCCAACTTCCTACCATTTTCTAGAAACTGGTATTTACAAAGCTGAAGAAATAAATTGTGATCTATGGTAAAGAACAGTCTCTAGTTTCATCTGCTTCCTTCTTTGAAGGGTCCGTCTACACCGTCATTCAGCAGAATATGGGGAATTCATCTAAAAATGGAAACGGAAATGTTTGTTAAGGAAACTGTTTTGCAAATAAATTGCTGTTTTGATAGAGTAAACACTCTTTTATCTACAAAACAATCTGTAATCTTTCTACCAATTAACTAAGGATTCATTAAAGTAATTAGGGCTGATCAGCCTGAAATAAAAGGCATAATTGAAGTAGATTAAAAACTGTGATAAGAAGTCCACTCACAGGGCAGGCATAGTGGCTCAGCAAGAAAAAGCACACGACACAAGCACACACACACTAATTAAAAAAATTCATCACACTAAAAATAATATGAAAATGGATGCAAAATATTGCAAAAGTTCAGTTATGTGTAAATGACTTGGTGAGTTAAAGTTAGCCAGCACTGGATTAAGCCATCCGAGGCAAGCTTGGACTTTCCATCCCTGGCGTCTTGGAGAACTGAATACCATTTGACCTGTGGCCAGATGTCAGTCTCCTGGGCATCTGGATCCCTCCAAGAGATTCTGATGGGTGTTCACCTTATGTAAATTGGGGGTGTTGAACCCTTTAACAGCATTGGGGGATGGAAACAAATAGATCACATCCCAAGTAACATATATTATAATGTTACAATGGATTATATATGTTATATATGTTATAGTGTATTATAATGTATATATGATATATACCTAAATATTAGATTGTGACTCAGATCTAAAAAACAAAAACAAAAACCAAAAAACAAAAACCACTGTGCTGCTATTGTTCTTCATGTTCTAAATGGAAAGGCCACAACAACTGGCTATGCAACAATCAAGAAAAGTTAAAACTTGTGAACTTCTTAAGATAACTACCAAAATAGACTTGTAACCCCTGGCTATTTGTGTCCTTTGATAAAATGGAAAGAGCTGAGGAGTGGTGTGGCTCGTGGCTGCACCAGGAGGAGTACAGGGATCTTTGGCCCTCTGGTTTTGTGGTAAACACCAGATCTAGTAAGCTAAGGTGTTTGCTCTCAGTGTCTGCGCACTCGGCAGCGTGCACTGTGCAAGGCAGCTTGTGAGTTCCTGCTGGTGACCATGCTCTCTCCTCCCCTGCACTGTGCTGCTGCCCCTGTGATGCACATGTCACGTTTGTTTCATTGCAAATACCCTGGACCAACATTGATGGGGGAGGACATACTGCAGTTTCAATTGTCGTTGGGCTCAGGTTTTCTCTCAGCACAGCATATGCACTTGGAGACATGGGGAGAAGGTCTGAAGGAGATTGTGGTTCCGTGGAATCACTTCGGCTTAAAGAGATAACAGGAAAATAGGACAAAGATTATAACATAATAGCTCATGCTAACTTGCTGTGCTTCATCTCTTTGTGACACTGAGCTGTCTAATTCATCACTTCATATCACAGCATTCAATCTGCTACAGACTATATGGCACATAAAAGGGCAGCTTTATAATTCCAGCCTTAATAGACTGGATAGTGTGCCCTGAAGACTAGCTTTATGTGTTCAAAGAAATGAGACATAAAATACTTTATTGGGCATTAAAAATGCTTTATCCTCCATTATATATACTCTGATCTGCCCTTAAATCTCGTTTAGGAAAGCTTTTGGAAAAGAAAAAAGCAATTCAATAACAAACATTTTACATGTGACTACAGATACTTACATTGTTGAAATGGGGATAAAAACAGAGGGGACATAACCCTTGTCTCCCCGTTCGGTCGGTCTTGAAACTGAAAAAGAAAGACACAGTGTTGGGGGGGGATGTCAGCATTATGGATAAAATTGGAAATAAAACATATAGGAAAATATCCATAATGCTCGGAAGAAAATAAATAACAAGGTTGTCTTGTAATTCACAAAACCTTTTAGTTGAATGGAAGAAATGACCCACATAGGCAAACATGAAATCCGTAATCAAATAACAAAACTCTAGCAGGTTGATCTGACTTTGCGTATCAATGACTCTATAATGTCTAATAATTGAGCCTGTACTTCTTCATGTGCCCTTTATGTTGTATTTAAGGTTGGCATTAGTATCTGATTCATTTGTGTATTGGGGGGAATTTATAGTGCTGTAGTGTCTCTCAAAGGTCATTGTCTTAAAAGCTTGGTTGCTGGTCTATGGGCTCCTGGGAGTACTAGAACCTTTAAAATGTGGAGCCTGGAGGAAGGAAAGTCATCAGGTATGTGCTTTATTAGGAATATTGAGACAACAGGCTCTTTTTTCTCTGCTTCTGGGTCACATGATCCCATGATGATGTCTTATTGAAGGCCTAACAGTGATGGGGGCAACCTCCATAGACTGAAGTATTCCAGACTGTAAATACGGCAAAGCTTTGCTCTTTGACTGGCACACAAGAAACACCAGCCATAACCTTATTACTACAAGAGACTTTGAAGCCTTCCTAGAAGTAGCATGGGCGGACCTTGGCCTTCCCAGGTACACCATGCGGATCTAGTGCTCGTATAGTTTCAACCTTTGTGTTTTGTTCAAATCCACACAGAGTGCCATTGAGAAGCCAAGTCTTTGAATTTGTCTTCTGTTGTATGTTATTAGTTTTGAAGTTAGGTGGCAACAAGGCACACCCTTTGTGATAACTGCAGGATATCCCACAAGACAGTACCAAGAGATTATTTACTACAGATGAAGATCCTTAGAGACTGCGCACTCCCCTGGTAGCCACTGGGGACCGGGTTCTGGGAACTCTGGCAGATAGTGAGACCACAGCGCTCACAGCGCCCTTCGTGTACAAAATGGTACAGCATTTGCTTTGAATCTAAGCACACTTTTTTTGTATCCCTTAAATCATTTCCAGGTTTCCTACAATACTTGCTTCAATGTAATATTGTTTAAGTAGTTGTTATACTGCATTGTTTATGGAAGAAAGAAAAGATTTGCATGTTCAATGCAGTTGCAATTTTAAAATTTGAGACAGGGTTTCTCTTCCCTGGCTGTCCTGGAACTCACTCTGTAGACCAGGCTGGCCTCGAACTCAGAAATCTGCCTGCCTCTGCCTCCCACCCCCCACCCCAAGTGCTGGGATGAAAGGCGTGCGCCACCATTGCCTGGCTTAAAAACTACTTTTGATCTTTGAATAAGATACAAAAACTGTGGCTACAGAGGCAAAGTGTGCTTTCATGAGAGACTGGAAAGCCCCCTTGCCTCAGACACTAATGTTACAAATTTTCTTTTTTGTATTCCATTTTTACTGAATGCCTATTTGTACATTACTTTTCCTAGCCCTTAGGGGAAACGTAGCAAAAGCATGTCAAGGAGAAAGAAGCTCAGATCCCTGTTCTGGCAGAGAACACGTACTCTTGGGCTAAGATTACAGTAAGGCCGGATGGGACATATGACTAACTGTTATAGGACTTGCCTAGCATTTGCATCAAAGTCTGAGTTCCATACCCAGCCTTTGTCTCTCTCTCTCTCTCTTTCTCTCCCTCTCTCTCTCTCTC
>NC_034594.1:31645646-31652956 GCF_900095145.1 Mus pahari | reverse complement strand
ACAGTAAGATACAGAGAGAGAGAGAGAGAGAGAGAGAGAGAGAGAGAGAGAGAGAGAGAGAGGTTTAACAGCTCTCAAGTTACTTTATAAAGTACAGGTCTACACTGCTGTGAAAGTTTACACTCATCAGCTCTTCCTTCCTTTCCCTTGGCCATAGAAGTGCAATGACTGACCATCACTTCTATTTTAAGGACTATGGGCTCTAGGGATCACAAAGGGCTGATCTGGCCATGGTGAAGTCTAGTTGTCCTGTGAATGTTACTCTACTGGCATAGCACTTGACTTGCTAAGGCTCTAAACCTCCATATGACCCTGGGATATTACAAAGGTCACAGTAATCAGAGAGGAAGTTCATTTACTTTCCTCTGACCTGACATCATTTCCCAAAATCTCAAGAGGAAAGGAAACAAAAATGGTATCACCTTCGCATGGCTGGGAGCTGTAGTGTTTGCCAAAGGCTTTGTCTTTGGGAATGTCAGGGTAGAGGTACTTCAGAGGGTTTTCAGGGATGTTTTCAGCCATGATAACCTTGTAGTCTCGCAGGATGTCAGCGAATGGCAGCGCCGACAGTCGCCCTTTGTTGTAGGGTTCTACAGAGTGGAATCTCACTTCTCCTGAAAGCACAGAAACTGGAACATTTAGGCTCCTGCGAATGTTCTATGTAGTCATTCTTCCTACCCAAGTTATCACCATGGCTAAGAAGTCTGACCTTCTGGAGCCTGTTCAGTACAGACTATTCATGAGATAGAGGGTGGCAACATGGGCTTTCAGAATTCATGGCACCTGGTTATGGGCCATCTACACCGATTCGTGTTCAAACCACTGAGTGAGTGTGATTGATTACGCACCGTTTTCAGATTGGTCTACCCAGGTGAAGGTTATCCCTCCAAGATGGCTCTCACTGAATCTTAACAAAAATGTCCCAGGCATTTTATCTTTGAGCAGAAGCCGTTCCTTCTCTTTGCTAACAAATCCCATGATGTACCTAAAATTAGAGCAAGGGGCAAGACACAGTCTCAATTCATCATTATCGCACCTGCATTTACTTCCTTCATAAGGACTAGACCTAGCAAGCAACTGTACCTGGAATCTCATATTATTACATATTATATATATATATATATATATATATATATATATATATATATATATATATATAATTATAGAATATTCTCTGAAGAAACAGTGGATGTATTTTTCCCATAAACATGCTTAAAAGAAAAAAAAAGAGGCAAAGGATAATTAAAACAGAAAAAGTACTCATATGAAAAATAGAGTCCACAAACTCACCCATCAATCCAGAGGGGAAGAATATGTTTTTTAATTAGGTCCAATATTGCTTCAAGCCAAGTCCAGAAGGTAAAGGTTTTGCCAGGCAAATGTTCCTATGAGGAAGGAGCAGCACACATGGACAAGGACAGTGACTAGGCAGCATCCCTAACAGAGCCCACTCCAACTTTCACAAACGTTCCCTTTGAGCGGGGCAGGACTTTTTATTTTTTAAGTTATCCTCATCCAGGGAATCTTCCCAACCACTGGATCATTAGAAAGCAGCTTTCTAACATCCTAAACGACACCCCCATTGCCCTGTTTGTACCTTGCAGAACTTGGCCCAGGTGAGGTGACCATCATTGTAGTTAGACTGAACTAAAATGAAAGGAAAAAAAAAAAAACAACTAAACAAAACAAGAGTTTGAACGAGACAGTGAGACCATTCACTCTGTTCTCTATTTAACCTCTTCCCCCTTCTCTTGCAAGCATTTCTTATGGCCTTCCAATGGAGGCACAGTGTGCGAGTGCTTCCTAAGGTCTAACGTGCCATGCTGGGCTGAGGATGTTCAGGATCTAATGGGAAGCTTTTCTGATGGAAGAGCCAACAATGAGCTTAGGACACCCCATGGATGGTCGGCACTGGGTAATCGGGCAGAGGGAGGACAGAAGCTCCTCTGGGGAGCAGGCAGAGTGAGGACAAGGTGCTGTGGGATAACATGCTGCTGGAGATGGTAAGAGCGGCGCAAGGACGGCGACTAGACATCACACAACAAAATCACGTAATCAGGTATTTCAGGACTCTTGCACATTAAAGTGAAAAAGATGGACTAGAAATCATGTAGGCAATATACAGCCACCAACTACTTTGATCTAGAACACTGAAGAGATTAATACTATTGAAATCTTAAGGAAACTATATTCCTGTGGATAATTTGCTAAAGAGCCTAAGAATACTATGCTAATCTATACTATTGCTAGTAACATGCTAACGTAATTTTTGTGTTAGTTGCTCATTAACATTTTACAAATATCTACTACTGTATTTATGAACTCAAGACAAAAAAAAAAACCTATATTAAGTAGAATTTTAAAAGGTTGGAAAGGGCAGTTGCATTTGACCACCCACAGGTGCATGTGGCAAGCTAGCCAGCATCACATAAACCAGACTGCAGCCACAGATTCTGTGCAGAACAAGCTTTGGGACCATAACTGCAAATGCATACAGACTCAACATGAGCTCTCCCTGGAGTTGAGTGTACTAGCTTGTCAAAACCCAGCTACGTCTAAGAAATATAGGCAAAGCTTATGAAGCACAGATGATGTCTGCAAAACCAAGAAGCCGAAGCTGCCTTAATGTACAGAATCAAGTCATTGCTCGTGGTTTTAAACTTCTAGCACATTTCCTGTGCTTAGCCCATCATGTTCTAGTTGGTTAACATCACCACAAAGGCTTCATAGCATATTCAGAGGAAGTGGCTTAAGAACACCTAGAGTGTGAAACAGAAGGGCCCAAAGAGAAGCACCGGTCTGGCCCACAACGTGTCTCTGCTGCCTCCTAGCTGTGCGGCGGAGCCATTGACCTCTGGTGTCCTCAAATCAATAGAATACTGTAGGCCCCAGGAACATTGTGAGAAATGAAAGTAAAACAACACTTAGCCCTGTGCCTGGCAATACAACATAGGCAGTCCATAAGGTGTGACAGCATCATAATTATTAATAGTAGCAACATAACTGCTTTAAAACTCTCGAGTGTCAAAACCAGAGGAAACCCCGTCCCCCGGCTCTCACCTGTGAGCTTCTCTGCCAGCATATTGAGCTGCTCTGAATTAAGGCCACGGCCGACATAGGATGAAAATTGCCAGCTCATCACTTCCAGGAGTTGGCCCAAAGTGACAGATGGGGGGTTATTAAAGAAAACCAAGTTCTGAAATAGAGTTATGGTGATTATATATCACAACCTCACAGGGAACACTATATTCGATATATCACATTCCTGATTTAGATTCTGGGTCAAGTGATGTTAATAATAAATTGTTCATAAGATTTATCTCCCCATTAGAGCACTTTTGCTCCTTGAATATAATACAACTTGGGGCTCCATCTTTCCTGAGAGAATCCCTTGAGATCTCCCAACTTTCTCTAAACTACCAAGCAACAATCATCTCATGCGAGTAGTTAACACTGGCCAACAATGGCTGGTCAGATAACCTCCCTTGAAATGACTTTAATTGTAAACATGTTAATTGGCTCACCATGAAAGAGGGTTCTGCATTCAACAAGGATCACAAGACAGGAAGAAGGGAAGTAAAAGAATTTCTAGGGACACAACTGTCACCTTGAGAGAGGTGTCCGGGAAATGGCTAGTGAGAGAAAGGGTCTAGTTAAGGTGTAAGAGCTCAGAGTTCGAAGGAAGGTAGAGTTAATAAGTCAAAGTTACTTGTTTAGCTTGGTTTTGTAAGGAGACTACAAGTCCAGTCTCTAGATCTTCAGGAGGGGACCCAGTTGCTCTGGGAGGGTGGGCATGGTGGCGTGCGGTGGCCTTAGCGGGTTCCTAGCAGAATGTTGCTAAGGAGATACCAGTGTGGTGCTGTGCTCGGACAGAAGACCCTACTAAAGACTTTCCTGCCACACTCTAAAGTTGAATGTGCAGGCACGTAGTTCTTAAGGAGAAGTGGCATTTAATGCCAGGAACCACCTCTGGCCTTCAAGTGAATCATCTAGTGGGTTCTCCAGCATGAGGGGAATCTCATGACTAGGCAGCCCTCCTCGTTGCAGTTGATGTGTTTTCCATGCCAGGCTATCTGGAGATATGGAGGAATAGGGCTGTGCCATTGTCTGTGTGATTTCCTTCTAAGGAATATTGCATTAAAGGGGGAAGGCACTGAAGGTTGACCTATTTACTGTTCACTTCTTCTTATGCAGTCACGTAGGGGAAAGAATTCTTCTGGCAGAAACTGATTGTAGTAAAGGAGAAAAGTTATTCACATTTGAGCTGTTTCTTCTGGAACTGAGTACTTGGCAAAATAACAGCTTCTGAATTTTGTTTTCTCTGTCTTAAGAACAGAGTAAGAGGGAACGGAGCCTTTTTTTTCCTTTTAAATCTGAGTCCTTCCCTGGTTTTCATATAAAAGCATCTATTAACCATTGGTATAACAACTTGAAGTGCATTTCTGGTAAAGGGCCTCAAGTAACCACCAGATGGCACTAACACCCAGCCTAAACCTAGACAGTCTCAAATCTATCAATTTGAAGGCAAAATTTGTGCTGTCAGAACTCAGGCACAAAGATCGACGGACATCCTGATTACTTATTTGGAAGCAAATGCTGTGCCTCTGTAGAAGAGACTGAGGAAAAGTGTGCCCAGAAGAAGTGAAGGTATCCAGGTAGGAAGTTATACTTCGAAAGTTATGGAACAAGGTGTTTCCCGCAGTCTAGTCAGCACAGCAGAGGACAGCCTTAGAACTCATGGCGAGGCAGTCTTGGGCTGGTCACTGTCCTTGGCTAGAACTCAGATTACCTCATCATCATCATCATCATCATCGTTGCTGTTAATTTTGAGACAGGCTCTTGCTAGGTAGCCCAGGTTTGACTCAGACTTACTTCAAATCACAAGCTTAGACTTGTAAGTGCTGGGATTCTAGAGGTGTGCCGTCACGCTTAGCTCAAGCATACCCCGTCACACATAACCTAACAGGACTCGCACAACTAGACATACCCTCATCGCCACGACGTGCACGTTGCTTGTCGAAAGACAAAGTTAAATGCCATGAGAGATGGAGAGACGGGAGCAGGAACTTTACCTGGGAGTCGTTGGTTGACACATTGTACCAAATGATGGATGCCCACGCATTAGGTAGTTGGCTGACATTAGAAATTATCACCACAGGTAATGAGCTGGTCTAGTTATAAAAAAAAAAAAATTACAGGTAGTCCAAACATGCACTAAACTACTCTTCACCTTCTCATCTAAAGATCATCAAGCCATCCCCCCCCTTTCCAATCCTGCTACCCAGGTGCCATTCAAAGACCTTTCTGTGCACACACAAGCTGGGTACAGTAAGAAAAGGAGCAGGAACCCTTTCCTCCATATCTTCCTCAATATTGAGAAACGTCTATTTCTCCTTATGTCACACATTGCCTCAAATACAACCAAAGCAGCTTTTGCCACAATTTAGTAGTTATCTCCTTTTAAGTTATGCTAAAGAACTTAATCTAGAATCTGGAGAGGTGGGTCAGTGGTTAAGGCCACTTACTGTTCTTCCAGAGATTTTGAGTTCAATGCCCAGCTACCATATGGTGGTTCACAACCATCTGTAATGGGATCTGATGCCCTCTTTTAGTGTGTTTGAACATAGCAACAGTGTGCTCATATACATAAGATAAATAAATCTTGATCTAAATTATGTCCTAGTGCTTGATTAAAGTCCACACTGGAAGTAGGGTTTTACTGTAAAAGCTGGAGAGGTGAGCTGTCAGAATTGGAGCTGTCTGGTCTGTTTCTGCAGAACAGTTCAGTACTGTCAGTGTTGCAATTTTCTATCTTATGAAGTGAACAGCCTTTCACAGACTAGCCTGGGAGGCTGTATCTAAAAATCTCCTGGAGGCATAAGATTCCCAAGGACAGACCCAGGAACTGAGGGACTGAGCAGCTTGTGGAAGAAGAGGTTTAGGGGAAAGAAATGGAGGTTTTTACGTACTTTTGAATGCTGTATAAAAAGGGAAAGGCAGAGTCTAACACAATACACTCTCGAGTAGAATCTTACTCAGGTTGCCTGAAGTGGAGCTTGTTAACGGATGCACTGATTTGTTCGTGCAGCATTTACTGGGCCTTTAGTATGTGCTAGGAATTGTGAACAGATAACCATGCACAAGCAATGCATGGCGCTCTGACTTCAAAGGGCTTGTAACCAATGTGTTCAGTTTAACCCCACAGTTTGTTTATTCTTAGAGTTCAGTGGTGATGTTGGAAGATGGTCAAAACAATATACTGCCAACACTCTCACCATGGTCCTGTGTTCATTACATCAGAGAAACCCTCCAGGAGATGTTTAGATATAACTTCAATTTTAGAAAATATATCACTACATGATACAGTTCAAGGATAGTTATTTCTCTTTATGCTTTCTGTTGAAAATTCCTGATTCAGAAAATAATAAAAATGTAGACAACCAGTCAACATATGTTGAATTCACAAGAGTCATGGAGTCTTTACCATTCTTCTATTTAACCAGAATGGTATCTAATTACTTATTACACATTTGATGTGCTGTTTTTCTAAATAATATGTGAAGAATAGACAAAAATCCAGAAGGACTGGGCTTTTGCCAGCAATGCTGACATGTTGCTGTAAATATTACTAGCAAGTGGATATTTCTAAAGAAACCCACCTCTAGGTTAATGGTGAGGCCATAGAGGCAGATCTGGGTCTCAAAGGTTATGGAGTGCAGCTCCTCCGTCACCATGTGGCAGCCCTGTGGGGAGACAGGTGGATCAGTTTCTTGCAAAGGCAGCTTTTCTCTCCGAGACCTGGAAGTTAACAAAGTGGATGACCCCAAAGTTTCACAGTATTTAAAAATAAGGCAAAGACTGACTTTCAGTTTCCAAAACATGAGTTCTTGCTTTTAAAATTCTGGCATATTTCCAGTATTTGAAATGTAAAGTTATTCTTTATTCTAATTTTCTAAAACTAGTTCTTTGGATTTGCCAAATAACATAAAATAAGCCACACATTTATGAATATATAGAAAGAACTAATAATCTTATAATCGAATTGTTCAGAAAAGAAATCAAGACCCCTCTGGCTAAACATAGGTGAGATACATACATTTACTTCTGTTTGCTCACAAAACTTGAGTAAGATTTTAGTAAAACAAAATTTTCATCTAGATTTTCCAAGTGTGGAAAAGTAGGAAGAGGAGAGGGTCTTATCTGCTCTGAGGCTGAAAAAGAAAGAAAGAAAGAAAGAAAGAAAGAAAGAAAGAAAGAAAGAAAGAAAGAAAGAAAGGAAGGAAGGAAGGAAGGAAGGAAGGAAGGAAGGA
>NC_034594.1:31637026-31645591 GCF_900095145.1 Mus pahari | reverse complement strand
AAGGAAGGAAGGAAGGAAGGAAGGAAGGAAGGAAGGAAGGAAGGAACAAACAGCTTGTCTAAGAGCCTCAGCCCATGCAATGACTTCTATAGGACTCCTGACCTGGCCAGGCAACTTGTGGTTTTCTCTTCAGGGCAGATAAGTCAGTGGCATTAGGAAAACTTGGCATTCTAAAGAGACAACTTGTGGCCAGGGGTGCAGTGCCAGGCTGAAGGGAGGATGGCTCTGTGAAAGTCTGTGGTGATATCCAGGCCCTGACTGCATTTGACATCTGGTCTACTCATCATCAGGCTTTAAACCTTCAGGAAATAGAGCTCGGATGTAGACCAGAGCAGAGGTGAACTCACCAGTCTTACCGTTTGGGAGCTGCTTCCTGAGAAACAGCCAGTTCCTAGTAACTCATCCTTGATTCTACAGTCTCAATATACATAGAGGATCAACCTCTAAATGCCTTCTATGGCCTTAGTTGTGAAATGTCAAGCTAATGATTATTAGACATTTGACAAAGTCTCTCACACGAAATACATGTATGAAATTAAAAAAAAAAACTGAAGAAAATACAAAATTAAAATATTTTTTAGAAAAATAAATGTATACCAAGCTCAGTTTGTTCAACATAAATGACAAATCAACCAATTGTAATGAGTGGTTTTTGATACTAAGTTGTACCAATCAACTGTATAAGAGTTGAAGAGATACCAATCATAATGAGTAAATGAAAAGCCACTGCCCTCATTGCTGTAAACTTCTAGAAACTCAGAGATTAGATAGGAAGTCTGAGGTTTCAGAAGTACAGAAATGAAGAACCATTTGTAAGTGACTGAGAATCAGATTATAAAGTAACTGAAAAACAATGAGTGTTTATTTTTTAACATCTGAAGACAATTATTTCTAACTCAGAAACCTATACCCATCCAAACTACCAGTCAAGAGTGACCATGAAAAGGGTTTCAGACATGCAAAGCCTCAGGAAGCTAGTTCCTGAAAATCTCCTCTCTGAAAGCTGTTGAAAGAGTTTCCCTTAATAATAATAATAATAATAATAATAATAATAATAATAATAATAATAATAATAATAAAAGTAAGCTAAGAAAGAGGAGGACACAGACCTAACCAGAACAACTGGGGAGAGATAACATAGAAAAGAAAACCAAACCAAACAAAAACAGACCATGTAATAATTATACAACAGAATTAGAAGGTAAACAGGAAAGATTGAAGGGAGAAATTATAGCCCAAATCAGGTCAAAGCTTTATTATTTTTAAATAATAGAAAACTCCACTAGCTATGGGAACAGGGGCTATAGACATGAAAGAAAAGAAAAAGAACTGCCCAGATTGACAAGCTTAGCCATGGGTAAGGAAGCTTCGCTTTCTGATGAGAAGTTTAGGGATACAGGAGCGATAGGTTCTTAAGTTAATTAGATTAAAAACTCAAGGAACCCCTATATCCAGAGAAAACGAAAGGCAATGCAACAGTGGGAATATAATCATAGTATGCTGCTTGACTCAGATGTTAAATTGTATATAATTATTACTTTGTATAATTTATGAAAGTAGAGGGAAATTTATATGTATCAATACATCCCATAAAAAAACATAACAATCTCATGTTCAGGAAAGAATTTAAGAATTTAATATGCAAAATTAAAAACTCTAGAGATTCCAGAATTACATTTACCTCTCAAAAAGTGAGTTCAAGGGAAGGGCTTAGGTGGGAATGACTGGAAGAGAAATTGCCATTTTTCTCTGATGATACCCTACAGTAATTTGTTAATGCTTACAACCAGCAGAACTGTCACTGTCTGGAAGCTTAGTAGAAAAACGAGAGGTAGAGCCCAGCCTTACAGAATCAGATTTTGCATTTTAACAAGAACTACAAGTCGGATTTGGGAAGCAATTATTCTTGATGTGGTCCATTAACATTTCGTTTAGTCTCAAAAAAAAAAAAGACGACACGGGACATTTTCATGATAGAAAATTTAAACCATTTATAAAACAAGCCTAGAAACAAGTGAACAGGAATGGACTTGTCTAAATTAGAACAACCAGGTAAGTTCTGAGAGAACAGGGTCACCCTGGGAGAAATGGGGAATAACACTGAGTATCAGTAAAAATTCTGAACTCACTGTGTTCATTTTGAAATAATAAAAATCAGTCAAATGTGATATGAATAAGAATTGCATGAGAAGTCTGATAAAGCAGAGGGTGTTAAGCTTAGGACTCAGAAGAAAAGTACAGATTGAAAAAAGCCTTTTCCTCTTGGGCTAGAAGATCAAGATCGTGTGTTTGATTGCCCGAAAGTAGTGAATGGAGCAGACTGGAGTCACTTTGCATCAGATTACCAGCAAGCAATATATAATATAATGCTGCTTGCAAATCTCTCAGACAACCACTAAAATCATTCTTAGTACACGGACATAGCAAGTAGACAATTTCCCTTCCCTGCACAGTCTTGAAGTCTGTTTTCCTTTTGGTTGATCTCAAGACAAAGTAACTGAATTCAAACAAAACAATTTTCAACTAAGAAAACCTCACTAGCTCTGAGGAAAAGTGCTTCCACTGTCCACATTACTAAGATGACGGAGGAACCTAAATTCTCATTTTATGTTTATAAAGGAGTGTTTTTTTTAAGTTTGTTTTATCCAGTTCATTGGTAGATAAGCATGTGCAAATTTTTGAGAGGCTTCCAACAGGCAAGCAATTGAAAACCCAATGCTTTAATAACCAGAAATCAAGTTAACAAACTGTTACAATGTGGTCTAGCCCCCCACCACCACTCCCCCCCCCAGCTTTAACATATAGCCTTCAACTAACTTAGATGACTAGCTTGGCACCTCAGAGTTCTACCTGAGCATGGTGGTGTGGCTAAGGCATGGCCCTTCTGGCTCATTGCCCATGGCCTTCTCTTCCACTTCTGTGAAAGGCCTCAAATGACAACCATGACTCCTAGGTCCTTTCTCATGCCTAGAGTTGACCTTGTCTCTCTAGAGCTATTGTAGAGAAGGCTATAGCTGGAAAAGGCCTTCCTGAATACGAGATCCTATAATCCTGTGACATAATTAGTCTCTGTCTCTAGTTCTTAGGACAGGATTTCTATGGCTTGTCTAAACAGGGTGATAGAAGAACCCTGAATTGTTGTTTTGAGATAAATTTTTATCATTATACAGCTGAGGCTAATCTGGCAATCTCTATGCAGACAAAGTTGGCTTCTCACTCTCAGAGATCTGCATGCCCCTGCTTCCTAAGTGTTGGGTTAAAGATGTGGGCCACCATGTTAGCCTCAAGGTTCCTTTGTTCAAATATTTGGTCTTTGACTTTGCTCCCTGATGCACACACAAACTTTGTGATTTCTTGGCAAAAGTGTTTGTTTGTTTCAGATGAAGTGACTCTGGTGGCTTCTGGATATTCTTGCAGGATGAGGGCTGGATGCCAGGGTCACTAACCATATGATTACAAGTTGGAAGTTTCACACCAGCCTCAAACTCTTGAGGAGGAGACTTCGTTATCCGCAGTGGCCTATGATGCAACCAACCATGCCCACTTAATCCTTCCATAAAACCTCCAAAGGACAAGGCTTGAGACAGTTCTGTCTGAATGGTATGGAGGTTCCTGGAAGGTGGCATGACACTGTCCTTGCCACAGGTCTTCTACATGTCTTACATAACACTGTTTCCTTTATAATAGCCTCTATGACACACTGGGAAACAGAAATGAGTTCTGTGGGCTTCTCTAGTAAATTAACTGAACCCAAGAAGTGGCTTTCGGGAACCCTGATTTATTGTGTGTTGGTCAGGAGCACAGACCACAGATGGGATTTGTATTTGACAGAGTAGAAAAGCCAACTTTCAAGAACCATCTCTGTTCATCCTCGTCCGTATCTTAAATTATATGATTAAGTATGAATGTGAGACTTCATTAAAGATGTCTTCCTCGGGTATTGTAAAAGATGTGATGAATGTGTTTGTAGGGTTTTGGAACACATACATTTGGGAGAGAACAGGCCTAGGGATGTGGAAGGATAGGAGGGAGAGGGGAAATTGTGTTATTGCATTTTAATTTAAAAGAGTATGGGAAATGAAGGTTCCACAGAGCACTTGTTACAGTCAGGGTTGTCCATTAACTTTGAGGAGAATTTCATGCTGTAGGGTTTTGTTTTGTTTTAATCTGGATTATAAGAAGTCTTCTTGGTGATTCTAACCAATTTCTGTTGTTTACATAAAATCCCCTGATCTATTATGATGCACATTTACAACAAAACATGGCAGGAGGCCAAAATCCAATACACATGACTGACCAAAAGAAGTCTGACATCATTAATTTCCAGTGCTTTCATGGCCATCATTCAAAGCCTCCATTACTTTATCCGTGCAATCCAAGCCAGATGCCATTCAATTTCATAGTCCTGGGGTCTTTCCTTCACAGATTTAGAACATTTTACAAATAAGAAGAACCACTGATGTCTGTTCTAAAGCTGTCTTCACGACGTGTGCTGACTACATTATCTGGACACAGGCTAGAGTCATAGGACAGGAGGGAACTTCAATTGAGAAAATGCCTCCATAAGATTAGGCAGAAAGGTGTTTTCTTAATAGTGATTGATGGGCAGGGCCAGCCCATTATGGGTAGTGATATCCCTAGGATTCAGGTTCTATAAGGAAGCAGTCTGAGCAAGGCATGGGGAGCAGCAAGCCAGTAAGTAGCATCTTTCCATGGCATCTGCATCAGTTCCATCCTTCAGTTTCCTGCCCTGCTTGAGTTCTGGCGCTCACTGCTTTTGACGATAAATTGTTCTATGGAACTATGAGTAGAATAAACCCTTTCCTCCTCAATTTGCTTTAGGTCATGGTGTTGTATCACAGCAATAGTAACCCTGACTAAGAGACCACCCAAGATGATTATAGATTTAAAAAAAAACATATTTAATAATAAGAAATTTGACAATTGGCTAAAGAACATGACTAGGACTCTGCATAGCAGAAAGTATACAAACTAATGAAAGGTACGCCTAAATGTCCCTGTATTATTTTTTCTCCTGACTGTCTAGTAGCATATCCTAGGCAATATGAATCAATAATTAATTCCTCCAGTAAGAAGAAATTCTTGTCTGCTCCTTCATGTTTGCTTGTTTGATTGCTGGGTGTCCTGTAGCCTAGGCTGGCTTCACACTTGCTGTGAGCTGAAGAATTCCTTGAACTCTCCTGTCTTCCCTCCCCTGCCCCCCACCCCTCTTCTGAGTACTGAGGTACACCATGGTGCTAGTCCTTGGCTTGTTTAGCAAGCCATAACCTACGTAACACAGGGAAAACTGCATCACTTAGGAACCAATTCTTTCAGCAAATATTAATCTAGCACGTTGAAAACAACAAAAAGCTAAGAACTAGCTTGGCTACTGGGAAATAATGAGAAGAGGGGGCTACTGGTACAATTGTACCAGAACCCATAGTCACAGACTCATAAGAAATTCATGGAAACGACAAGTGTTCTGAGCATGTGCAACAAGGATTCTGGGTGGATGCTTCACTCTCAGAAGGCTGGGCTTATAGGAAGAAACTTATGCCATTTTTTTTTCTCCTGAAGAAAACTTACAATGTCTCTAATCAGTTCAAAGAAAATCAGCTTGCTGTGAGCTGTTGGAGCTGGTTGGGTCATGTGTAGTTCGTCTGTGTTTGAGAACTCTGAACCATGAAAGAGCATTTGTTTGGCTGTTTAGTGAAGGGGAACTTGCTACTCAGGCTTCACTGATAGCTTCTTTGTACTTCACACCTTTCCAGCACCTGGAATCACCAACACTTCAGTCTGTAGCTAAAGCCACTTATCAGTCAAGCCTGCTGACACAGAGTGATCTGGAGAGACTACAATGCCAGCAAGCCTGGGCCTGGGAATGCTCATTTTACATGATCGAGTGGTTGCTTAAGTTCCCGTCACTTGAGAGATGACAGAATAATTTCATTTATTTATTTATTTTCATGGTGACTCCCCCTGGGAAGGGACAAAGGTGGTACAAGGAGGCTGTTGCTACCCTCAAGAGATGATGAAATATTCCAAAACAAAAATTTTAAGTTCATTTAAAACAATCTAAAGCTCCTACCCTTTCCTACGTCTGAGGATTGTAAAATTTTAGACAAAGAAGTATCAGAGACTATCTGTTCTATCTAATGAGTTTTACAAAGGAAAAAAATATTATGTAGAGGATGGGGTTTGGGGTGTGTGCCATTACTTGAGCAGGGAAGTCAGAGGACACTTGGTGACAAGTTTCTTTACCCACGGAGCCATCTCACTGACTAGAACGTCCTTGCTTTGTGTTGTTAAACATCAAAATGTATTTTAAAATTTCCCTATCCATGCTCCCATCTGTAAAAAAAAAGATTAAGTAAGGCTGACCCAGAAGGTGGGGTGGGGGGGNGGGGGGGGTGGAGGGGTGCAGAGGGAATCGTATGTGCAAAGTGTGGAAGTTTTTACCTATCAATAAAAAAGACCATGGCCAATGAGCTGAGGCAGAATGAGAAAGTGGGCCATCCAGCAGAGATAGAGATAGATGACAGAGTGTGTGTGTGGGGGGGGGGGGATTCTGGGAGACAATCAGGCATGAGAGATTCACCCCAGACAAACTGAGGACCAGTAACCAGTACATGGCATGGCTTGGGATAGAAAAAGCAGGTAATTGAGTTCTGAAGTAGAGATTGGAGTTGTGGCCTGAGTCCCATGAAAGAGGCCATCTCTCCAGCTAAGCATGTGTATGGCTCATGATCAGAGAAAGAGGAAGATCCATAGTGGTTCCAGTCCCTGGTTCTGAGTTTCCAACAACATAATACCTGGCCTCCATCAAGTAGGCAGCACAAATTCCTGATCTGTAAGAACCACAACCAACCTATGCCCACACACCACCAATAACTCACACACTCTTCTTTGGTTCTGTCAACAATCCTGGAAGTGTAGGGTAACATTAACCATGGGTTGTAGATAAAAATAAAATAAAATAAAAAAAATTGAGAGGATGACAGTGGCTTGAAAAGCAGAGCCCAATCACTTCAAGTGCTGTTTTCATATTCCCCAGAGGCATAGCAGGGATGAAAAGGGGGAGGGGATAGAACCCAGCAGAGAAAGGGCAGTCACATTTCTTAAAGAAATGTTAAGTTAATTTCCTTCTAGGCTTGGCAAGGAGTCTAGGCTGAAATTGCTCCCACTTCTGAGCTAGTATAGCAGGCCATGTGTGAGGTGAGGTGCGCCACCCTCCCAGAGACTGTAAGATCCCAAAGGGATGGATCCAAGAAGGATGAATAGTACAGGCTGTCAAGGTTCATTAACTGCCTGGTGCAACCTTGAGTGAGGTCGACTTGAGTATGTATGTTACCCACTTAGCAGCATTAACACCAGAGTATATACCAGGAGCTACTGTTACAAGAATTCTCAGTAGAGTATGCCCACTTGCTGCAGGGGCTCATAGATAAGCAATAGCAACCTTTGAACCTTTGAAGCTTGAAAATAAGGTCATCTTTGCTTCCCATCTTTCTAAAGTGGATTACTACAATCATTTGCCCTGTGGGTTTATGAATGCCTCCACCTTATATACCAACTATTCTCCTCTCTTTCCTTTCTGTGGTCATTTCTACTGATCAAACCCCTGACGAATGGATCATCTTTCTCAACATGTTTCATACCAGTCAACTGTGTCTTAAGCACACAAAACAGCGTTTGAGCCTGTGGCTTGTTCTAAATGTGCCTCGACACCATACTAAGATTCTATCAATAGGGGGAGCTCAAAGAATATCTTAAACACAGTAGCCCCGCTTTAACAAACTTGAAAAAATAAAAAATAAACAAAGTCATTGTATGGCTGTATGATTTTGTTATCAACTGGAAAATAAGAAGACATAAATTCAAAGCAATATAAGTAGACATTACTAATAAGACAGTGCTTGGGTTCTCTATAGAGGTAGATGATTTACTTATAGCTTTGTCTCTAAGGAAATCCTAGTATGAATTTTTATTTCACGTTGGTAAAGATGACAATGTACTGCAAGAGTTGGACTATTTGGATGTATTCCCATTGGATATGTTTTGCTTAAGAAAAATAATTGTGCTTGGTTTGTTCAGATTTGTAAATAATAACATTCAGGGATGTCAAGCTGAATGAAATATTACAACTGTGTTCAAAATTCCACCGAGATGTGCGTAATGGGCCTTTGTTTATAGTGTTTTTTATAAGAATGGTTCGGGAAATTTAGAAAAACCTTCATGGGAAAGAATTCCTCTTATTTATTTTGCTAGAACCCTCAAACTCAAAAGCTCCATTCTATGTGCAGAGGCTGGGAGGAAAGACTCACTTGAGGTTCTGCCTTCAGCAGCGACTCTAATCAGGAAGGAACATGGCTCAATTTCCATAGGGCCATGGGATATAGCGGTTTCTAAGGTGCATCGGAGACAATGAAGAGTTCACAGGAAGGGAACATGACTGGACATTAAACCTTTGTGGTGAGTCATGTGGTCTCTGTGTGTGCGTGCATGTGTGTGTGTGTGTGTGAGAGAGAGAGAGAGAGAGAGAGAGAGAGACAGACAGACAGA
>NC_034594.1:31629238-31633551 GCF_900095145.1 Mus pahari | reverse complement strand
CCACCAAACCCAGATACTATTGCACATGCCAGCAAGATTCTGCTGAAGGAACCCTGATATAGCGGCCTCTGTGAGGTTATGCCAGTGCCTGGCAAACACAGAAGTGGATGCTCACAGTCAGCTATTGGATGGAACACAGGGCCCCCAGTGGAGGAGCTAGAGAACGTACCCAAGTAGCTGAAAGGGGCTGCAATCCTATAGGTAGAACAACACTATGAACTAACCAGTACCCCCTGAGCTCGTGTCTGTAGCTGCATATGTAGCAGAAGATGGTCTAGTAGGCCATCATTGGGAAGAGAGCACCCTTGGTCTTGCAAACTTTATATAACACAGCACAGGGGAATGCCAGGGTCGAGAAGTGGGAGTGGGTGGATAGGGGAGCAGGGGTGGGGGGAGAGTATAGGGAACTTTCAGGATAGCATTTGAAATGTAAATAAAGAAAATATCTAATAAAAAAAGAACATAAAAAGTGGAACATTTCTTTATCATGTGATTTTCCAAAGATAACATTTTCAGTCACTGTTGGAAATGTGGATTCAAATTTAGATTTCCTATATTCTTTTTTTACAAGGTCTATTTATTTACTTTTTAAAAATGTATATGGGTACGTTATTGCTCTCTTCAGACACCAGAAGAGGGCATCAGCTCCCATTTCCACATGGTTGTGAGCTATTATGTTGTTGCTGGGAATTGAACTCAGGACCTCTGGAAGAGCAGTCAGTGCTCTTACCCGCTGAGCCATCTCTCTAGCCCCCAATTTCCTATATTCAAACTTAAAGATCAAAACTGTAATGACTAATTTTCTAGGCCAACTCAGAAGATGGCCTTGATGGTCATATCTAGCCTGGAATTCCACCAGTTTACTGAGAATGTAATGGCTCAGGCTTGATTGCTCAGGCAAGCTCCAGTTTGTCCAGTTCACTTGGTGAAGTACAAACCTTACAGAACAAACTGATACTAGACAATCAATAATTATTTTTTCAGGTATGATTTTTTTGTAATACACCATAATTTTTTAATCTTACTTCACATCTGTGGGGAAGGGGATGATTTTAAGATAGTTTGCTGTAAAAGAGAGCTAATTAAAGAAACATGGCATCTCTATAAAATATAATTGAACTTGGAGGGGACCTTTCAAGACACACTTTCTTTGTGTAGCCCCGACTGTCATGGAACTCACTCTATAAATCAGGCTAGCCTTGAATTCACAAAAATCCACCTGCCTCTCCCTCTCTCTTGCTGTGATAAAGGCGTCACCACCACTCTGTGGCTATAAGGTAATAGTTTGAATTACATTCTTTAAGAGGACTGGATACGACAGACAGCTGTTAGTCATGTGCAGCTATGTCCATCAAAAGTTATGAAACAGTGTATGTGGCAGATTTTTGAGGCTTAGATCTGTAAACAGGTGATTGACTGATATACCAGAAGGTCAATGTTTTCTTCTCAGGGTAATATGGTGTCTTATTTTCATTTTCCTCTTTAAGCATCTCCATATTATCTGCAATGAGCAAGCTTTAGGTTTATAGTCAGAGAAACAATTTTGATTCTATATACAAATAAGCAGTTTAAGAGAAGCGAATGTTAGAGGACGGTTTCCTAGGAGAGCCCTGAGTCAGCGTTTCCTACCTCGTTTCCTTTACTCCCAGTACTGCACTTCATCTCCTTGGGTTGCTTTGAGAAAGAAAATAATAGTGTTTAGATGGAGCATCATTATCAGTAACAAGTCTGTCACTCCTATGACTTCACTGTCACAGTCAAAGGTGGAGGTTGGCTTCTTTAACAACTCCTATTGTCTCAGTCACTGAAACTTCACTTACCTGCTGAGATCCAATACAACTTAAGACTGAAAACCAAACTAAACCCCAAATGATTTTTTATATATATATATATATAAAATACGTATATGCACATATACATATACATGTATATGTATACATATATACATACATATATACATATACACATATATATTTATATTTATATTTATTGCTTGTAGAAGTCTTTCTGCTAACCCCCTTGATGTTTCTGAAAGTGACCCTTTAAGGCTGATTCAGCAGTGTCAAACATCCAGGTGGGCACTGGGTAGTGTTAAAGTGTTAAATAATAAACCAGAGAAATAGCATATCTCTGGCAAGAAAGGCAATAGAGCGTTTGGAAATCTAAGAACTCGTGTGTGTGTGTGTGTGTGTGTGTGTGTGTGTGTGTGTGAGAGAGAGAGAGAGAGAGAGAGAGAGAGAGAGAGAGAGAGAGAGAATTTAGTTGAAGAGGAAGCCCAGGATGGGGGGGGGGCAGGAACTAGAGCTTTCTAGAAAACTCCAAGATAAGACTCTACAACATACAATGATGTGTTGGGACATCCCAAGAACAGGCCAAGCTGTTGTGAATTGAAAGTGCTTTCTGCTACACGTTATTGGGTGTCACTTCCTAGGGGACTTTAAAAATGGAACCAGAACTGTTTTGCATTTTAACCTAGATTTCTCCCGCTTTTATGATGAACACTGGCCAGTCATCATTGTGGGACTCGGCATCTGTGGCCAAGCCCCGTGATCCCTGTTTACCAAGAACCTGAGCCTGCGCACTTGGACGATTCTGTGTTGCCTGCCTACACTGGCCTCCCTGGCTGAACTCTGATTGGAACCAGGAGAGGGGGGAGGGATTAGGTCAGAGGACTAATGAAAAACAAAAACAGGATGTGCCCCAGGGGGAGGAGGGAGAAGGCTATTGTCGAGAAGGCTGTTTAAGAATGCTGTGGGGGAAAAGCTGTTTGAGAATGCTGTGGGGAAAAGCTGAGAATGCTGTTGGAAAAAGCTGTTTGGGAAAGAAGTTGGAGAAACCTTTCTTGGTGTTCATGTCTTTTTTTCCACCCTGTCTCTGCCGGTGGGAGTTCGGGGTTTGCAGAAATCATTAGTGCATGCAGCTCTGCGTTGCTACAGTTAAAAACTCACTGAGTTCTCACTCCATGTCTTTTCTACTGTGTTAGTTTTTTGATGATGCCATGCTTTGTTTCTCACTGTGGTACTTGATCTCATGAAGGAAACACAACAAAATATTCTGAATTATACAACCTGTTAACAAAGCTGGGGGAGGAACATTGGTGTGGTCTCACACATTGGTGAGGTCTCACTTGTGTCTTACCAAATGTCTAAACTCCACTGAGAGACTCCCATTGGAAGATTCCTCACTGGACATAGCTTTGACGTGAGTTCCACAAAGCACAAATCTTCTATTGCTAGGGAGAAAAATCTTTGCTTTTAAAATAGTTTCAGGTCAACATATACTTAAGATTATAGCAAAACAAAACAATAAAACTACAAAGTAAATATCTTACCTTAGAGTTGAAACATTCCTGTAAAACCAAGAAGAAACTTTAAAATGAGCTGTTTATTAGATCCAGGAAGATATTTCTAGACTAGTTCATATTGTACACATGGAGTATCATTTAAACTTCATAGTAAAATTTTAAAAATGAAATAGTTACAGAATTCAGTTAAATGTTTGAACTTGAAGTCAAATATTTAGAGTGATATGTAAAATAAAAGCAATAAAATGAAAACATTCAAAATTATCGTATAAGAATTTAAACCAATCTTTCCTTGCCATCTTTCAAGTTAAATTAGGAGGCTTACTTGTCAATGGACGCCTTTACTTTCACTTGATAGTTTAGTTCTGGCAATTTTATTAGTAATCTGGAAAGAGACAGGAATAAAGAGTCAAAGATAAAAAAAAAATCGAAAATGTTAAAAAGTTTTTTTTACTACATTATCTCTACTTATATGTTAATGTACTTTAAAATGTAAAAAACTTGTTTAGTTTGCTCTGTGACTTTACTGGTACCAGCCAATGCCACTATTGACAAATACTCTTGCTATGTGCGCATCTTCTCTGTTGATAGGTATTAGATGATACATTGTCCCATTCTGAAAAACAGCTGTAAGTTTGGGTTGGAATCTGGATGACATATGTAAAAAAATTTCTTTGCAAGGCTA
This sequence comes from Mus pahari, assembly GCF_900095145.1. Lineage (NCBI taxonomy): Eukaryota > Metazoa > Chordata > Mammalia > Rodentia > Muridae > Mus > Mus pahari. The sequence goes on along the minus strand of NC_034594.1, from coordinate 31,629,562 downwards.
TTAACATGACTTCATCTTCTCATACTACAGAAACAAATACTTTGCAAACAAAGTATTTTCTGAGAGTTTTTTCAGTGAAAATACTGAGAAAGACCACACTTCTAAAATGGATATATTTTATTTGTAGTTTCAAGCATGGTAATATATTTGCACAGGAGTAAATATGCTCACAAGTTAAAGAATAAAAGCTGAACTTGCAAGGAACAAGTCAAGTACAGTTAAGTATTCCTCAAATTCCTTCCTTTGATGTAAGCCTTTCTATCTTTTTTTTTTTTTTTTTTTTTTTTTTTTTCACCCTCAAATCCCTAAGGTATTCCAGAGTGT
>NC_034594.1:31588945-31629209 GCF_900095145.1 Mus pahari | reverse complement strand
TATTTGTAGTTTCAAGCATGGTAATATATTTGCACAGGAGTAAATATGCTCACAAGTTAAAGAATAAAAGCTGAACTTGCAAGGAACAAGTCAAGCACAGTTAAGTATTCCTCAAATTCCTTCCTTTTATTTTTGTCTTTTTATTTTTTTTTTTTTTTTTTTTTTTTTGCTTTTCACCCTCAAATCCCTAAGGTATTCCAGAGTGTGCTTATGTCTGTGGGTTCCTTGCCACTGCAAGCATATCCAGTCATTCACTTACCTATTCATTCATGCATACATCCACTCCAAGCCTTATATACTCATTCAACATACACTGAGCTCCTCATGTACATTGAACATAAACTCAGATATCTGAAAACTCATGTAGCAAAGATTGGCTAAGGGAGAAAGCTGGGCATGGATATGTATAAAAGAGAAGAATCCAGCTCATCAGATGAGATGTATATAGTATGGAGGAAACCATAGCTCATCCATGACCCAGACAAAGCTGTGCATGCAACGAAACAAAGGGCCCTTAAATGTCTTGCATGAAACACAAAGTTGGTTCCAGAGCAGTGTGTATTAAGTATAAGACTGGTAGTAGATGGTGAAGAGGGTGGTCTCAGAATATGGACAATTGTTTTCCTTTTACATCTTCCTCCTTATTTGGCTCCAGAAGAGATTCTTGATGATTGAGCCTAGAGCCATGGGCTTGAGATCTCTTTGGGGGGTCACTTATCAGATATTTACATTATAATTCATAACAGCAGCAAAATTACAGTTATGGAAGTAGCAACAAAGTAATTTTGTGGTTGAGGGGTCATCACACCATGAGGAACTGTAGTAAAGAGTCACAATGAGGAATGTAGACTCTCCATATTTACATCCCTAGGAAACAGGGGAGCACAATGCTGCGGCAGGGAGAAGTTTTAGCGGGAAAACCTTGCATGATCTAGCAAGATAGTGGGTACAAAGTTCACGAAAGAGAGATGAGTATCCAAGCTGAAGAGGAAGACAGGATGCCCACACCAGGATAGTGATCTATCCTCTGTCAGCATCTCAAACACGTGCAAAGTGCTACCATCTCAGGCACCTCTTCTTCTCAGAAGGTTTTGCTAGACAATCTTTATTACCGCCTTTTTTCTCCTAAAGTATTTTCAGCATCTGTTCATCTACATGGATGGATATCCATTACTCTTCACCCTACTGACAGTGTTACTGTCTCCTGGGTTATTATATAGAGGCACTGAGATGGGGAATGAACAAGTTTTGAGAACCACATTTTTAAAAGGAACCTGGCTAACCCTCTGTTTCTGTCCTTATATCTTGGACACACAATTCACATGAAGAAATTGGCTGAGAGGTTTAATTAGGGGTTTTGAAATGCAAATTGAAAAGCACCTTCCCTTTAACAATTGGGTTCCAATGCTGCTATGAGATCAATAATTCTGCCAAGAGAACCTTCAGTTGCTCTCTCCCATGGAATAAACAGACTTCTTTAATTTGCTCAGACTTCCAGAGGTGACTATGTGCAGCTTTGAGATGGATTTTTTTTTAAAGCACGATAGAAATCTTTGAAAATAAGACTAACATTATCTTAAACTTACTAGAGAAAACCCAAGTTTTGATTCTGATACAAGAGTACCAAATATATAAGAAACCACCTAAAATTCTACAGATCCCACATGTCTCTAAATAAGGTACTCTGCAAGGATATGCTGTAAGCTGTGCTGTTCAGAGTTTTTGTGGGAACCCCATTAAGCCACTTACCAGGTAATCACAGGGGAAGAATGTGCTACTGCATTTCCTGTATATTCAAAGCCTTCTACAGCCTGCCCCCATCTGGCTTTTGTATTCTGTTTCTCCCTGCTCCACTCTGTTCCAAAACAGACTCAAAGCCATTATTTCTATACCCTCGCTCTCCTGCAATCCTCCCTTCTGTCTTTCCAGTCTTTTTCCACACTAACCTTTTCAGCAATTAATCCCAGAGTGCCTGGTATTATGACTGCATACTTTCATGCTAATATCCCTCATGTCTTCATTAATTTCCCACGTTGTCATACTCTTGACAAGCAAGTTCTCATCATACCATTTCTGCAGGGATTTACCAAAGTTCAGCACTGGGCTCCCAGCAGGTGCTCTATGAAGAACAGCTGCATGCAAGGTGCCTTAATTAGCAGTGGCTACAGTGCCACAGACATAAAAGAACAGAGTGTATTCTGCCTACCTCAGTTTTACAGTGAACTGAATGAGGGTTTTAAGTACCATCGGCCTCTGAGGGTGTGTTGGCATGCATGGCTGTCGCTCGACCACAAATGAGCTAGATAAAAAGGAAATATCATGTGAAAACATTAAAAAATATTGACAGTGCAAACCTAGAGAAATAGGGTACTATTTTCCCTTAGAGTCCAAACATTTTACACCTAGGAGATGCTGAAATCCCCATTCCACTCCAATCTCCCCAGCAATTCTCAGATCATTAGTATAAATAATAGAAAAAAAAAGGCCTGAAGATCATCCTAATTATTCTCTCTCCTCTCTCTCTCTCTCTCTCTCTCTCTCTCTCTCTCTCTCTCTCTCCTTCCTTCTTTCCTTCTTTCCTCTCTTCTTTCTTTCTCTTTCTTTCCTTTCTTTCTTTCTTTCTTTCTTTCTTTCTTTCTTTCTCTCTTTCTCTTTCTTCCTTCCTTTCTCTCTCTTTCTTTCCTTTCTCTTTCTTTCTTCTTCCTTCCTTCCTTCCTTCCTTCCTTCCTTCCTTTCCTCTTTCTTTATTCTTTTGGTTTTTACTTTTCAAAACAGGATTTCTCTGTGTAACCACGGCTGTTCTGGAACTCTGTAGATCAGGCTGCCTCTACCTCTCTGCCTCTCTGCCTCTGCCTTTCAAGTTTCAGGATTAAAGACGCGCACCACCACTGCTCAGCATACAGTAGTAATTCTTAATTGCTCCAATGGACTCAATACAGGTTAATCCTGTACAACAAAAGAGAGACTTAATTTATGTCACTTTGGACTGAGTATCGGGACTTCTGGGGTGTATTAGAATTTTTTCTTCAGTGAACTTACACAAAGTGCTTTCCACCCTTCTTGAGTGTATACATACTCAAGAAGAAAGAAGTCTTCTTTAAAATGTGAAAACTGCGTGGGAGATGGGTGTACGGGTTATTACCTTATGGAAAACTGAGTCAGCTGCTGGGAGAAGAGGTGGTGATTAAGAAGCAAAGAGTGGAAATGTAGATGGAACTCTCTGGGGTACTATCATGGCTTCCTGGAGGCAATACTCTCTACTGTCCCTCCACCCCAGGGTATCCCCCCCCCAGCTCCATGCTCAGGGAGGTCTACAATCCTAGTGATTCGCTTACTTCTTGAAAAGGTTGTAGATCAGGAACGTAGCTCTCTCCAGCAGGTGTGCTCTTTGAGTGGGGATGGGATCCCCTTCGTAGGTCATTTTGGTAGATTGCTCCTGTAGTTTCTCCAGTTGCTGTCTGAGTTGGAAAAGACTCTCTGCCAGTAGGGTAAAGCTATTGAACAGCAAATGAGAGTTTTTTTTCCCTTCCCTACTTAGCGATCAAGCTAGTTTAGCAACGGATCATATTTCATAAATAATAAATGATTAAGTGATTGTTAAATTAATTAAAATTATGATTACTGACAATTCTTCATTTTTTTCCTAACCTCTTTCTTCCTGAATATGAATTATATTTAATATTTTCTAATTTGTACTTTCAATTTACAGGCATCCTTTATGAAATATTGTCAACATCTGGAACCAAATTCCTTTTAATTGGCTTTTAGATCCTGTTAAGTATGCATATTAAGAATATGGATCCCACTAAAAGTCAGAGACAAACCAATTTAAAATGCAGAGTATAGGGCATGAAGAATGTTATTGTTAATGTTATTGTTAAAACTCATCTCCCTCCTCTCTATACACATTTGCAACTCCTAAGTGTTAGTGGGAAGTGATGACTTCATCGTTCTGGCACAAGTTAGTGTTTGGGAAGCCTTGTTTTGATGCTCAAGTGCAACTCTGCTCACTGTGTGCTGATCTTGGCTTAGAAATGGAGGCGAGGCTTAGGTCAGAATAGAGAAGAATTAGAAAGACTGAAACAGAGGAAGGGGAGGGGAAGAGGAAGAGGAAGAGGAAGAGGAAGAGGAAGAGGAAGAGGAAGAGGAAGAGGTCTACAGCTGGAGGAGCAGAGCACCTCTCAGTGGTCTCCCGTGCAACTCTTTCTCAAGTACACAGGAAGGACCAGGGAGGGAGATGTGGCAGGCCCCATTAATTTGTGGCTTTCATTACTCCCTGTGTTGCTTGTCTTGTTTGCACAGTAGACTACTTTGGGTTTAGAGAATCGAGAAAAATCAGTGTGTTTGAAAATGAGCCCACATCTTTACTTTGCTTGAGAAGGAAAACTGAGGTATGGAAAATTTTCCATTTTCTTGAACTATCTCTTTGATAGCAATTTTGAATGGTAACTGAATGATTTTGTTTCTCCTTATATTTTTCAATTGTTCTCTCAGACAGATCGTTTTATTTATTGCAGTTATGAGTCAGAAAACCTTATCAACATTTTTATCCTTTTATGTGAAAAGATGGTATCTACATTTAACGGCTTATCTGCATATTAGGTAGCGATGTCCTGCTGGACTGTTAGTTTTGTATAGGGTCTTGCTCTGTAGACCAAGGAGGCTTAGAACTTGCATGACTCCCCTGAGATGACGAGAGTGTGTTACCATACCTAGCTTAACTTACTTTTAAACTGGCCAGTAAACATTGTGTATATTTGTGGTTTTATACATGATGTTTTGCTATATTTATATACTGAAGGGTGGCCAAATCAAAATGAAAAAAATATCCAGTCTCCCATAGCCTTCTTTTTGAAAGAACAGAAATTCTATGTAGTAATTTTAAGTATATAACATATTGGTAACTACAGTCCTCATGGTGTATGGTAGATTTCCTAAATTTATTCCTCTTTCCTACTGAAATTTTGCATCTTTGACCAACGTCTTTCACAAAGTTAATGTGCTTGAAAACATAAAACTAAATGCTGAGCTTATACCATAAGACACATAATTTAAAAGTTGTTTTTCAGAGGTTTGAAGCTAATGTTTATTATACCCTTAACAATATGCATTACAGGCTTCAAAAAAAAAAGTCACTAGAGTCTTTTAAGATATCATGTTTGCTTATTGATCAATTCTTATGTATGGGAAATGCTTCCTTTTTCTTCCCAGAGGAGGCAAGCTAAGAACATGGAACAGGGGCTCCCTCCTGCTCAGTAGTCCCCAGCTTGGTGTAGACTGTACTCTCACTGAGCAACTGCAGCCCGTGCTTCCTGTGGTTTTCACCAGAAACTAAAGTTAATCGCTTTACCAGTTCTGAAGCTGGTCCAGCCCATTGTGGAGCGGGCCACCGATGCAGGCAATCTGCTGCCGCTTCTTCCAGTCCTGCAGCTCTTCTAGAAGCATGCTGTTCATGAGCAGGTCTGTCTCATTCACTATCTGCGTTATCTTACTGAGTGCTTCCTGCAGACAGACAGCATGCAAAGAGATCCACAGAACACCAGGTTACAGGTCTGCTTACCAAAACACACTGGTCTGAGAGACAAAGAGTTGACTAAAAATAACCAAATATTTGCTAGTGCCTTCTCAAACAATAAAGTCATTACAACTGAATAATAGGAGAACTGTGGCCACGGCTCGGCATTCTCATGCATCAGTCTAAAGCATCCAGTGGGAACTTTTGTGTCAATATTGAATCATGCTGTCCTAAACATGCATTTGAAGGCCATTTATAACAGTTGTCTATTTTATTTATTTATATGTGTTTTGGTGGTGTGCCGGCATGTCTATCCAGCTGATATGTGTGCAGTGCCTCCCAAAGGCAGAAGAGGTATTGGATCCCCCAGGAGTGGAGTTTCAGTTGCTTGTGAGTCACGATGTGGGTCCTGGAAACGGAACCTGGGTCCTCTGGAAGATCAGCTTTTGTTGCTCTTAACTCTTAAGCCATTGCTCCAGTACCTGTTTCTAAATGAATGTGATTATCCATCTATTTGCAAAAATACTGATTAAAACTTGGTTCTTTCTGTGTTACTTTTTCTTCACACTTTATTTGTGTTTAGGGAGGCATAGTAAAATATAACTTTCATAAGCATAGAAATTAGGAGACAGGAGTTTCTTTCAGGTTTTGTGAGTTTGGACAAAGCATTTAACCTTGTTATAATTTAGTTATCATATATATATATATATATATATATATATATATATATATATATATATATATGTATATATCCCATAAAATCCTTACGTGTTAGCGTGGACTACCTGCTTATGTATACTGTTTGTGTGATTGCAATCTTACATACACCTAACTATATTTATAATCAATTTAAAGTGAAAATAAACTTATTTGAATGCATATAAGTTTATTCACCAAAAAAATGATCTTTTAGAAGTGAACTACTGATTTAGCAGTTATTGGCTAAATATCAATTGCATTTACTTTTAAAGACACGTAGAAAGTTGAAATAGAAATATTTACTGTCTTAAACATATTTCACTGAGCCAAAAAAAAAAGTTTTATACTAACAAACTATTCTTAAGTCTTGAGAAATTTCACAAATAGGACAATATTTAACAGTGCCATTTTCAGAATAGAATATAGAACACTAATTTTTCCAATAGAGTTTTACACCATCTAGTATTTTTTTTAACTAAAAATGTGTAGTATAACCCACTTCAGAACCTTAACAACCTATGTCTAAAACAGTGAAAAATAAAGCTTAGGTCCAGCTTTCACCTAAGTTAATAATCCCTCTAGCCACTGAATTACACAAATAAGGTTGGGAGGGTGAGGCTGAGGTGGTCATAAAAGTTTACCCAGAGACACGGAGGACAATTCCTGGAAATTCTGACATTTTCCATTCAATGTAAATGAAATGATAAAATCTTAGTCCTTGGTTTTGTAAGATGAGCTTTAGGAAAAGAAAGTCAGACAAATGACGAATTAATTTCTTCACCAACCTTTCTCTTGAAGTCCAGACTATTAAGCATCTCTTGCAGTGTCAAAACTTCCTGGTTCACCAGGATACTGTTCTTGTCACCCTGATCTGTAAAGGGAAGAAAACGAGATCCAGAATTATCTGTAGGCAAAGCTTTTTATGACCAAAAAGTCAAGTCCACTTAATCCACCTCCAGTCCAGCTCTGGACAGGACCAGGGGCTTAGGTTGTAAGAGAAAAATAGGCTTCTTGTGTTGAGGATGGAAGCCCGATCCAAGAATGTCCTTATTTTGCCAGGAAGAGTTCCAGTCAAGCATGCACAAGAGACCTTTTATCTATCTACAGACAGATGCAGGAGGAATGTTGTGTGTAGTTTTATGTTCTACCCACCCTTATTCTGAGAAGTGACCATGCTACCAGGACCCTCCCAGCTTTCCTTGAATTCTCTGACACAGATATACAGTAATTTCAACTTGTGTTCTTGGCACAACTGTTGGGCGCTACTATCTCCTGCCTGGAAAAGCATGCCCTTAACCAATGTCTTATCTCCATCTCTCCTGCTGGCCCTATTCTTCAGTTGCTAAACTCAGCTAGCCCCTGCCAAATATTCCTGACTACCTACCTGTAGTAGTGGCCACTGTTCCCTACAGGGCAATGTTCTTCATTAGTTTTTATTTGTTTGCTGGCAGTGGATAAAAGAAGGTTTTGTAATGGATTTATTTTACTGGTCTGGCCAGCACTAAAGATAACCTTGCTTGTTTGATACAAGGAAAGGGGGACTTCTTTGTGCTCATGATTAAATCGTTTGACTAATTCTCCTGTTTGTTTGGGCTGCCACACAACCCAGGCTGGCTTTATACTGGCTGTATAGCTGAAGATGGTCTTGAACCCTAGGTCTTCTTCCTGTCTCTACCTCCAAAGGACTGGGCTACAGGTATAAGCCACCACAACTGGTTTTCAACTCTTTATAATGCACATAAAACCTGAAAAATACTGAGGAAACTTAGATAATAAAATGCTACACTCAAAATAGTTTTATTGTTGACTATAGCTTATTATATTGTTATCCTTAAACTTCATAGTTTATGTAGAAATTGGAATAAATGTTTTTAAAGATGCTTGATGAAATACAGTGTTTCTCTAGGATCCCTGCTCCCTTTCATAAGTGATTAAATCCTTGTTGTGTTATTTCTTCTAAAGAGAAAACTGTACATTTAAATAATCATGAGCATTTTAAATATTTCATGGAGGTCATGACATCCTGAATACGACAGGAGAATGAAAGACACCTTCAGAAAAATTAAACATTCGATAACAATCATCCATACTGCCTTCAAAGCATGTGTTAACATTTTAATAAAAGAAATTCTGTAAAGTAGATGTTTATATTTGCCTTGCTTTTAAAAACATATTTTGAAATGAAAATATGTTTTAAGTAAAACTGTAATAACATTTCAGGGTTCCCATCTTTACTTGTTAAGATGGTTTGAATAGGAATGCCCCCAACAGGCTTTTATGGTTTTTGTTTGTTTGTTTGTTTGTTTTTTGTTGTTGTTTTGGTTTGGTTTGGTTTGGTTTGGTTTTTCGAGACAGGGTTTCTCTGTGTAGCCCTGACTGGCCTCGAACTCACTCTGTAGACCAGGCTGGCCTCGAACTCAGAAATTCACCTGCCTCTGCCTCCCAAGTGCTGGGATTAAAGGCATGCGCCACCAACGGCTTTTATGTTTTAATGCTTGATCCCCAGTTAGTGGAACTGTTCAGAAAGGATTAGAGTGGGTGTGGCCTTGTTAAAAGGAGGTGTGTCACTGGGGATGGGCTTTGAAGTTTCAAAAGCTCATGCCAGCCCCAGTGTCTTTTACTTTGCCTAAGTATCAGGATGTAGCTTTCAACTACTGGTCCAGCACCTGCCTTCATGACACCATCCTCCCTACCATGATGATAATGGACTAAACCTCTGAAACTGTAATCAAACCACCAATTAAACGATTTCTTCAAGAAGTTGCCTTGGATATGCTCTTTATAGCAATGGAAAAGTAAATAAGGCACCTATCTAATGTTTTCTATTGTCTAACACAAGCAGAATGCTATGATCCAAACTAATAAGTCTATATTGGCATGATTCTGTCAACAATCTAAACAGGACTAATTAGAGTTTCAATGATTATCCCAGTAATTGGAGAGAAGTTAGACTATCAGTTCACTATCACTTATATATCTAGGGTCTTATAAATATTTTCATTTTTTCCATCTATTTATTAAAAATCATCTAACTGTAAACAGTGCTTAAGTACACAGAATCAAATTAATTCAGAATCTTTGTATTTAGACATTTATTTAATTATTGAATTTACATTTTAGAAATATTTATAAATAAAATTTAATTTAAAGTTCTATACACAAGAACATATAAAAAACATCTAATTCTTTGGAAGATAAATTTATAGATATGCTTGTGACAAGGTAGAGAAAATATAAGAAATTTTAACTGTGCTTATCATGAGACTATGTAATTTTTATTTTTAGTACTTTTTCTTATTTTCCAAATTCTCTTCTATGAAGCATATTTCTACTTTATAATAGTCTAACTTCTCATATCAGTGGCTTCCTGACTGAATTAGGTGATTATTTTTATTTTCATTAGTTGCGTTTCGTTTCTCTTTTGAGGAAGTTTTTTGCTATGTCTCTCCACCTCACAAGTGTTGCAATTACATGCCTGTGCCACCACACCCAGTCCTGAGGTCTTAGCCCCTTAGCGTACTCATACTAGTAGTGTTGGGGTTGGGGGGGAACATGTTGCAGTGGGCATCATTTCTTATGCAACTTGTAATTTTCTTTGAAGTGGTTGGTAAATATATGTATTTAAAACTTACATGGAGAGATGGAAAACGCAAAAACTGGAAACATTATTTGCCTGCATTCCTCAGAAACACATGGGTGAGAGGCTCTCATGCAAGAAGATCAAATTTGCTTGAAATTTGACTCTTACCAGTGAAGAACCCTAATAATTATGCTCTTTTTATGTCTCTATTGAGAGTTACAAACAATAAACTTACCCATTGTCTGAATTGTTTTATACCTGTAGTCAAACTCATCTTGCAGGTCTTCTAAGTATTTGGTGTCTTGTTCTGTCATCTTTATACAAAAGAAAATATTAAGCAATGTTGCAATGCTTGAGCCTGCCATAGAAATGTATAAACAATACACTGGGGAAGTCAGTCTCCAACAGCGTCCTTGACCAGGGAGCCTACACCTCCAAATGGCTAATCCACATGCAAGCTATGTCTGAGGAGACCAGAAGAAGGCACAGATCCCCAGAGCCAGAGTGACTGAGTCAGGAGTTGCCTGCCATGTGGTTGCTGTGAACCAAATACAGGTCCTCTGCAAGAGCAGCGACTGCTCTTAGCCAGCCAGCCCTTCTCACCTTTTTCTTTCTGATTAAGAAATCGCCCAGCGAGTCGGGCATGGTGGCGCACGCCTTTAATCCCAGCACTCGGGAGGCAGAGGCAGGCAGATTTCTGAGTTCGAGGCCAGCCTGGTCTACNAAAAAAAAAAAAAAATCCCCCACGTATTAAGGATCAGTAGAATGTCTCAGATTCTGGTCTAGTACCTCTGGCATAAGTTATTGGAAAGGATGCCTGAAGACAGCTACAGTGTACTTACATATAATAAATAAAAAAAATCTTTAAAAAAAAAAAAAAAAAAAAAAAAAGAAATCGCCCAGCATGTCCTTTCTCATTTCTGAACTAATTACAAGAGCTGCTAATCATGACTCCACTTACAAGGTCCTTCTGCCCTTTCCGGTTGCTCTGCTACCCTCTGTACTAGTGAACAAGAATCAGAGATGTACAGTTTAGGACAATTCCGCCAAAATACTTTTCTTTCTACTTCTTAAAAGATGCTTGCAATTCTATTTAATTAATTAATGACTGATCATTGACTTTTTTTAACTTGTCTTTCCTCTAAACCCATTAATGTTCCCTATTGAGTCATACTAATCAATCGGTGTTGAGATTTTTGCATATTGGCTTTTCACGTATTCTCTCATCTAGTTGTGTCACTACTCATGAAGTAGATCCACTCTTGGTTTTCAGGGATAAAGAAACACAGGCTTAACAACGTGAAGTGGGTGATGTTTGTGGGGAGGAGCTAGCAGCACAGCTTTGACCTCCCCCCCCAAACCAGACAGCTGCATCCTGCATTTCAGACTGCATTCCGCATTCCGAATTCCAAGAGGTCTTCTCTAAGAAAACGTACATTCTTCCCTTTCTGCGTAAAATCTCAACCTTACCATTTAAATTACTGATTGAAAAAAAAATATTAAATCTGGGGTCAGTGTGAATGTGTGCTTCAACTCTGTAGCTTTTAAAGTTGTATGGACTTGAGCACAGATCTGTGCTTCAGTCTGTTTTTGTTGTTTGTTTTTGTTTTGCTTTTTTTTGAGACAGAGTCTCTCTAAGTAGCCCTGGATAGCCTGGAGCTTGCTATGTAGACCAGGCTGGCCTCAGTCTCATAGAGCTCCTTCTGCCTCTGCCTCCTGAGTGCTGGATTAAAGGTGAGTGTCACAGTTCATAAAATGTGCATGGCTCTGTTTATAAAACAGAAGAAGAGGACCTGAACCTTACAAGCATTTTCCTCTTGGCAATTTGCTACAAAAGTGATTTCTGTTTTTCATTTAAGAAAGTCGAGGGTCCCAGACACATGGCAATAAGTGCTCTGGTGAGAACTCAAAGCCATCTAGACATAATTTGGCTTCAAGTTCTACCTCCTTTACTCCACATCTATGCATTTGCAGTATTTCACTTGAGTGATAATTTTCTCAAGAGCAAAGATTGACAAAAGGCTGTGGGCTATTGAACGGCAGGGAACTCACATACCTGGGAGACAGGTAACAAAATTAAATCTAGTTTTAAAGCATGCATGTATTGTTTTGACCTCAGAATTAAAAGTTTTCAGAGTATTCTAACCAAAAAGGTTAATTAAAAAAGTAGTGTATTAAATCATTTCTTTTAAAAAGAAAGTCAATGATAAATCAATTAAAAGGCTTCAGACTGTCATCAGTTATAGTAAGTTTTTACAAACAATATTTTTGCAAAAGATTTGTGGTAATAATTTGCAAATCTCTCATGGTGGTCAGAAATCCCTTTGTGAATGCTACATTCTGCATTCCAAGAGAGAGATGGAGGTTAGAGCCTAATTGGCAAAGTGCATTGGTGGACAACTACTGCTCTGCTTAAGTGTCATGTCCAGCATTCTGGAATCAGCCTGGGTATAAAGAGCTAGTAAGGGTGTGTTCTCAGAAAGGACCTGCTGAGTAGGGATAGGGTAGGAAAGGAGCTGAGGGAGCAGGTGGTCTGTCTTGGGGTTTAGCTTTGGTCCCACAAGGAATTCAGGAGTGTGATCTATACCACAGAGTTAACATCAGCATGAATGCAGGGCCTGGTGTTTCCTGTCCGCCTGTATCATTCCCTCTGTGTCTGAAGACAGCCTAGTGTTCCCCGGACAGGCAATTTCAAAGAAGCCCTTAGCAACCAACATTCACAGATGCTGGAATGATCTATGGACTTGAGGGAAGGATGAGGGCAGAACAAATGGTAAACTTTAGTTGCACCAAGCTTTTCAGGAGTTAACAAGGAATCTGAGGACTGCGGAGGATGCTAAGCCAGTGCTGGAGAACTGGCTTAAAATGTACAAGGTCGTTGGTAGCACTGTACCACGACCATCAAAAGATACTGGATACATACATTTGTGTACTTAGTTAATGTGCTTAGCTACCCTGATTATAATCCAATATTATAGTAGAAAGTAGACACCCACTGTCTACTTTCTCATACTCGTGGGGTCAGTAGAGTCCTTGGTTTAACCTGATAGTGTGCTCCGGCATTCGCCATAGGTCCACCTTGAGAGTCTGATTGTTTTTTGTAATGATGGGAGAAGAAACATGTCTGCTGATTTTAGTTGTTATGGAAGATCTTTAAACTGCAGGTCCAGAAGGAAAACCTTAGAAGTTCATTCTACGTACACTTCAGAAAGTCTGTCTCACTTAAAAAATTTTTCTAGATCAATGAAAGTAACAAATCTAGAATAAGAATGATGGGAGGAGAAACTAAAATGTACTGATAGCTAAGGAAAGGAGTAACATAATGGGTTCCACAAATAAAGGATAATAAAAGGATATATGGGATACAATTAGGGGAAACGTATACACTTTTAAGGAACTGTAAGTTACCAAACTTACTCTAGAAGACAGTTTTGATATCAGAAGCAAGTTGAGTTGAAAAGTTTCCTCAAGGAAGTCTTTCCTATGTAACACAGCATGAGAGCAACACTTACCCTCTGAGATCTGTTTGCACTGGCCTTCAGCACACAGGCCTGGCTGGACTTTCTAGACAGCTACATAAGACAGACCACTTTCCCAATGCGTCTATGAGACCACTCACCTGCACACTGTTTTTAATGGCAGACACTTTGTGTTCCACATTTCTTTGTCTTTCTGAAACTGAAGAACTCTGTAAGGATTTCTCCAGAGGTCCCTGGAAAAAGAATGGCTTGCAATTTCACTGTTGTTGACAAAATATGTTTATGGCTATAATAAAGAACACGGTACTTACACTGACCTGAGCTTTAGATCAATGTGATACATAATATGCTATGATCATTAAAACTCGTGCTGAGAGAGTTGGGCATATAACTCACCAGCAGAGAATGCCCAAGGCTCGGGGGTCCCACCACAGAACTAAACATTATGCTTGTAGTGTCCAGAGCCAACTGACTCGAGACTTTCTCAGAGGCCCCATGAAAAGACAAAAAGAACTTAAGTCTCATGTCCTTGTCCAGGAGTGGGCTCGGCAAGCCAGTCTGGGTCTGGAGTTGGTGCTTCAGAGGAGTCAAGATTGCAGTTTCTGGGTACCTGATTCTTTTCCCTGGACCGTAGCAGCTGAGTCTGAGGTTTTGGTCATGCTATACTTCTTAATAAACTCAAGTTTATTAAGAAGTGGCTTAACTTCTCCCATACCATGCCTGCCCAGAAGCTGCCATGGTCTCTCCTTGATGATAATGGACTGAACCTCTGAATCTATAAGCCAGCTCCAATTAAATGTTGTTCTTTATAAGGAAAAAAAAAAGAAGAAGTGGCTTAAGTCATCACCTTACACAAGACTGCTGCCTGGTCTTAGATATTGCTTTTGTCTTTTTTTTTTTCTCATCTTGTTTTATAATCTTTCACCCCTACTCTTCCCACTCAACACCTCACTATTAAGGACCCTTATTCCTGTTGGTTCAGGGCAAGTGGTGCCCCATGTTGGGTGGCACTTGTCCCTTACTCATGCCTCACATTAGGTGCCATTTGTCCCCATCCAGTAGAAGACAAGAAATAAAGAAGAAACAGCAATAGCTGGGACCAGGAGGTCTGGTACAAACCAACCACTTATGCCAAGGAATGCACTTCACTAAGAAGTACAACATCATATATACCTAATGGGGAGGAGCAGCCAAGGTTATAGAGATCTAAGTCAGATGATGTTAGCAAGACATCACAGGATACCTCAGACAGCTGCTTCAAAACAGATAACCACAGTCAAGGGGGAAGAGTTGGGTCCCCAGAAACCACAGCCTTGATCCCTCTGAAACATTGGCTCCAGCCTTACCCATCCTTACCAAGTCCATTCCTGGACAAGGACACAGAGCTAAAGTTCCCTTTGTCCTTTCAGTGGGACCTCTGAGAAAGGCTTGGGTCAGTCTGGCTCTGGACACTGTAAAAAAAAATACTAAATGACATGATATAGATAATGTTAACGACCTAAGCAACTAAGCAGATTATAAAACAGATATAATTTTAAATATAATTATAAAATCAGATATAATTTTTACCTAGATATATATGGATGTAGGTATATTCTTGTAAGAATATGAATATATGCATAGATATTCTGAATTAAGTAGATATGACTGAAACAATACATAAGCCGAAATGTAATTGTTGTTAACACTAAATAGTACAAGTATGGGTCATTTTGTGATTTCTAAAAGATTTTATTTTTATTTGTGTGTGTGTGTGTGTGCATGTGCGTGTGTGCCATATGTAGTAGATGACATCAGAGGCTACAAGTCTGAAGTCCTGCAGCTGGAATTACAGACAGTTGTAAGCTATCCAATGTGGGTGCAAAGAACAGAACTAGTTCCTCTGGAAGAACAGCAAGCACTCTTAACCTTGGAACCATCTCTTCAGCTCCTAACTTCATGACTTGAACAATGTCCTCAATTTCCTTCACATTATCTGCATTACTCCTGAACTGCGTTGATTTAAAATTAGTATTAGAGGATCACATTACGTTAGGCTTACACTGGTAATTGAGGGTGTTGAACCTGCTGAGATGTGGTTTATTTTTAGTTTAAAACAAAGGGAATTTACCAAAGGAAATCGAAAAATAATTTGGTTATGCAAAAAGGCCTAGTAGCTCCTCCAAGTGCCGTATCTTGGCCACTCTAACGATCTGACACTGAGTATGGCCCTTAAACACAAAGTGCTATACAGCTCTCTGCAGATGAGAAAAAGATGACTAAGCAGCCGCTGCACCACAGAGGTAAGGGGAGGCCAAGGGTTAAAACAGTTGGTAAATGACAATACACATCAGGGAAAACCCTTGCTCTCAGCTCTTGGTGAAGTGGTTTTTCACTACACCATACCCTTCAGATTAGTAAAGCCTTTATAAGCATGTTCCTTTATCACATCCTTCTCCATTATTCCATCATTTGTTTACCTACTTGAAATTTTTTTAAAAATTCCCAGTCCTTTATTTAAAGTAGTATGCAGTAATATTACCAGAGTTACTTTGGTTAGCATGCACTTAAATGTTTTGATTTGACTAATATTTGACATTTGGAGAAAGTAGAGGGCTCTCATGAGAGAGCACATATGAGACAGAGTGAGAGAAGTAGAGATAGATAAAGAAAGGGAGAGGGGAGGAAAGAAGAAAGTAATGTCTCTATATGTGACAGGTACAAAACGGACAGCCTGCAATTTAGAAACCACAGTATTTCAGTGGAAACAATGTCATCCTTTATCATCCAAGAGCAACTGAGTTGTCAAAACTTCAAGTTCTCCCCAAATCATTCATAACCTGATAATGACTAAGCCGCAGAAATTATAACAGTTTTAATATATACATATATATTTATACATAATGTTTATATGATATATATATATATATCTTATTTTAGATCTTCCTAAGTTTGATTGTTCACTAAAGTGTGGAGAATGTCATTTAGAAAATACATTGTTTTATAAACTTTTCTCTTGTAGGATTAACCGAAAGCGTATGCTTAGAGATGGCTGATTCCTCCCCTTTCCCAGGTTCTTATCAAATTCAGAAGGATAAGATAAAATACAATGCAAACTACACTAGGGCAAAGAGCAGCCAAGCAAGTGTTTAGGGAGCTTTTGTAAGTCAAATTTCCTTAGACTGGAGAGTCAGGAGGTCCTGAAGCGTTCAGTAAGATCAGTCTATGAAGACGAACATGCTAAGGAAGCAGGGTCCAAACCACAATTGGGAATCTAACTAAGATGTGGTCACTGTAATCCCAGATTAATGCTGTAAGATCATAGGCCAGAATTTAGCCTTGATAACAAAAGGAATCTACAATAGCCAGTATGGTGCCACACATCTGTAATGGCAGCACTTGGAGGAAGGATGGGCCAGCCTGAGCTGTCTAGTGAGCTCAAGGCCAGCCTGCTCTATATGAGACCCTGTCTTTAAGGGACAGGGTGGGGGGGGGGGGTTGGAAAGACTTGGTAATTATCTCACTGTGGAATAAGGGCAAGCAACTTCTCAAAAGATGAGCCTAAGACCTTGAATACTGTGGGGCTGGTGGAGCCACACACATAGTTTCTGATTCTCCAGAAAACTGAACTCAGGAAGGAATCAAGATCACAGACTCGGATCAAGTTACTTGGCAAGCCAGCAATGTGATGGTTACTACATACAATCAGAAAATGGTACCTGGATAGGCATGTTGGCTGCAGCCAATATTCTCCTCTCTTCCCTTAAGCAATTTGAAATTACCACAGCTACATGCATTGGATTTCCATGAAACTTTCCCTGAAAGACAGTAAGCAAAAGCAGCATAAAGGCTTTGAAAAAGAAACACATATAAATCATAAAGAAATGTCATACTTGAAAACCAACAATAATCTTCTTCTAAACCTATACAAATACCTGGGTTCTGTTCTAATTGTCTATTCTTTTGCAGTGCCATGGAAACGTAGACTCTTAATGAGAGAATGTTGTTTTCTTTGCTTCCAAAAGTCTTAACAGCTGTTCTTTGAACAGTTGTTTATGAACACATTGGAGGGTGAGTTTATGTTGGGCACTGGGTAGGTTTTAAATATGGTAGTTATTTCCCATTGAGTCCTGAAGTCTCAAGAGTGTCCTTGTTGTACACATGGTAGTTCTGGCTTCAGGTCTGTAGTCTCTGCAATGATCCCCATTTGATGATATTCACGTCAACTACCTCCTAACTACATTATACTCAAACAAAACCATACACACTTTTCAGCAATGACATTTCTGACATTGAAGCTTACGCTTATTTTATTGCCAAGGCTAATGATGTGCATCTGTTAATTGGCAGCCATCTAATATATTGCTGTAAGTGAAAATCCCAAATCTCTTCAGGAGAATCATCTATGGTTGCCATGGTGCCCAGCAATGAGCGTGTAGTCATTTTCCTTACTTTCAAGAACTATGTTCTCTAGCCTTAATTTACAGTATTGTCTGGAACACCATAATTTTAGTCAGTCGTGTTAAAACTTCTTTTCTAGACTGTTCTGAAGTAAGATTAGAAAGGCACTGGAGACAAGCTCACTAATTGAATCTCTGCCATCCTTTCTTGAGGTGGTACATGGTGCTGATATCCGTGAAATGGCCAAAAGGTCAATAGAGGAAAAAATTAACAGTCCACAAAGTAGAAAATTAACACCAAACAAAAGTAGATCATACAGACAGCTAAACCAAAAGATCTTTCTGGGGAGAAAAAAAGAGGGTTGTTGGCTGTAAACCTTATCATGGCTGTGACTCCTGGGAGTATATGAGATTCTGTCAATTAACATTTCCCTTTGTGAAAGTGGGGTTTAAAACTGTTTGGATTCCTGTCCTTCCATATTCATTCCTTAAAAATATTTTCTTTCTTTAGGCCAGAAAATTTCCAGAGCAAGTGAATTACCTGAAACTCTGAAAGCAGAGCTATGAAAGTAACCCCGCTCAGTATGGGGGAGCGTCATGTTTCTAACATGTCTACATTTCCATCTACGTGAATTTGTCCCTGCTAATTTTGACATCTCATGGTTCTTTTCATATAGCTTGCCTTTAAATCCCCTGCCAGCTCAACAAACCTATTTTCTCCTTTTTTTTTTTTTTTTTACCTTAATGGCACTAAAAATATTTCCTTGCTAAGAAGGGTTTCTTTTAGGGATAATTTGCAAGCTCTGTTATTAATATAAACTGTGAATTTGTCCTTCTGGGATGAAGGGCTCCTCTAACGCTGCAGACACACTGGTATGGTCTCTGATCGGGTGCTGTGATCTTCATTTTCCTGTCAACACTCAGCTTCCTTCCCTTTGCTTTGCCTCTGCTTTCCAGCAGACCTGTGAGATTAAGTCACACACTCCACTCCTTTAAGGGCCAGACATCAATACTTTTTTCATTAACTAATACATGTTCATTTTCTACTTTAACACCCTCTAATGTAATGCCTCACTTTAATATTTGAGAAAAAATGTCCTGTGAAAAACAACTGTTTATTCAGTGCCAAATTACTATTTCACTTTCCTAAATATTAAAGATGTGTTCAGGCTCACCTGTGAGTAGTGACTATGTACAGAGCTCACAGAACAGCAATAAAATGAACCCTGATGTGTGTGGAATTCTGCTTCTTGCTATACCAAGGTTTTATAAAGGTCCCTGCTCTCTGGAGTGGCCTTCTGGGGTCTTACAAAGGTCCCTGCTCTCTAGAGTGGCCTTCTGGGGTCTCACAAAGGTCCCTGCTCTCTGCAGTGGCCCTCCAAGGTCTTACAAAGGTCCCTGCTTTCTGTGGTGCCCTTTCACTGTCCTGGTGTCAATCAACAGGTGATTTTAATTGCAACAAAGTCAGATTTATTGGTATTTTCCCCAGCGATTAGTATTTTTAATGATGTGCTTAACAAACCTTTCACTAAGTTTCTGTCATGGGGATGGTTTTCTATGTCTTTTTGAGTCTGGAAGAACATTGGGATTGTGGGTTGTAAAAGCTTTTTATGGCTGTGGCTGCTGCTACAAATTTATCATGGTGCACACTAGTCAGCACTTCTATTGGTAAAATGAGGGTAACTTTGGATATTAAGAGTAAGAATACTAGTAACCCTGATAAACTAGTGTTGCTGTTAATTTCAATTCATTTAGAGTAAGTGAAGAACATTTCTCCCTACCCCCTTGGATGCATAGTTACAACAACAGTCATTGAGAACTCTGACTTGCAATGTTGGCCCAGTTCTGCCATAAAACCTGTGTTCCCACCAACATGAGAGGTTTCTTTCTATACTAAGTTCTCTTAGAGATCTCTCTCATCTTTGTGTCATCAGTGGGATTATTGGAACTTTATGGTAAACCCTGATCACAAGCAGAATAGGGTTCTTTGCATTTCCATGCAAATTTCAGAATCAGTTTGTAGTATTCCTCTACACTCTGTCTCCCTTTCTCTCTGTCTCTCTCTCNCTCTCTCCCTCTCTCCTTCTCTCTCTGTCTCTGTCTCTGTCTCTCTGTCTCTGTCTCTGTCTCTCTCTCTCTCTCTCTCTGTGTGTGTCTCTCCCTCTCTCGTTCTTTTTCTCTGTCTCTATCATTGTCTGTATGTCTTTATCTCCCTCTCCCCCTCTCTGTCTCTGTCACTGAATCTTTAGAAAAGTTAAAGGAGATTTGGCATGCATATAGTTTTGTTCTAATCCAGTCTTTCTCAAGCTTGTTAAAATGTCTCTCTACTAAACAGTTTTAATTTTCCATGAGGGACCTGAAACATCCTTTGTTAGGGTTGCTTCTGATTACTTGGTATGGTTTTGATATGAAAATAACTGCTATCTTCCTCTTAGGGCCGATATATGGGACTATAGTTAAACTTATATATTGATTTTGAGTCTAACAATGCTGCTGACTCATATAGAGTCTAATAGTGTATTTTTTTTATAATTCTAAAATTTCACCTGTACACTCTTCTAGATTTTCTATATCAATGAATCAGGTTTTGCACAGCATTTGTAGAATGCCCCCTTTGGTTATTTCAGTTCCATCCATGTTTGCAAACGTAGTGGAAATTTCCAAACAGGTCATTGTCTTCTAATTTTCCTTTACAAATGACTTCTAATATAGTTTAATTTTGACTAAGTTTATTGGTATTTGCTTTGTGGCCCCGCATATAGGTAACTCGTAAAAAATTCATGCTAACTTCTAGGGAGTGAGCACTTTGTAGTTGTTGGTACAAGGAATTTATTCTAATTTATTATGTCAGGTGTTATTTTGTATAACTTTCTGTCTTCTTGCTGGTTTGTTTGAACTATTGATTTTATAGGTCAATGGAAGAATTAGTTCAAAAGCTACTTTGTAAGTTGTTCTGTTTCTGATAGAAATACTTAGATATGTATTTCTTGAAATTAAAGCCCCTCATGGCTATGAGCTGAACTTTATCTCCAGTGACAATTTTCACCCTAAGGAAAGATGATTAACTCTGGTGTAATGCTTCTTAGTTTTATCTTATTTCAAGACCTCTATTTCAAAATGGATGTAGATAATCGAGTACTAGTATTATACATATATAAAAGGGAAAATACATAATAAATATGGTTAACCCAATCCTAAAACTTCTTTGCTTATTCAGGATTAACGTTTTTGAATCTCATTTATACTCAGATTCGTGGTCTGATGTGTTTCTATAAATCATCGTCCTGTGGGCTGTGGGGATGTCAGCGATGAATTTCTCAAGAGCTACTCTCTTCTTTCTGTAAGGCTTCATACTGGAACTTTTACCAGAAGTTCTCAGTAGCAGGTCCTCAGGCATGAGCCGGCCTTCACATCCTTTCTGGAATGGCCAACTGGTTTGTTGACTAAGAGTGTGTATGGTGGTGTAGCCATACTGTTATGATTAGCAACCCCATCACTACACAGTTAGGGCAGTTACTACTTAAGTGCTCAGACAGGGGTCTTCTACTACTAGATGGGTGCATCTACTGCTGTGGTCCACTTTCAGTGATACCACCAAGGATGTTTTTATTGTTTATATGTATGAATGTTTCACCTGAATGTATATATGTGTACCTCATGCATGCCCAGTGACAGCAGAAGTCAGAAGACAGCATCAGATTCTGAAACTGGAATTGCAGATTGCTGTGAGCCACCAGGTGGATGGATACTAGGAATTCAACCTGGGTTCTCTGCAAGAGCAGCAAATGGTCTTAACCCTTTAGCCATCTCTCCATCCCTGTTGTTCTTAGATATGGTTGTACAGTTTTAAATTAAATATAGAGTGACTATTAATCAACTGATACAAGGAGACCGCGATATGCTGCTTTTTAGAATCTGACTCTTGCAATCTTTAAAGATTTTCTTTCTTTTTCTATTATTCAGATCCCCAGAAGTGCAAACGATGTTATGTCTTGCAAATCAGCCTCTTACCTTCTAGCATGACCTATGTGGTTAAACACATATTTTCACTTTTCTGCTGTAGCATTGTACTAGAAGTGAAGTGTATTCTGCTCAGCCAGCAGGACTTTTCTGATACAGATATGTATATTTTAATGGTAATGCTGTGTGGGGCAGGATTGGTTTAGTACAACTTCTAACTTCCTTTCAAACACCCTGTAAAGTCCATATTGTTGCTTTCCCAGAAAATACAAAAGTAGATCATTTAACCAGTGACGAGTGTGCATCAGACAAATGTGTTCTTGATTCATTCTGTATACATAACTATTTGTACTATAAATTGTAGTGTTGTATTTTAACGACATTTTAAACAGCAATTAAACAACGTGTTATTGCAACAGAGCATCTAATTCAAGTGAAGTGACAACCACATGAATAGCTATGACCTAATTTCACATCACACATAATGACAATGACATAGGGACAGCCACATGGTAACAGCAATTAAGAGGTGTCAAATAAGATGCATTCTGATTAAGAAGGAGGGTTCTTGGTCACTGCTGGTGGGTGTGCAAACCACCCAGGGATTTGGGGAGACAGTTTGATAATTTCTTATAAAAATAAACACTCTCTTGTCATGGGATCCATCAATCACTCCCCTTAGTATTTACCTAATGAAGCTGGAATCTTACTTACATATAAGCACAATCTATACATTAGAAGTTTATAATAGCTCTATTAATATTTGCTAATATTTACAAGCCACAAACATGTCCCTCAGGTGGAGAATTGGTCAAGAAACTGTTGTGCCTACAGACAAGACAATATTATTTAGTAGTAAGAAATGAGTTATCCAATATGAACTAACCAGTACCCCCTGAGCTCGTGTCTCTAGCTGCATAAATAGCAGAAGATGGCCTAATCGGCCATCATTGGGAAGAGAGGCCCCTTGGTCTTGTAAACTTTATATGACCCAGCACAGGGGAAGGCCAGGGCCAAGTAGTGGGAGTGGGTGGGTAGGGGAGTAGGGGCGGGGGGTGTATAGGGAACTTTTGGGATAGCATTTGAAATGTAAATAAAGAAAATAATAAAAAAGAAAAAAGAAAAAAAAAGAAATGAGTTATCAAACTATGAAGACAAAATAAATGTACACACTGCTAAGAAATATGTCAGCCTATAAGGGTATAATATATTCCAGTTTTATAATTTCAAGGAAACTTAGAACTAGGGGGCAAGGATCTAGTCAGGTTGCTCAGTTTAGTCCTTGTCACATGAGTTTGAGTCCAGTGCCATTGGAAATGCTTGGCGTGGTGGAATGCATTTGTAATGCCTGCACTGTGGGGCAGATAGGTGGGTCCTGTTGCTCACTGACCTGCCAGCATCAATGACTGGAAAGCTCCAAGTTCAGAAAAAGCCCTGTCTTAAAAAAAAAAAAAAAAATGGCGGAGAGCAACTGAGGAAGACACCCAGTATTGACCTCTGACCTTTCTATTCATGTGCACCCACAGGAACACATATACACAAGTGCCCCCACACATACCACACACTACACACAGCAGGAAGATCAGTAAAAGAGTCAGTGGTTGTCAGGGGTTTGAAGAGGAGGAACACAAGAGGATATGGGGGAGCCATGAAACTGTCTTATGTAATGTTACTGTGCCAACATGACATCGTTCCATAGACCTGTAGAACACTAATGTAAGTTAGAGATCTTAGTTAACAATTCTCTATCAGTTCATCAGTTGTGACAAATGTACCATGTTAATACACTACTTAAGAGATTGTGTGGTAGGAGAGAAGGTGGGGGGCTGGAGATGTGTGTGAGAACTCTGTACTTTCCTCTCAGTTTTTGAGGAAATGCAAGACTTCCTTAAAACTTGTTTTACTGACATGACATTTCTTACCCAGACCTCATTAAGCTATCCTTTTGCTAGAAATGAGTGAAGTAGAATGAAGAAGTTCCCCAGGTTAGACCAGAGTTTGCTTGTCTGTCTGTCTGTCTGTCTGTCTGTCTGTCTGTCTGTCTGGGGTTCTTCAGGCTGGACAGAGCATAGGATGGTCTTACATACACTGTGCATCTGTGGATGACCTGGAACTCTAGATCCTCTGGCTTCTCTGTCTCTGGAGTGCTAGGGTTTCAGGCTGACAGTAGCATGCCCAGCACAAAGCTGGCTTTGAAAACAAGAGAGAGGTGTAGGTTCTCAAAGGTTTTTATTTTGTGTTTTGTTTTGCTTTCAGACAGTCTCATTAGGTGCCTCAGCTGGCCTGAGATTCACTATTAGATCAGGCTAGCCTCAAACTCATAAATATTCCACCTGCCTCTGCCTTCCATGTGCTGGAACTCAAAGCTATTTCGACTACACGCAGCTTCAAAAATGTATACATTTTTAATGCCTTGCATTCGTGCAAATACCAACATACTTTAACTAACAAAACCTCAACTGCAAGTGTGTGTGTTTGTTGCATATTTTTGAAGAAAATGCTTTTTAAAGGCACTAAGTATGTCATCTTTAAGTTTAGAGTATATTTTGGACACATATGTCTTCTTTAAGTTCAGAGTACATTTTGGGCACAATGTCCTTTATTTGTTTTGATCTGTTATTGTTGATTGTCAACTTGACATACTTATTATAGAATCACTGGGAGACATAACTCTGGGTGCATCTGGGAGGCTGTTTCTAGGGTAGGTTCACTAGGAAGGAAGATGTACCATGAGTGTAAGTGCTGCTGCCCCATGTGCTGGGGTCCAGGGCTGTGTGACAGAGGGGAGGGGAGCCAAGCACCATGACTGACACTGCTTGCTTTCCAACTGCAAATGTAGCATGGCCAGCTGCCTGCCACGCCAAGCTGGGAACTAAAATAACCTCTCTGTCTCAAGTGGCTTTTTCAGGGACTTAGTCACAGGAATGAAACAAGGAACCAAGGCACGGTGGAAGACAATCCACTTGAAACAATCACTCTGTCCAGTTCTGCACAGCCACGGGACCTAGTTTTGTGCCGCAGCTGTTAGCTTCGTGACTTTAGGTAAATTGCTTGTTAATCTTCATTGCTTCAATTGCCTTATTAGTTGAGAGAATAATACTTGTGTTGTCATTGTGAGGAGCATGCCAGACAATTGGGAATGACCTTTGTAACTTGTAAAGCACTCTAAATAACAGAGTTTCTCTGATGCTTCAAGGTTAGGTTAGGAGTTTGGGACCTCATATACATAAATCAACAACAAAAAAAGCAAAAGAAAAAAATCATTCTTAATTTGACAGAAATGATCAAAACTGATTATGTAGCCAATGAAATATGGATGATTTGTGCTCTGGCAAGTCTATAAAGACTCAAATATAAAGTATAAAACTACCAACATAAAAGAAGCTTCAGAAAACTTGAGAGGGTGCTTTTTGAATAAAGAACAGTGGAACTTTCCTGGCATCTTGAGGACTCACAAGGACAGTACCAAAAGCAACTCTGAATAAAATAAGTAGCTCTCAGCTTTGTAGCTGTTAGCAAAACCATCATTAAGGGCTACATTTTCCTGGCATAGAAAGGTCAGAAAAGCAAATTACAAGCCCTCATCTACCATGACCTTTGACAACAGACTCAAGATGGGTTTTTTCACTCTCACTTCAATTCTTTGTTATTAGAATGTCTTTTACATACTTAAGCATATGTTGGTTTTATGATTGAAGCTAATTAAAAGTGATAAAGTATATACATACATGCAAAAATGCATGCATGTACATATACATTATACATATACACCATAGCAGATATTTCACTTTGATTTTTGTAGGCTTTCTGTAAAAAAAAAAAAAAGAATTTTGATCTTGAAAATTGTCAGTCAAATCAAAAGAGAAGCTGGAGACCACTCTGCTGACTCAAATTCTGTGCCCACAGGGAATTCACAGCTATCAATAGAGAAACTGTTTAATTTTACATTGTAGGAAGAGAGGAAAGGTAGATGTTAACCTTATTGTTCACGTTTGGACACACACACAAAAATAGTCCCCACATTTACTGAGTACCGACTGTATACAGGGTATTTTACAGGCAGCTTTAATCCCAGGTAGATCTGGCAAGAGATGCATCATAAGCACAGGTATTATGTCATCTGTGGATGTTCTATCATTTGTGAGGAGTCATAGAGCTAGAAAATGAAAGAAAAACAACACCGCAAACTTGGGTGCTTTTCATTCTACTGCTTCAGACTTCCCAAATCACTACTGCCTTAAAACAACAACCTGATTCCTGATGGTTAATGGACTCTGTGAGCTGTAAACTCAATTAATTTTACTTTGCCAGGTATTCTATTATTTTCTATATGGAACATGTTTTAGGTAGTGATTATTTATGAACCTGTAGATGGGTGTGATGCTTAAACCAAAAAAAAAAAATTTTTTTTGATTTTGAAGTAAGTGGTTTTGGCTGAGTCACTTAGAGATCTTACAGCTTCTGAAGTTCTACTTGTTGGTAAAAGCAATTCAGCACGCTTAGTGGCCCTGGGTGCCCTTGCATGACCTAGTGAGGAAGGCCAGCAACACAAAGCCCTAGCCTGTCCTGACCCCACTCCCTGTCAGAAGATTCCAAGTAGGCACCCTTAAAGACAGGTCTTCTAACTAAAGACTCAGCTTTCTTTTCCAGCCATAAAAGCAGGGAGTTATGTAAGTTCAGGGTTCCCCCTCCTTGCAATGCAGCCCACTGAATTTGCAGACCCTCAGAGTGAGCCGACAAGTCACTATACTAGTTGAAAGGAGAATTAAAAATTGAATATCATCTTGATTTTTGCAGAGGCCTCTTTATTTAAATCCTCCTGACATTACAAATACATAAAACTAGTCTTGAGATTACAGTGAGAGGGCAGCAGGCCCTCTTCTGGAGATGGTGTTTTATCTTCAGAAAGGTTAGATGGGATCGTCTAACAACGTCCTGAGCTGCTCTAGGGAGAATTCAACCATGATCATGTCTTGCTCCTTATACACAAAGATGAATTCCTAGGCCAATCATAAAGCTACCTATCTCTTATGGAATCATTCAGTCACCTTTACTCCTTCACTGCCAGGACAATAATACCTACATTATTGTCGTTATTAGAGAGTGTTCAGATAAGGAGATAGACTAATAAGTGTAAATATTGGTAAAGAAAGGACATGCTGTGTCTCGTTGACATATAATGGTACATCTAGGAGATAAAAGGACTCACAATTACATAATGAATAAAGAAAATGGCATGATGCTCTCTTCATTGGCAGTTATCATCTATAAGTGGAAACTGGGGAAAGTTACATTTAAAATAGTAAGAAAATTGAAATGATTTACATTTTTAACATATATTGAAAAGAGAAGTGTTAGGAAAGCAAAGCTTGTTCAAATTTATATAAATATTACACAACATATTCAAGTATTGAAATGTCACATGGCACTACAATAATTGCATAATTTTTATATATCTATAAATCATTTGAAAACATTTTTTAAGAAGTTAACCAATACAAGAAAAATGTAGCTCTTCTATGAATTAAGCTAGGGTTCTACTGAAAAATATTAAAGTTTGAGAAGGAATAAATTACAAACACGAATTCCCAATTGTAAGACAGTGTCATCAAAGTCAGAGAGAGAGAGAGAGAGAGAGAGAGAGAGAGAGAGATTTGTAATTAAGTTTGTGGTCCCAAGAGTTGGTTTAAAGTATTTGGGGTTGAAGAAATGATTTAATGAAGTGACCCTAAAATATACACAGAAGAAATGTCTAATAATAGCCAAACAATTATTAAAACTCCTGAACTTTTCAACACTGGAAATAGAAAATTATCTTTGTTTGGTTTCTTTAACTCTTCCAACTGTCTGTTGCCATCCAGGTTCCCAGATAAATGAGCCACAGTAGAGATGCAGTGCACTGTTGGACTAGGATTCAGATGGACCCTGGTGTTGAATTGCTCTTAACAATAAGGTCCTAAGTTCACTGTTTCCATAGATTGTATATGTTCTCATAAGGGCGAATTGTGGGAATTCCAAAAACTAGCTAAAGAAAAGGTAGTATTTCCATTCATGTAACAACAACAACAACAACGAGTCAAATGTGACAGCACACAGCACACATTATCCTGTAATCCCAGAATTAGGAGAGCTGAGGCAGGAGGACAGCAAGTTCTCAGTAACCTGGCTTACACAGTTAGACCTTGTTTCTAAACAAAACTGACGGACAAAATTTGCAACTTACTTGTTTACGTGCATATCAGTTCAGAGGAAGCACTAGGTTTCTATGTGCAGAGTTCAATATTAATTAAGATACTTTTTTTTTTAAAAAAAGGATTACAGTTCACAGTTGTGTGTATAATCTAAGGACTGGAGATGCCCTTTTAAACCAAAGATGCTCTTAGAGATGATGCAAAAAGAGACTTTTCATTAGTGTGAAGAGGGGGTTGATGTGGAATATAATCAAAAGGCATATGATAGACTAAGGGACTATTATCTCATATGAACTATTAATGTGTGAAAAGATATTTTTAAACTTCAAGTTTAAATCCTTGAATATATATAAAAATCTGTTGAAGCTGATGGAAAACCCAATAGAAAAGAATTGGGAGTTCACCAAAAAGTACAACCAAGTGTGGGAATGATTGCCCAGCCTTAAATTATCAGGAAAAAGAAAAAGAAATAGTTCCCCCAAATCACATTGGCAAAACCAGAAGATAATGATGTCAACTGTAGTTGGAGCCAGCAAGACAGGTCAATGAGTAAAGGCACTTGCTGCCATGCCTGATGACCTGAGTTCAGTCCCCAGAACCTACATGGTAAGAGAGAGCCAACTTCCACATTGTCCTCTGACCGCCACAGACAGGTTGTGGGGTGCAAATACTCTCCCTTAATAATGTTATTACGTTATATAGTACATGTTATATACTACATACACATACAATGTAAATATATATACAGCTATAGTTAATGAAAATACACGGAATAGCTCTCCAATTTTGCTGACGAATTGTGAATTTGTAACATCTTAGAAAAGCAATCTCATCTCTCTCAAGTTTTGAAATGCTTACGAGTTTAACTACTAAGTACATTTCTAGACCCCTAGCCCACAAACGTAAAGCAGGGGCATATAATAATTAATCTATATATAAGGTGCTTTGCAGTGTTGTTTGTGATGAACAACGGAAAAGGCGGAGACTGCACACTGAGCAGGAATCACCTGGTAAATCAATCATGCCTCACTCACACCAGGGACCACTTATTACCACTGATGAGAGAGGATTTCTGTGAAGTGAAACTTGGAACGCAGAGAAATGAATAATAAAGTTTCGTTTTTGTAAGTGGTAAGCTCTTGACATCATCACTTAAAAAATTCCGAAACCACATGCCTAAATTCACATGGGTGTAATTCACGTATTTTCCATTTTTATTCAACCATGGAATCATGGATACGGAAGCCTGTGCACTTAACTTTTAGCATTTAACTATTAGGGTGGAAATGATGTGCATGTAGGTGAGGAAAAATTGAGAAAAGAGTAATTTTTTAAAAAAAAGCCTTATCTGTGATTTAATCAACTTAAGGGAAGTGATATCTGTGTGTTTATGCAGCAAAACAACAGTAAGATACCAACCAAAATGTAAATAATGATTTATTATTCTGGTTGAATTTCAGGGTTTTTTTTCTTTCTTTTTACACTTTTCATTTGAATTTTCATGAATACCTGTATGGCATAAGCAGTTAGACAATACAAAGCTGTTTTTTTTTATTTTGATGAATGTTATTGGCATTAAAAAAAATTTGGTTCATATAATGATCAAAATATAGGATATTAGAACCTAAAACAAGAAGTGGTGAATATTCCAATCAGAAGAAATACAACCGTTCTGTGGGCTGACATTTGAGAAGAAACTGTCAACGTGCCCATACATTTTCCATTGAACAAATGTTTGAAATTCATCTCAATTGTGGCGGAACATGAATACTAATTGGAAGTACTGTGGGAGATTAAACTGAAAGGGTTGCTAATGGCTCATACGGACAGGCCCCAGAACCTCTTCAGAGTCATGATACTGGTGTGCCAGTACCTAGAGCAACAACTTCTTCTATTATTATTATTATTATTATTATTATTATTATTATTATTAGATATTTTCTTTATTTACATTCCAAATGTTATCCCCTTTCCTCATTTCCCCTCCACACCCCCCCCCCATCCTATCTGCCCTTCCCCTGCTCACTAACCCACCCACTCCTGCTGCCCCGTCCTGGCATTCCCCTACACTGGGGCATGGAGCCTTCACAAGACCAAGGGCCTCTCCTCTCACTGATGTCCCACAAGGCCATCCTCTGCTACATATGCGTCTGGAGCCCTGAGTCCCTCCATGTGTACTCTTTGGTTGGTGGTTTAGTTCCTGGGAGCTCTGGGGCTGGGGGGTGGGGGTTACTGGTTAGTTCATATTGTTGTTCCTCCTATGGGGCTGCAGACCCCTTCAGCTCCTTGGGTCCTTTCTCTAGCTTCTCCATTGGGGACCCTGTGCTCCATTCAAAGGATGGCTGTGAGCATCCACTTCTGTACTTGCCAGGCACACAGTGGTCTTTGTGCTGCTCTAAATGTCTACATGCAGAACACACTTTTCCCAGCAGGACACAGTAGAGAAGCCGCTGACAGATGTTCTGTGTTTCTCTCGGGCGGACTGGCTCTGGCCTCCATGACTGTCCTTCATTTCCATTTCAATCCAATGCATTTGCTGCCTCCCTCAGTCCCTTGCCCAGTCTGACCACATTAATGAGCCGTATTTGCCTTTCTCTAAACATCTTTAGTGAACTCATACCAAGCTGTGTATTTGCATATTTTGTGTCCTCTGGGCACTAATGATGCACTTGAGGGCCTGACCCAGCAGCATTTGAGCACGACCTTTGAGGTGACAGTTTACCTTTAAAAAATGCACTGGAAAGTCCTCCGGATTCAATGTCAAAGTCAAGGGCTGTAGGTGCTTTCATGCCATTATTAAGGAGACATTTAAAGAAAGGCCACCCTCCTTCCCCCGCCTTGATTTCCTCCCCTGTAAAATCTAAGCCCCGCATTTCTCTCCTGAGTAGTGAGAACTAAGGAGGGTGTTCCTATAGTCACAATCAATTATTAAATGAAGGTCGAATATGTATATGTATGTTTTGATTGCAGAAGTAAGAATATTCTTTGTAGGAAAATTTAAAATGCATAATCACTAAGATTCAGGAAATTACACGAGAAAAAAAAACATTCAAATCCCTGTATTTTTTTTTTTTAAAGATTTATTTATTTATTATACGTAAGTACACTGTAGCTGTCTTCAGACACACCAGAAGAGGGAGTCAAATCTCGTTGCGGATGGTTGTGAGCCACCATGTGGTTGCTGGGATTTGAACTCAGGACCTTTGGAAGAGCAGTCGGGTGCTCTTACCTGTTGAGCCATCTCACCAGCCCTCAAATCCCTGTATTTGATCTTAATATTCTAATACTTTCCAGTATATTTTCTCCATGTGTGAAGTATATAGGCATATATTAAACATACATTCCAAAGCATACTATACATCATTTTGAATCTGCTGTTTCACTTCATTGATACTCCAATACATTAAAATTCTTCAATAACATTATTTTAATAGTGATTGAATGGTTATTTTAGCTTAATAAAATTTCCATTTGTATAATAAAATGTTTTTATCATCCAAATGTTATATTATCAACCCAAACTTGTTAAATTTGAACATTTAGATGTTGTGCATTTATATTTTTACCTTGTCAGAAAACTGACAAGATGGACTAAAATATTCCACAATCATCTTTTTATTTATAATTTCCAATTCATATGTGATTTAATATTACTTAATATACCATAAATGTTCATTTGAAATTGTCTCTTCTAGTATTACAACATTTGTCCTGATTATTGCTTTGGGGCTTAAATTTGACATTTTAAAATAGCTTCATAAGTCTCATAAGCAGTAAATTAAATATTACATGTCCTTAGTATCAAACTATCTAACCAAAATAGTTAGATCTATTATCTCATTTGCATTCTGTTATCAAAAAATAGATGATGACAATACTTGGTTTTATTGCATTAGCCTAATAGGTCTTTACTCAGCCTCTTACTTTCTGCCAATACTTTATCCATTAGGTGGTTGCTTATAAAGATCATGGTTAAGTTTTATGTCGGTTACAAATAAGAACTATACTATTACAGTACTTCATCGACTTTGTTAATTGTCATTTTTATTATGCCGCCTTCTACTATGTCACTTCCTACTCTGTTGGTTTCCCATTTCTTTTACTTGTCTGTTGCTTTTGCAACACAGCTCTCTTGTTTTTACTCTTCTCCAAATGTTTGCCACGGATACGTAGTCTATTATGCAAACAGCAATGACTATGATGAACCTACCAGATATAATTTTGCACATGCCCTTGCTTGTATTACCACCCCAAAGGGATAACTTCATGTTCACTACTGACTCTGACTGTGGGCTGCTGCGCTGAGAGAGTGGGCGTGGCTATGCACAGTCCCCACTTCCTCCATCAGCACTGTCACCAGCACCAATAACAGTGCTTCAAGGATGAGGTGTGGCCTCTTGAAACCTCAAAGGTCACCTTCAACCTTTGCACATGGCCTTGTTTGTATTACCATCCCTAAGGGATAACTTCATGCTCACTGCTGTGCTGAGAGAGTGGGCATGGTTATGCAGGTCATATCTCCTGCAACAAGGCCACATCTCTTAATCCTTCCCAAACAACTCCAACTCCTGGGGACCAAGCAGTCAAATATACACACCTATGGGGGCTATTCTCATTCAAACCACCACAGGCTTGGCAGCAAGGCCCTTGAGACACTGAACATCTCACTGGCTCAAATATTTCAAACCTGTGCCTACATGATTTCTTAGTTAACTCAGCAAAGTGTCCTAGAACTTATTCTCATTTGCCTGTTTCTATTCCATTTTGCTTTGTTGGCTCTCTTGAATCTGATCTCCGTGCACCGTGTCCCCACATTGTGACTCCATGGTAGTTTGTACTCCCCATGGTGTCCGCTGTATCCAATGCCACTTTAATCCCATTTTCTTTTCCCGCCATGGAATCCTTTGTGCTGTCATCGTTGTTCTCCTTACATATCATTCTCTTAAATTTTTCACCACACATTCTTTGCTCTTTCGAGATTATTGCCTTATGTCATGGTTTTCCAGAAAGTTCTTCACACAGAGGAGTGTTAGGAGATCATTTTCAGAAGTCTATGTCCTCTGACACTTTGAGGTATGCTTGAAGCTTGTGTACCAGGCATTTATCATTAAGCAGTCTTTTATTGTAGGGAGCCAAGGAGGGGTTTTTGTGATTTAGTTTTATCTGCCTGATCCTTGTATGTTTACATTTACATTTTCGAATTTAAAATCCAATCATTTCACATTTTAAAGTATTCTTCTTTTCATATATTTTATCTGAAACCTCTGAAAGAATTTCATGCTGATTATAAACTCAAAGTCCTCATCAGCAAAGAAGCCTCTCTTTCTAGCAAATGGAGACCATCATAGAGAAACACAACTGAACACAATACAGAGACCAAGAGATGATGGGGGTGTTCAGCCCCAACAAAGACATGTCCTTCACAGCCCCTGTATCTATGGCTCAAGGAACTTCGTGGAAGGGAGGCAGGGAGACTGTAGGAGCCAGAATTCTAGGAAGGCTGCTGTGAAACATTCTTTCCTAGAAATTGTTGTGTAACCATGGAAACAGATGCAGACCTAAAGCAAAGCATTAGATGGATCTCAGGGAGTCTCGTGGAAGAGTTGGGGGAAGGATTGAAGGATCCAAAGGGGATAGAAACTCCACAAGAGATCAACAGAGTTAACTAAGATGAACCCTTGGGGCTTCCAGAGACTGAACCACCACAATCAAGGAGCAAGCACGGGCTGGATCTAGGCACCACCCCCAACCCACCCCTTGCACATATGCAGCAAATTTACAGTTTGGTCTTCATGAGGGTCCCCCAGCAACTGAAGTGGGGGCTCTCTGACTCTGTTGCCTGCCTGTGGCTCTGGTTCCCCTAACTGGGTTGCCTTTTCTGACCTCAGTGGGAGAAGCGTTGTCTAGTCCTGCAATGACTTGACATGCCAGGGAGGGGTGATACCCAGAACACTTCCCCTGTTCTAAGAGAAGAGAGGGGAGAGGGGAGAGGAGAGAGGAGAGAGAACACTTCCCCTGTTCTAAGAGAAGAGAGGGGAGTGATTTATGAGGGGCGACCAGGAGGAGAGGAGGGCTGTGATCAGTATGTAAAGTGAATAAATAAATAAATGTTAATGAGAAAAAAAGAAGTAGCTGCATAAATGAGACAAGAACAATGGCAATATCAGTGGACATGTTAACACAGAAGGAGAAAACTTCATCAGGTCCCACCCCTAGACAAAGAACTACTGGAGGCTAATAACTACCAGAAGAGGAATTAGCTCCTTCCACGGATGAGCCCCTTATTAGTTGTCCAGAGCAGAGTGGCTAGCCCTGAAACCATTTATACACACACAGCAAAAACGGACCTAGGAGGTTGCATTTATATATGATTGTAAATATGCAACAATAACATCCAAAGAAAAAGAGGCTATCAACTTGAGGGGGGCCATGGGAGCAGTTTGAGGGAGTGTAGCTGAGTGGGTGCAGGGACAAAAGAAAGGAAGGAAAGTGATGGAATTGTATTTCAATAAAGACATTTAACTTCTTAAACTAATTCTTAAACTAATCTAAATAAACAGATCATTTCTTTTACTTATTTCCCCTTTACATCTTAGCTCTTAACTTTAAGAAAAATCTCACTTGGTACTTGTACTGGATAGCTCTGTGTCAACTTGACACAGCTGGAGTTATCACAGAGAAAGGAGCTTCAGTTGGGAAAATGCCTCCATGAGATCCAGCTATAAGGCATTTTCTCAATTAGTGATCAAGGGGGGAGGTTCCCTTGTGGGTGGTGCCATCTCTGGGCTGGTAGTCTTGGGTTCTATAAGAGAGTGGACTGAGCAAGCCAAAGCAAGCAAGCCAGTAAAGAACATCCCTCCATGGCTTCTGCATCAGCTCCTGTTCCCTGACCTGCTTGAGTTCCAGTCCTGCATCCTTTGGTGATCAACAGCAGTATGGAAATGTAAGCCAAATAAACCCTTTCCTCCCCAACTTACTTCTTGGTCATGACGTTTGTGCAGGAATAGAAACCCTGACTAAGACAGTACTAATAGGTCTTTAATATCTGATATTCTCTGCTTAACTTGAAGGAAACTGTTCAGACAGGGAGACATACATGGCTTCCCCTGGGCTCCTGTCTCTCGTCGCATGTAGCCATTCACCCATCTCTGGTGAGCAACTGCAGTTTGAGGCTATGGACAGTAAGTTGTGAAGGGTTCTAGGCATCGGGGCCTTTTTTTATATAACATTTAAGTACAACTCAACTTCATATAACACAATTGTGAAACAATGCATCTCTCCATCTACAGTTAAATTCCACAGACAGAAGAAGTGCAGGAAGTCTCACAAAGTCAAAGCTTACCACTGTAAGACAATAGGTAACTGATATTTCTTGCTTTTCTTTTTTTCTTTTCCAGATTTCCTATGGTTAATACGTATTATTGCCCCCATATAAGAAGGAAAACCTATTCTTCTAGATGGACAGAGAAGTCCCACCCACTGGTAAGAGAATCGCCAACGAACAGCATTTCCTGATGTTCAGCTTGAAATTCCTGGGAGATAAGACTGTATTACAGATGACTAATTGTCATTTCTATTCATTTACTAAAGAGGAAAAGAAAAAATAAGTTTACAATGGGCATATATAAAGCAGGACTTGGTTTGCTTATTTGTCATAGCCCTGGCTAACCCAGAACTCACTATGTAGACGAGGCTGTCCAGGAGTTCACAGGTATCAGCCTGCCTCCACCCCTCCGCCCCTCTGCCCCTCCGCCCCTCCGCCCCTCCGCCCCTCTGCCCTTCCACCTCCGCCTCTGTAGCTCCCTTTATCCAGCTATGATAAATCAGCTTTGTTTTCTAGACCCAGGATGTAGTGGATGAGAAAAATGCAGTACAAGATCTGGAGCTGAAATAAACATATTAAAGGAAACATGACAACCAATACCATTTGTGTTATCATCTTTTCATAACACCTGGAAGGCTGGGCCAGCAGGATGGCAACGCAGGTAAAAAAGCATTTGCCATGCAAGCCTGACGACCTAAGTTCAGTTCTCATAACTCACAGCAAAAGGAGAGGCTCCACTCCTGAAAATTTTCCTTTTACCTGCTCATGTGCACTATAGCACATTTACATCATGACACATGCATGTGCACGCATGCGAGTGCATACACACACACACACACACAGAGAGAGAGAGAGAGAGAGAGATGCCACACAGGATAATAACAATTAATAAAATACAACTTTAAAAATATGGAATTTTTTCTGCAAATGACTGCAAAGAATGCATATAGTCAGAGCATAGAGCACTATCCTTTGGAAGGAATAATTATGACAATTAAAAACTGTAGTTTTCTCTTATTATGCTGCCTGCTGGTGAAAACATATTAAATATGAGTGCTGGCTGGTGTTTGAGACCTTCTTAAACTGAGACTCAGCTCTCCTCGTGCTTTTGCTTCTAGATAAAAATCCCATCTTATCTGGCTCCTACAGACAGAGTCTCTATAGGGCCAGGAGCAGGTGTTTGAGAGGGTCCGGGAACATCAGATTTAGCATTAGCTTTTTTTAGAGAGAAACCCCCTTATATCCAGTGCTTTTGAGATTCAAAACATTTTATACTCATAAAATATAAAATAAAAGGCCTGAATGCTCATGTATTAAAAATCAGGTTGTAGGAAAATAGTTTTCAAAGTCTAATGTTGTGATGGACAATTAGAACCCTCCTCCCTGCCTCTATCCCAACCATTCTTACTAGCCTGCATTACCATTATCTTGGAGCTAGGTCCCCTGTCCTTGCCCTTGCTTCCCCACAAGGTTACTTCAACATGGCAGTCAGAGTGATCATATTAAAACATAATTTTGACCACACCATTCCCCTTCCCTAACCACCACTATTTTTTAAAATTCAGAATAAAAACCAGAGTGTACATTATCCTGCACAAACCAAAGTCAAATATGGCAATATGTGGAGTCTGGTACCCAGCCTAGGTTTACACAGCCTCTTTGAAAAGAGGAGAGTTGGGATGAGAGAGAACCCTAGAGATACAACCCAGTGCTTAAGAGCGCTTCCCACAGTCACATCTCTGACCCATAACTATTCCTGTCTGAAAGAATTACAGGGATGGAAATGGAGAAGAGCCTGAGGAAAAGGTCCAGCGACAGACCCAAAGTGGGACCCAGCTCAAGGGGAGGTCCCAAGGCCTGACATTACTACTGAGGCTATGGAGCACTCACAAAAAGGGACCTATCATGGCTGCCCTCTGAAAGACCCAACAAGCAGCTGAAAAGAGTCAGATGCAGATATTTCACCCAACCAAAACAGCTGACCCCTGTTGTTGAATTAGGTAAGGCTGAAAGGAGCTGAGGAGAAGGGTGACCCTGTAGGGGGACCAGCAGTCTCAATTAATCTGGACCCCTGAGATCTCTCAAACACTGGACCACCAAATAGACAGCACACACCAGCTGATATGAGGCCCCCAACACACATACAGTAGAGGACTTCTGGGTCTGTGTTCATTCAGAGTTGATGCACCTAACCCTCAAGAAACTGGAGGCCTCAGGGAGTTTAGAGGTCAGGTGGGGTGGAGGGTAGGGGCATCCACGTGGAGACGGGGTGGGTTGGGGAGGAGGTGTGGGATGTGGAGCAGACGGAAGTGGGGTGGGGAATGGAATATGGAATGTAAAAAATAAATTAATATATTTTTAAAAAGGAGCACTTCCTGCTCTTTCAGAGGACCTCGACTTGGTTCCCACACCCATGTTGAGTAGCTCTCAACCACCTGTAACTCCAGCTCCAAGGAATCTGAGGCTCTGATGCCCTTCTCTGGTCTCTGCAGGCCCCTACACACAGGTGCTACTCACACAGACACACATGTACGAACACAGATAAAACCATGGCCAGAATAAACATAAATCCTTTTAAAGGCCCAGTTGTACAGCTCCCAATTTCCCTCTGGGCTGATGTTTAGTACATGGATTATTTTAAACAAAATTCTTTTTCAGACAACAAATAAAATTTATACCTATTACTGAAGACGGAAGACAAGAAAAAGTAAAATGGGGAAATCTAAACCATTACTGTAAAACACTAAAGAGAATATGGCTGACATTTTGATACCTTTCCTCCAAATATAAATATTTTCCCCTGAGATCTAGAGGTATAATATGCACTCTGGGTGTATGTTTGTATTCCATAGTTTTCACTTAACACTTTTACATTAGTCTTCAAAAGCAGGATATTAAATAAACACATGCTGTTGTGTGACCTGGTTGGGTCACACTCTATCAGGTCATTTCCACTGTAAACTCTGAGATTGTACTGACTTCTGTCCATTCAGCTTTTGTTATAAACAGAAAATAAGTAAAGCAGAGACAAAATTTAGAGGTAAGATGAAAGGATGGACTATCCAGAAACTACCCCATCCGGGAATCCATCCCATCATCAGCCACCAAACCCAGAGACTAATGCACATGCCAGCAAGATTCTGCTGAAGGGACCCTGATATAGCAGCCNCTTGTGAGGCTATGCCANTGCCTGGCNAACACAGAAGTGGATGCTCACAGTCAGCTATTGGATGGAACACAGGGCCCCCAGTGGAGGAGCTAGAGAAAGTACCCAAGGAGCTGAAGGGGTCTGCAACCCTGTAGGTGTAACAACAATATGAACTAACAGGACCCCCTGAGCTCAAGTCTCTAGCTGCATATGTAGCAGAAGATGGCCTAATCAGCCATCATTGGGAAGAGAGGCCCCTTGGTCTTGTAAACTTTATATGACCCAGCACAGGGGAAGGCCGGGGCCAAGAAGTGGGAGTGGGTGGGTAGAGGAGCAGGGGTAGGGGTAGGGGGTATAGGGAACTTTCGGGATAGCATTTGAAATGTAAATAAAGAAAATAATAAATAAATAAATAAATAAATAAATAAATAAATAAATAAATAAATAAAAAGAAAATAAGTAAAGTAAAGCAAGCATCTTTAAGAGAGAGGGAAAGCTGGCAACACAGCGAGGCCTCCTAGAAGGTCTGAGATGGTGACTTTGCCTCTGGGGTTTTCTGTGAAGACCCCAGGGCAGAGAGCAGGGGCCAAGGAGCCACATCTGGGTGGCTCTGCGACTAACAGAGAATTCTGTTCAGGTTGCCCTGGCCTTGACGGACTGAGTGGCAGTGGACTCAAGCCCAAAATAGTTACCCACCCATTAGAACACACATGCTACAGAAGGGCCTGGATTCTTGGGGCCCTTTATGCTTTTGAGACTTTTTCTTTTCTTTTTCTTTTTTTCTTTTTTCTCGCAAATAAATTACTTGGCCTGGGAACTTCTCCAACTTGGCAGAGCAGGAGACAAACCAAAACAGAACATGCGCCCAGTGCTGTTTAAGTTCTTTAGGAACGCATCCTTTAGGAACACAGCACGACATCATCCAGACGCTCTTGTCTGGACTATCACAAGAAACTCCATTTTCATGACCGAATATCCCTGGAATCCTCCAGGCAATCACACATGTCTTTGCCCAAGACATCACAAAGCAGGCCACGGACTCTGCATTCTGGGGAGAGATGTTGGGCACTTGGCAATGTATTGAGATTGTCAGCCAAACAATTCTGTCTCTGTAGGTGTATACACTAAATTCAAGTGCTCTCCAAGTTGGAGGTCATCGGGAGGAACTAAAGGTTGTATGGATTAAAATGTATTTGTTACACTAGGACTAACGAATTTGGTGAAAAGGGAAAAAAGGGTTAAAAGTGTCAGAAATTGGTATTTGTTTTTCAAAAGCTTTGGTGTGACAGTCATTTTAATGGCAGGATCAAATCTAAGTATCGATCTCAATGTGTAGAGTATGTTTAGTCACTGAGACAACGACTTAGACTTTCTTCTTATAAGTTTGCTGCCTAATGATTAATAATGGTGATGATGATAACAAACGCACCTTCCACACTCACTTCTACATCTGACAATATTTATAAAATGACATGTCTGGATGACTCTGAAGAGCAGGCACTGTGCAAACTCCTCATGTATGTCATGTAGTCTCAATGACCCCCTGATGCTGATGGGCGCAGTTTCACTGATAGCCCTGCTTTTCAGGGGAGATCAGAGAATAAGGAA
The DNA here is from genome assembly GCF_900095145.1 of Mus pahari. NCBI lineage: Eukaryota > Metazoa > Chordata > Mammalia > Rodentia > Muridae > Mus > Mus pahari. Next base: position 31,589,326 of record NC_034594.1, on the reverse strand, counting down.
CAGAGAGGCTCTGTAGCTGCCAAAAGCTACACAGACAGACTGGGCATGAACATACACTCTCCTTCATGTGCAGTACTTCACCACACAGACAGGGCACGTGAGGCATGAACATACACTCTCCTCCATGTGCTGTGCTTCACACTCTCCACAGCTAAGCTTTGTGTAGTGTGAAGTTTAGTGTTTAGAGAAAGCCACTGTGGCTTCAGTTTTCCCTAGCAGAGGGAAGATATTAATCTAATTCCTTTGGGTTTTTTTTGTTTTTTGTTTTTTTTTTTTATTAAATTTATTTATTTTTTAATTATTATTATTTTCTTTATTTACATTTCAAATGCTATCCCAAAAGTTTCCTATACCCTCCCCCCACCTCTGCTCCCCTACCCA
>NC_034594.1:31568351-31587738 GCF_900095145.1 Mus pahari | reverse complement strand
TGGAGGCCAGTTTCTTGAGCTCTTTGTATATATTGGATATTAGTCCTCTATCAGATTTTAATTCCTTTGTTTTTAACCTAATGATTATCACCCCCTTTTGATTTTCTAATATAAAGAGAATCTCAATGAAGAAACTCCATTGTTTTTTCAGCAAGTACTTATTATGTACAAATGGTCTCCAAATTCCTGTAGGATGAAAGACCCCAAGTATCTATAGAACATTTTTTTTAAAGATGGTATTTCATGTAGCCCGTGTTGGCCAACACTTCCCTGTGTATCTGGGGATGACCTTGAACTTCTGATTCTTCAGCTTCCATCTTTGGAACGCTGGAATCACAGGTGTGAGCCACCACTCCAGTTTATTTGTTGCTGAGTATGACGAGACCCAAGACTTGGTGCACGTTAGAGTGGCACTCTACCAACTAAGCTATATCCAGAGCACAGAACAATCCTCATGATTAATGCTCATATTTTATAAAGAAGAACCATTTATACGATCTTCAAAAACTTATTGTCATTGATGAAGTTCACCGAAGTTTATCAAAGATGAAACAGGAATATTATCCATCATTAAAGCATCAGAAATAACTTATAGTAAACTACCATTGCTATACTGTAAGAACAGTGACAGCACTACCTTCTACAGATGAGTGTTTTCTTAAACATACACACATGGACACACAGACACACTGACACACACAGACACATATATACCAACACACACAGATATACACATACACAGATGGGTACACACATGGACACACACACAGACACATAGACACACTGACACACACAGACACACACAGATATGGGTACACACACATGGACACACACACACAAACATGCAGCACACACATGAACACACACACTCATGGATGGACACACATAGACACATGAAAACACATGTGCACACACAAAGGACACACACAAGTGCACACTCACAGACATACACACATGATGGACACATACACACTTTGAGAAACAGATTCATAAACTGACTTAGACGGCCCAAGATAAGGACAGCTAATATAAAATGAAATATAAATATATAAAATCAAAATATAAAAATAAATAATGTAAAAATATATTTAAAAAAAAAAGATGTCTGAAGAGGTGCCATGGAGGAGAAGGCAAGAGACAGATGAACAGCTCCCAGAGACTAAGCCACAAACCAAAAAAGCATTCACTGGCTGGTCGGAGGCCTCTCCCCCACCTGCCCCCCACCCCACCCCTGGCACATATGTAGCAGAGGACTGACTGCCTTGTCTGGCTCCAGTGGGAGAGAGGTGCTGAAACCTGTAGAGACTTGATGCTCCAGAGAAGGAGGATGTCCAGGAGGCACCTCTCAGAGGTGAAGAGGTGGGGGAATGGGATGAAGAACTGGGGACAGGGGGACCGGGAAAGGGGGCAACATTTGGGATTAAATAAAATGATTATTTTTTTAAAATAAAACATAGATGATGGTGGCTGGTTTCACTCGCCGACTTGTGCGTGCGAGTTATGCACCAGTTAAAGGCGGATGAGTTTTTCTATTTAGAAAAGGAAATCTTTTTGGTTAGCATCAGCAAATTGGGTGGCAAATAAACTGAAAGGAGAAGATCAGCAAGTGCTGTACCTGGGACCTTGGCTATGTGGTCAGGCCTGACAGATTCAACAGAGCTGAAAGGTCACAGACAAAGCAAGCTCTATTCACCAATGGAAACTCCCCTAAATTTCTAAAACACTGAGGACACACCATTCCGTTTTGATGAAGATTCACTTTTTTAGAAACTAGTTTTAGTCAATTAAATTTTCCATGTCTACCAAAGTATCTGAAAAGTGTTTGTATGACAACTCTTTCCACCTGGCAAAACAGAAACCACTGGGTTTCTACTGGAAAATTACCAAATATTTGCTTTATTTACTTTCCTATTTACAGAGGCACTTGCCAACGACCAGAAATGTTCACATGCTGACAAGCAGTGAAATTGTACTGTTTCCTCCTGGGGACAGAAGTGTGTGAAATATCTCATGTCACACTCTCGTTCTGTACCTCTGGAAGCTAAATGGAATCGTTGCCTCTGTATAAAGAAAAGGAGGCCAAAATGAAATTTGATGACCTTCGATAAAAAAATTTTTTTTTTCAGAACCCTCAGCACCTGCCAGATATGGCATCTATCTGTAACTCTGGTGGCTTTATGGTGAGACTGGAGGCAAAGGAGAATCTTTGAGAGCATGAGGCAGCTAGCCTTTGTGTGCAGTGCAGAACAGCAAGAGACTGTATCTCAAACAAGGTGGAGGGCCAGAGCTGCCACCTGAGGATGTCCTAGGCCCTACACTCATGTGGCATGGGGCAAAATTTAGTTTTTCCTGGAAACTAACAGAATGCGGAAATATTAAGGGGATGTTAGAATGATCTTTTCCACTTCCGTAGCTCGAAAGAGGAGATTTTCCTCAGGCCTTTCACTTGGTACATACCTCAGACCACTCACTGCCTATCCTGCTGTCAGTCATTCAGTAACACAGATCCTATGCTCCTACGTGGGAGAACTGAGGGCTCATGAAACAAATTACTCTCTGAGGTCACATACCTTCTAAGAGGCTGAGCTGAAACTTAAACCAGGTGTCAGTGCCCACCCCTCCCCGACCCTGAAAACCTTTCTGTTACAGTGCAGGGAGAGTTTTCAACACGCTAACCATCCTTCTTTAATGTTTATGTTGTGTTGGAGCCTCCTTATTCCAGCAGTGTCAGAATGTTTTCACCATGACATTTCCCATAGCTATCCTTCAGCAACAACCCCACTGTTGACTTTACGTGGTCATACTGTAATCCACCGTGACGATGTTTCTGAGCATGTAAAGTCTTCATGAGTTCTCCTGATAGGATGCCCTGGTGGCCTCTTTGGCCATAGCAGTGGTTTACTAATTAATACCTCTGAAGGTTGTGTGAACGCTCGAACTAGTCCAAATAGCCAGGATGTAACCTGCTACATTTCCCAGGAGGGCACTCAAATAGAAAGAGTACAGACTCAAACTCTGGTTTCCAGTATGAGCTGTTACCTCCCACCTGGGACCAACCACTGTATCTTCTCCCCAAAGCCCCAGAGCAGGTGTCAGCTACACAAGAACCTCCATCCTTGAGTGAGTCACTCTTGAAATGTGAGCACAGAACCAGGCTTCCCTTTCCTCACACTGCACAGCCACAGATCTGGCTTAGTGCCAACCCTGGGAAGACAAAGTCCCCTTCAGACAGTTATCCAAGGATGTCCCCATGCCTCGGTATTCTGACTCGATGTTAGATGTGTTAAGAAGCATATGGAAAGTGCTAAAATCACAATGGGCTGAAACACAATTTAGGGAAACAATCTATCCAGGTGTCTAAGGACCTCTTCCTATTAAAAGGGGGTATGGCAAGGAACAACATTTATTTGCAGATGTTTCCTGTATAGTTGTGTGCTCACAAATGCCATCTGATATAAAGCCCGGTGCAGCCTCTCAATACTGCTATTCTCATTTTATAGGTAGGGAAACTGCACGTCAGGGAAGCTTAGCTTCAGCCTACCTGACTTCATGACTTCATAGCACACCACCTGGGGCTAGGGGTCAAGGAATACCAATCTGAGGACTGGCGAAAACAGCCATGCATCTTCCTTTAAAGTGTTGGTCTTATTTTATAAGACTATATACAAGATGGAACAATGAATTGACCAGTTACAACTATACTGCCAAAGAAAAGGCACATTAACTCAACTGATAAAAAAAGAAGCACTGCACCCAATAAGTACAAACTATCAAACAGAATCTTGTATATGCAAGGCAATGTTGTGCACTTAATTTGCATGCACTAAAGAGTCAGATTCCAAGTGAATTCACAGGTTTGAGTGTCTGTGATTGTGGGGATTGAGCCCAATGCCTATGCATTCTGGACTCATGCCCTACAACTGAGCTACACACCTAGTTCTACATGGTTCTAGAAGACAGGAATGATGCTCTTTCTGTGGAAAATTCCTTATCCTCTCCTCCATCCCTCTCTTCTCTCCCAGCTGATTACCTGATTCTTTTTCAATTTAGATATCTATTTAAGTTTAAGGATGAATGCATGATAAGCATTAAGCTTAAAGCACAGAATTAAATTAAAAATATGATTTGTTTTTACTGCTTACATGTGTCAAAGTTTAGATAATTATTAAATACAATAATAAAAAACAAAACAAAACAAGTAATGTGTCTATACCATGAAGCATTTCTCAGCAACAAGAAGGAACGAACTGTTTATGCATGCAAAAATATACATGACCCTGAAGAGCCAGTAGTAAGTGGTAATACGAACCTAAGAGGGTTCTTTAAATGGAGCACAGGGGCGGGGGAGATGGCTTCATTGGTAAGAGTGCTTGCTGCTCTTTCAGGAGGTGCAATTTTGGTTAATACACATATCCAGAAGCTTAGAGCCATTTAAAACTCCAGCTGAGGGGATCCATGGCCCTCTTCTGGCCTCCTTTGGCATTTGCACACACATGGCGTACACTCACACAGGTACACAAATACATGAGCATAAAATACATTCTTTAAAAAGAGAAAAATAAAAAAATAAGTCCATAGTGCATGGCTCTATTTAAACACTAGAAACTCTGTAGTAAGCAACAGGCAGAAAAGCAGCTGTCTGGGGGAGGGAAGATGGGAGGGGTGGGGAGGAGGCTCTGGAAGGGTAGGCGGTGAAGTTTAGAGCTCCTGTTTGTGTTTGCTGTCTTTACTGGGGGAATGGCTTCCCATGCGCATTCCTACATTAAAATCTGTCTAACTGGGTGGTTTCAGTAGATGTTTCTTTTATGTCTGTAGCTCAAAACTTTATATAAATGGTTGCTGTTTAGTAAGTAACCCTTACCAAGATACAAAAATCAAATCCGACCATGTTAAATGTATAGTTACAAGGGCAAGAAACAAGCCTATAATTTGGGATTTACATGAACCATGATCAAACCAGGTCCAAATAGTGCACAGTCAGAAGCACCAGACATTTTCCTTCTGAGAAGGAAGCCCAGTGCACAAGACTGCATTCTGTGACTAACCTGCATACAGCATGGAAAAGACAAAGGCAACCAAACAAATAGTTATCTGTGTCTGGAGCTTGAGCTAAGTGTCCCATTACCAGCATGAAGAATTCCAGGGTGATTTCGGGATAAAATTTATGTGTGTGTGTGTGTGTGTGTGTGTGTGTGTGTGTGTGTGTGTGTGTGCGTGTGTGTGTGTGTGTATGTGTGTGTGTGTGCATATGTGTGTGTGTGTGTGCATGTGTTGTGTATGTGTGTGTGCATGTGTGTGTGTATAAGGAGAGGAAAAAAGACACAATTTGGGGAAATTATCTATGTAACACTTTGGGCACAGGCTCTGGGTTTTGGAAAACACATTTCTCTCACTGTTTTCACCTCTATCTATGTGACCTTTGACTGCTTTGTGATCTTTCCAAGCCTAGATCCCCTCATTTTTAGAATAGAGGACATAGCAAAGACCTGCCCAGGTTTTTTGAATATTGGGGTGAATAGACCAAATCCGTGGGCTAATTCCATGTCGTAAGCATCCGCCATTATCTTAAGATGGACACTTGCATATGGAGGAATTTGTAAGGTTATGCTTGTAAGATTTTACTTACATAATATGTCACGATCTATATATGGCATGAAGTTGTGATAAACTCAGAAGCACTAAGGAATCAATCTATTAAAATGTAGTTTTTATCATTATTATGAGTTTCACAAACATCCTTTTTTATGTCACCCATCATAGAGTGGTAGATTTTTATGTGGAACACAGATACTGTCTTTAGTCTAGCACTCATCAGACAAAACATAAGGGGAAAAGTCACCATGTCCAGCTTTCTAGTTGGGCAAATACTGACAAGCTTTAAAACAATTGTTCATCCTTGTATTCTACTGTGGCCACTTGCACAGAGGGCAAACGTATCTCTCACTGTTGCTCCCACCTGATTTCGGCTATTGCTATATGTACACCAAGTGTGTCCACCACTTGCCCTGATCCAAACTCCAAGTCTCCTACTGCCTTACCCACCCTGTGTCTGCACACACAGCCTGGTTTACCTGCCTTACCCACCCTGTGTCTGCACACACAGCCTGGTTCACCTGCCTTACCCACCCTGTGTCTGCACACACAGCTTGGTTCACCTGCCTTACCCACCCTGTGTCTTCACACACAGTCTGGTTCACCTGCCTTACCCACCCTGTGTCTTCACACACAGCCTGGTTCACCTGCCTTACCCACCCTGTGTCTTCACACACAGTCTGGTTCACCTGCCTTACCCACCCTGTGTCTGTACACACAGCCTGGTTCACCTGCAATAGGTGCTCATAGCTTTCTGGTGAACCTTCCAATGGACTCAAAACCAGTGCCAGCAGACACCACCAGTGACAGACACCACCCGTGCCATTTGTCCCACACATCTATAATCAATAGTTCTCAGTGCTGTTCTAGGCATCGGGAAAAACTCACATCAAACAAGCATCATTTCCTTTTTCCTTCTCTTCTTGAATTTGACCTCTAGCTTAATATGCAGATCATGGGTACCTTTAAGAACAGGATCCCAGAGTTTAGGGGCTTATTTGAGACAAGCAGTTAATTAAAACTTGATAAAGAGAAGAGAAAGCACTGTATTTCATTGAAACAAAAAGCATTTCATTAAATAAGTCCTCAGACCTTAAGGGGGCTGCAACCCTGTAGGTGGAACAACAATATGAACTAACCAGTACCCCCTGAGTTTGTGTCTCTAGCTGCATATGTAGCAGAAGATGGCCTAATCGGCCATCATTGGGAAGAGAGGCCCCTTGGTCTTGCAAACTTTATATGACCCAGCACAAGGCAAGGCCTGGGCCAAGTAGTGGGAGTGGGTGGGTAGGGGAGCAGAGGTGGGGGGAGGGTATAGGAAACTTTCGGGATAGCATTTGAAATGTAAATAAAGAAAATAATAATAAAAAAATAAAGTTACTGTTGGAATTTTGGAAAAAATAAATAAATAAGTCCTCAGGAAAATTCACACCCTTTTCATGGCTGAGCCATCTCTCCAGCCCAAGCCTGGCAAACTTGAACAAAGTTGAATTGGTTTAAGAGATTCAAGGAAATCTTGAGCTTCAGGAAAGATCTCAGAGCTGGGTCCCACTAAGAGCCGTCTTGCTGTGTGGGGGCCATGTGGAAGAAGCATTTCAGCAAAAGGACCTGGGGGAACAGTAAAGATGCAAAACCACGGGCAGCCAGCATCATGGCAGCTCTGAGGTTGGCTTTTCCTTTTGAACATCCAATTTTCTCCAAGGACCTTCCCTAAAAGTGGAAGAGGCTAGGGGTTGCAAGTGTGATTTTTGTAGCAAAAAAATGTCTTCAAATGCATCATGTCTCCTAATCTTGCCTCTTCCTTCCAGCCAACACAACAGGAGTCTTCCCTAGAGTGAAGAGGTGTTAATACACACTATTTCTGAAGAAAGCTGTGGTCTGAGCCCAGGTGTGAGATACAGGAAGCTGCTGTTATCAGTCTGGGCCACTGTTTTATGAGTGACTCACTATCACCAAGGCAGTGATTATTAGTGAAAGCAATGGAAAACACAAGCCTTATGTGTTGCATTTAATGCTAAAAGTTAATATGGTTTCAAAGTTAACAAAGTCAAAAACATATCCTGGCATCTTAGTAATGTCACAGTAATAATACCAAATATTACCAGAATCCTTTCCCTACATAGGAGTGTTGCTGATAACTTGTTACAAACACACACACCAGTTACAGCTAAGGTTCCCTCCATACCTAGAATGATATTTTTGTACATTTCCTGCACACATTGTAGTAAGCAGGCAATGTGGTATATTCTGTGCAGTGTAAAATTAATGGTGAAAGCCAGAGAAGGAAACGTGAAGACAGGCATCTCTGCGGAGTTTCTCTTGGTGTTCTCACCTCCTCCATAAAGTTGAACAGGAAGTCACAACTCTGATCTATACAGCTGCATTCGCCGCTCCCCTTCACGTTGTCAGCTGGTCGCTTACTAGAAATATGCACTCAGTCCCAGTGAGAACACCAACCTAACACCTCATTGCATGGGACATCATTTTTGCCTGCAAATCATTGCGGTTCACGTGCCAAAATATTTCACTTGCCACAGTGCTAATGCTGTCTGGATCCCGAATATTCTTGGCTACTGAGATTTGGGGTTTCCTGTAGAGTGGGGAGACAGCAAATATGAGCTCAGGAGAAGATGAGACGTGTTTCTAACTCAGTATGGCAGCTACACCGTGTTGGCTTGGGGCAACAAGAGAGTCGTTCTCACTATCATGACCCAGGTTTATGTTCTTTCTTCACTGTGTTCTTTGTGATTTATAACTGGTGTGCTGCTCTTGTGTCACATTTTCATTCTGCTACATAAGAACAAATATATATTACTGTATAGCAAGAAAAATATGTTTTCTACCAACTCACTGGAGCGCCAGTCACATGCTAGGTACTGTGGTGAGTCTTGGGATCCTACAGTGGATCTAATTTGACCTCCAGGTCAATCTATTAGAAATCAGTTCACCAAGAGCCTACTTATAACCTGGCTCTGGCTACTCACTCTTGGAAGCTCACAAGCTGATAGAAAACAGACTAGTGAACAGGATGATGTGTTGCCAAGTTGGTAGCATGAGTAATGCTCGAGCATGAAGAAGATCATGCCCCAGAGGCTAGAGACGGATGCAGTCAAGACTGATTCAACCTTCCTTTAGGATTCCTTTTTCTATGACTTTAGGTAAAATGGTAGAAAGTAACTGGCTCGTGTTTTGAGGGTCTCGCTTTGTAATACAGGCTGCTCTGAGCCGTGTAATACAGGTTGACCTTGAACTCATTGGTCTATGCCACTATGATTAGATAGAATGAGTTTTTTTTTTGTTTTTGTTTTTTTGTTTTTTTTGTTTTTTTTTTTTTTGGTGGAGGGTATTTCCTGCAGTTTAGGCTGGTCTGAAATTTGCAGTGCGCCTGGGGATCCCCTGATCTCCTGGCCTGAGACATTGCAGGCTAAAGATCAAACCCAGTACAGCCGAGTCACACCTACAGTCGTTCATCCAGGTGAATTTTTAACAGGCCAGTTTGAGCTACAGATTTCATTCCCGAAGAACCGGGGACAGTTTCTTTCTTAAAAAAGATTTGTGGTATGTGTATGGCTGTTTGACCTGCAGGTGTGTTGTGCAGCACATGTGTGGAATTCTCAAGGAGATCGGAAAAGGTTGCTGGATCCCCGTAACTGGAGTTAGAGATGGCTGTGAGCTGCTGGGTGGGTGCTGCAAATCACACCAAGGTCCCTGGAAGAGCAGCCGATGTTCTTAACTGCAGAGAAGTCTCTCCAGCCTTGCCAGTTTTACTTTTACTTACATATTTACCCTGTGCTTATAGGATGTTTTCAAATAACAGGAAAAAAGGAGGAAAAAAATTTAAGTATTCACACAACACCCCAACAATCTCTTTAGTTGAGGCAGGCAAGCGTCCCAGGATACCCTTTGATCTTGGGTTGTACACACATGAACCCCTGTACTAATAATGCACTTGATGGCCTAATTCCTTCACCTGTACCTACTATGTATGCATACCCTTCTCCAAACACTGTGCCTAACAATCTCAGAACCTCTTTCATACCCCATCAAATCAGGATACATGTACTTCCTTCCATGTGCAATGGTAGTTTCTACTCAAATGTATTCCCAACACACCAGAGTATGAAGAATACAAGGGTTTGGTCCAGTTTGAACTGGTTGTGGATGCATGTATAGTAAGGCATATACCTCTTAGGGTAAATCACATATTTATCACCCAGTAATGTAAAATTGAACATCCACATGATTAAAGTCAAGTGCATTATAGGAAGGGAAAAACACAGTAGAAAAAAATGAACATGTGACTTAATATGTACTCATGGTATTATACCACTTAGTAATCAAACTTCTCTAGGCTCCACGAAGGGAAGCTCGGGAGGACTGGCTCCCTTGAGTACTCTCTCATCCTGTGGAGCACAGTCCTTTCGGGTGGTGTGTCTCTTTTTAATCTATACTGCTACTCAGTTCTTCTGTATATCTATGTGAGCCCTTGTTTTAACTCTTGGATAAGGAGCCGAAGACCCTGGAGACATCCAATCCTGAGCCTAGCCATAGATTACCTAACCACACAGTAGCACGAAGAGCAGTTCATTTTCCCAGCTCCAGCTGCTCAGCTGGGCAGGTGAGGGCCTCTAGTTGGATGGGCTCTCAAGCTCTGAGTTCAGGAGTCCACTTCATTCAACTCTAGAGTTACCGAGGTTCTACACTAGGCTGTCCTTTCTAAGTAGTGATCTCTTAGCTAGCAGCCATGTCTTGTCCTTATGCCAGACAGATTCATTGATAACTCGGACATTCAGTGAAAAGCCGAGACTCATGGGCAGAAAGAGTACAGAGAACCAAAGTGACTGCTGGTCTCACAGTCACACGAAACAGGTGTAACCAAGACACAGCTTTGTGTGGGAGCATATAGGCTTGTTTTCCTGACTTTCTGCCCCTCCACATGGGTTATTGGTGCAAGATATAAAAGTCCATTCATGCTTTGATGTCTTTCACGGCTCTGATGCTAAGAATACAGAGTTTCTGGTCTTGATTCTGTCTTGCTAGATTTCCCCCAAAACTTGCAGGCCATTTGTTTGTGTCTCATTTGGAGGTTATTCGTCGGGGCAAACCTGGACCAAGTGCTGCCCCACTTCTATCTCCCTGCTGCAGTGGGACTCTCCACTGATGTCTTGAGCCAAACTCTTTCATGACCTCAATCCTCAGAAACTGACTTCTAACCAGTTTATGGAGACTGAAAAAGCCCTTGATAAATTATGTGGTCTCATGTACATGTTATACAAAGATTATATTCAGCACGTATCAACTGAGGCTGGGGTTCAACTTTCATTCTGATTATATTGCTTCGGTTTTGCTGCACTGTGGATTGAATCCAAGGATTAACACCTGCTGGAAAAGCACTCTACCATTAAGCTGCATCAAGAGCATCTGTGTTTGTTCTGATTCTAAATGTTGTTCTTTCCTGAATAAAATCCTGCATGGCTACCTTATAAGTTCAGACAAGGCCGTACAAGTTAGACAGAACTGATGAGGCATTCAGTTGAGTCATGGAGAAAAATGAGAAGACTGATGAGTTATCAGAGAAACTAAACCTCTTATGAGAAACAATTCCCATGACATGGAATATTTTGTGAAAGATCGTGAGTTTTTATAATACTACAGTATTATAGAGAAATTTTAATCCAGTAGCATGGCTACACTGGCAAGATATCACAACCAAAGATAACCAAGATATCACTTCTAGGTCTGCGTGATCTGGCTGGAATGCAGTCTTGCCTCATACCTTTAATCCCTTTAGCTGGACTACAGACATGCCCCAACACACACCTTTAATCCCAAACAGTTGAGGTGCAAAGTAATGAATCAGAGAAAGATGGGGCAGAATGAGTCAGAGATAGGATACCATACCCTTCTCTCACTACAAGAGACAGGAAAAAGAAGCAACTGAAGACAGCAGTGGAGAGAGGGAGAAAGAGAAAGGGAGAGAGAGAGAGAGGGGGGGGGTGAGGGGTGGCAGTTTTACAGAGACAGGTTGCAGGTAGAGGCAGAATGACACAGAGAATGAGAAGGAGCCAGAAGATTGAAACAGATTGCCAGAGTTAGTTTGAGGCCAAGCACAACAATTCAGCCAAAAGCTAAGGGAAACCAATTTGAATCAATCAGCTTGGAGAGGTTGGCCAGAACAGCTGATTGGAACCTGCCAGGCAGAGTTCAAAAGAGCTAGAAAGGGTGAGCTCATTCAGTAGTAATAATTCGAACATTTTTATTGTTGTTTGACAGGATGATTGCATCTGGTGAATAAAAGTTACTTTTACATAGTACTCTTTCATTGCTTGCATTGGTGACATGAAGACTTTGATATACAAGAGGGCCTGAGTTCAACTCCCAGCCGAAGGAAAAATAGTAATAAAATGTGTTAGCCAGGAAACCCAAGTTACTCAGGTGCCTGAGTCTAGAAGACTGCTGAAAATTTGACACCAGGCTGATTTACACTGTACTTCTAGATCAGCCTAGGCTACAGCATTAAGACCTTTACTCAAAGAGCAAAAACTAAATCAAACCAAAAACAAAACAAAACAAACAAACAAACAAAAAGCCTGGGCACATCAACATTCCATCATGGAGAGGAGGGACTTGTAAGGCCTTACATCTCTTACAGGAGTTACAGGCAGCTCATGGCTCTTGGGTAGGGCAGTCATATTTCTTAGTGGTCACTACAGGTATGTTACTTGTGCTCATGCAGACAACCATAATTAAAAGCAATGGGCTACAACAAAATTATAAGAGAGATTTAATGGGAAAAAGAGAAGGGGTTTGGTGGGAGGTGGAAGAGAATAAAAGGATAGTCAGAGAGAACAGGAGCAATAGTGTGTGTGTGTGTGTGTGTGTGTGTGTGTGTGTGTGTGTGATTAAACTGTGAAAGAATCATTTTTAAATGGAACAATAGAAAATAGCTACATGACCCTTTTGTTCACTGCATCATCCATCAGGGATGACAAGAGCCAGAAAGATTGGTAGTGGCACATAGACCTACAATCTGGAACACCTTGTCTATAAGATCCTTCCATCTTCTACATTCCAGCCTGGGCTGGTGCATTACCTACACGGAAGCTTGCAAAGTAGAGCTACCTGAGCTATAACACAACACTCACCAAAAGAAAGCCAGCAAGTGTAATTTCAGGAAACAAAGAAATACCAACTGATCTAAAAAAAAAAATCTTTCAATAATATCAGTAAATATTTCTGATAAACTAGAAGGGATAGCTATAGACTTGGAAAAGTTTGTTTTTAACAGCCTTGCACTTTATTTAGACTAAGGTGGCCTGTTTGGAAGTGACCCGTGCTGGTGGTCTCCTCAGTAAAAACAGGCAGAAGCTGGCTTGACGTTACTGGCAGATACTGGATCACTCTCTGCTCTCATCATTAGATCACATGTGTCACAGACAAGACACTCTCTTTGTGTGCTTGTTGTATTCCCAATCTCAGCCGAGTCTCCTCTGTGCATACATGTTAGATGAGTGAGTGAGAAGAAGTAAATTTACTCAGACTTGTCGGAAATAACTAGAGGCACAATTTACATTTTTAGGAATCCATCACTTCTCCCAAGACAACTCAAGTGTCCTCTCCTTCTGAGAGACAAATAATGGCGTGTGTGTGTGAAATTCACACAGCTGCTTTTCATTACTTATGGACCGACCGTATGTCTCAGCTTGGCTACACCTGTTATAAATACCTATGGAACTTAAAAAAAAAAATCTCAGTTGAAACAGAATCTCTAGAGTTTGCTGAAAATCATGCATGTAAAGTAAAAAGTTGTACGTCAGCAGAGAACTTCTTGATCATTAATTCTTTTGTTTTGGTTTTGTTATTTTTTAAAATTTGTTCTATTGTTAATGGAGTGCATGTGTTTCAGGGTATACACAACTGTACGTGTATGTGCCTAGAGAGTCCAGAGAGAGCATTGGATGCCTGAAGCTATAGCTACAGGTAGCTGTAAACCACCCTAAGAATACATCCAAGTACTCTGCATAAGCAGCAAGTATATGCTCCTAACTGCTGAGCTATCTCCAACTCCAGCTTCTAAATCTTTTGGCCTGTTCTGATGTCAGATTTCACATTCCAAAGTGTCACAATGCCTTCAATTAAGTGCTATCGTGTGTGTAATTTATTGCATGGTTATACTCTAAATTACCCTCTTACTCTGAGATGATGCTTCAGCTGCCTTCATTAGACTATCTTTTTACACCACGCACGCGCGCGCGCACACACACACACACACACACACACACACACACACGCCATTACTCTTTGTCTCTCAGAAGAAGGGGACACTTGAGTTGCCTTGAGGAAGTGATGGATTCCCAAAAAATGTAAATCTTTATCATCAACCGACTGTCATCTATCTAAAGTGGTAGATCTAATGATCAAGTGTCAGGATGAATTGTTCGAACACTGAGGGCTATGAGAAAGCAGAGTGGGCAGAAACCATTGTAGATTTTACTGGCACACAGGACAAGCCACACGCTGGAACCTGGGGAATAGTGGAGGGAGAGGAACTGTGTCCCCTACAGGAAAAAAGGCACAGATGAGCAGGAATTCATTTTAGGAAGAACACAAATTATGTGTGTTGTGTAATTTCCATTGCTTGCAGTAACTGTAATCTTCCTGCCCCCCGCCCCCAGCACACACTTCTGTTCCTGGATTGCTATACCCAGTCTACCCTCATTTCTAAACCTACCTCTGCCTGCATAATCTGGATTATAAGTGGGATCACAAATGCACATTGTAGCAAGCTTCTTGAGTGATTTTGATCATGAAACACTAACTGGAGGAGACTAGTCAATCTACACAGTTCAAGAGGAAGACAAATGGGACAGAATGTTCCCTCAAAAGAACCAACCGCAGCAAACTACTGCCTCTGTCGAAATAAATCACATATGCCATTCTTCATTTATCAAACTGGCAAAGATGAAAACCCTGTGCCCACTCCACAACAATGTTGGAACAAGCAGTCGCACACCGTGGGGGGAATGTGAGCCGGCACGTTACCAGGGGACAGTCTGGCGATTCTTATTATAAACCTTAACATTTTTCACTCCTTTGACATACCAATTCCACTTCTAGAAATGTATCCAAAAGCAGTTTGGTTTTTTTTAAACCTTAGTAGTTCATTGGTGAAGCTTTTATGAATGAGATTTCTGGGCCCCTCTCCCTGAGGTGTCTGAGGATAAGGTTTATTAATCTAGTGATTTTTTTTTTGTTTTAATGCACACATAGTTTGTGCTTATTTCTTTTAAAGTTCAACTAAATGTTGGTAGCTGGTAGGAATGCCTCTCTCCCCTACTGCCTCTGTGTCGTCACACTGGGCAGTACCTAATGCTTTTACTGTCAGTGACACACGTTGTAGCACTCCTTCTGTCTCAGTACACAATCATGTGCCACAGGGTAGTGCTTCCGTCCAGTGACGATTCCATGACATTACTATGGATGTGAAAATGCCGTGGTGTGGCCACACCAAAGCTGCCTTAGCATCGTGGTGCAATCCCTTAGTTGTGTTTGTGGCGACACCAGAGTAAGTAGATGCTGCCCTGCCAGTTGTATAAAACTATAGCACAGATGCTAATCATCGCTTTTTCTATTACAGAAAGCAAACCTGACAGTAAAACAGAATGCATGGAACACAGGCTGCATCCTCCTATGTCTCACGACTAAGCTTCTTGTAAGTAAAGCCATGGTAAGTAACTGGCGAACACCATGCAGACCTCATAGGACCACTTGGTGATGGTCTCACAACGATGACATCATTTCATGGCACATTTCTCAGAATGTGTGTACCACTAAGTAAGGAATCATTGTATCCAGGTCTAGTTCATTTTTTTTCTATGTTGGTGCTTGATAACGGTAGATATTTATTTCATCATCCATGAGCCATAACTATTTTTTACCTGGTGTAATTGTCTTCTTTAAAGAGAATACTACATTATGCAATTTATAGCAGATTCACAAAGATTAACGGTTAAGATGGTCATAAATGAGCCTTTGCAGTTGAAATAA
Source organism: Mus pahari (assembly GCF_900095145.1). Lineage (NCBI taxonomy): Eukaryota > Metazoa > Chordata > Mammalia > Rodentia > Muridae > Mus > Mus pahari. The sequence continues at coordinate 31,572,099 of NC_034594.1, read as the reverse complement.
TTTCTTCTGTTCCACCACATTAAGGTGTTAGGTTTTAATATTTTGGTAGAATAACGGTATATCGGAAAATACTCCAATCCCTGTAGACTTTCAAGCATAGACATTTAGGATCATTTTCATATTTTTATTATGACTAGTAAGACAATGACCATCCTTGGGCATCTATTCTTCTCTTGATCTATATAAGATACACCCTCAGAAATGGAATCACTTAGTCATCAAACTTAGATATTAAAATTTATCTTATAATTTTTTTAAATTATAAATGTGCCACACCTAACCACCCACATAATGCCCAGCTCCTCTTGGAAAAGACGAAGTAAAACGTAGCGTGGTAGTGATGTCAGCCTAGCGGCTGTACTTAAGTCCCCTCTGGTTGGTTGAGGATAAGATGTGGAGTTCCTGCCAACTGGATGCGGATGTAAAGCATCTGGTGGTTTAATGATGTAGCTGTGGACTTACTTCTTCCTCTATCTCCCTGTCTGCAGAGACATTCAGGTCTCTTAGAAATAGCTGAGCCATGTGGGTGGAGGAGCTTAGATTTCCTAATCATCACTAGGGGATAAGTTACCCATTTATCTACAAGAATAATGAATTAGTACTAGGTGGTGAATTATGCAATAAACAAAATTTTGCTGTTTGATGGTAGCTAATGCTGTCCATATTGATACATCAACTAACACCATAACAGTTGAGTATTAAAAACTGCAGCCTGGGGGAATGGAGAGATTGGATAGAAGTTAAGAGTTCACCGAGCTCTTGCAGAAGACCCAGGTTCAGTTCAGCACCCATGCCAGACAGCTAACAACTCCAGCTTCAGATTTACTACCTCTGACTTCACAAACACATACTCATATACACATCCCACACACGGGTGCACAACACAAACAGAATTTAAAAATAATATTGGAAATAGTTACAAAATCACAAGTGATTTGTGATGCTTGGGGTGAAAACACTGCCCGAACAAAACAATCACAAACATGAACAAAAAACAATAGATGTTGTCATGGTTTTGAATAAACATGGCCCCCATAGGGAATGGTGTTATTTGAAAGGATTAGGACGTGTGGCCTTGTTAGCATAGGTGTGGCCTTGGAGGAAGTGTATCAATGGGGATGGGTGGGTTTGGAGGTTTCAGAAGCTCAATCCAGGTCCGGTGGCTCTCTTCTTCCTTCTGCCTGCTGATCCAGATACATACGTTTCAGCTCCTCTCCAGCACCATGTCTGCCTGCATGCTGTCATGCTTCCTACCATGACAATCATGGACTAAACCTCTGAATTATAAACTAGTCCTAGTAAAATGTTTTCCTCTATAAGAGTTGCCCAGCAGTCAGAGCACATCTGGGATCATGCACACCCAGAGCAGGGTGTGGGCGGGGAAAGCACTCCTGAGACTACCCCAGACACCCAGAGGCCCAGGGTGCCACTAAGATGAACAAGCAAGCGGTGGAGAGATGGAAGAAAAAGAAAAACAAAAGGATGTGTGTACAATAAAGAGTAGTGAGGAAAAGCTTGATGTGATGGTTAGGGGCTGGCCTGGGTTGCTGTGTCTGGGTCTGTGGCTCTGCAGCAGTGGTGGCCTGTTAACATCAAAGGCCAGGCAGATGTTTCTGGTCTGGACTGTGGTCCAGGGCCTTGCTAGGGTCTGAGGGCTGTACAAAACTGGGCCCAGCACTCAGAGCATTGTGGGCAAGCTGGGCCCGAAGGCATGAGAGTAGGAGGGATGGTCCTGCCTCTAGCCAGCTGCAGCACTCAGGAAAGCAGCCCCCACACCTTTCCCAAGAAACACAGTAGAGCTGGCTCTTTTTTTTTGGGTTGTGAGTGAGCAAGCTTCAAGGGTATGAGCATGGGAAAGCTGGCCCTGACACTCATATGCCATGCAGTGGCATGGGAGAGGGAGAGATGTCCTCCTCCACCCTTGCCCCTTACCACCTGCAGCAGGTGAGAGAGCTGGCCCAGAGGTTATGAGAGCAGAAGAGCCATCCCTGCCCCTCACTGGCTGTAGCACTTGGAAGAGCAGGCCTTGCAACTCACCTGGGCAGCACAGTAAAGCTGACCCTAGTTGGGGAAGAGGGTAGGTTAGTCAACTCCCAAGGCACAAGTGTGGGAAAGCTGGCCTGCTGTGTGGTAGTCCAGGCAATGGAGAGATGCCTTCCTCTGATATTACTCCTTGACACTTATGGAAAGTAGGAGAAGTATCCCTGAGGCCATGAAAGGGGGAATGCTGGCCCTTCTCCTCACCAGCTGCAGCTCTCAGGGGAGCAGGCTCTGCACCTCGAGTGGGCAGCACAGTAGAGCCGACCCTGCTGGTGTGGGTATGGATGACCATGTGGGCATGAGGTCGTGAGAGCTGCGTCTGCCCACTCACCAACTGTGGCACTGAGTGACTTCGCTGGAGCAATGCTGGAGAGCTCTCCCTGGTGATGTGGGTGTGGAAGAACTGGTGAGCTGACCATCCAGCTCAGTTACCACCCAGACCCACATCCAGGGCTTTGAGTTGTCCCATGGCAACATTATCCCATGAACTGCTAGAGGGTGTGAAAGGGCCCTTCCTACAGACCCAAAGCTGCAGGAGCTCTGTGACACAGGGCAACAAGGTTATCTCAGTGAGGAACCAGTACTGCTAACGTAGCAGAAGCCAGAAGCTTCAAACCAGACCAATAATCTAGTGCAATGGACATTTTTTGCAAGTTAAGACTCATGGACAAGCCGGGTGGTCGTGGAGCATGCCTTTAATCCCAGCACTTGGGAGGCAGAGGCAGGCAGATTTCTGAGTTTGAGGCCAGCCTGGTCTGCAAAGTGAGTTCCAGGACAGCCAGGACTGTTTCGAAAACAACAACAACAACAACAACAAAAGATGCATGGACAAAAGGGTATACTGTGGGCCACACTGACTCATTACAGTTTCCACAATGAAACTGGTTTTTTTCTCTGTTGTGGGTGAGGGTGCAACGGTGGAGGGCAGGTACAAGGGGAGGGGTAGAGGAGTGGGCTTGGGGTGCATGGTGTAAAATTCACAGCGAATCAATAAAAAGTCAAACTAAAAAGATAACCATTTACCACGGCCTTGCTATCGCTTCACAGCAGTAGAATGTTAACTAAGACAGCTATGTAAAGCACCTATCATAGTAGTGGAAAAAATAAAGTTCCAACTAACGGGTAAATAAAAATGATACCAAATAAGGCACAGTGACACATGTCTCTAATCCCGACACATGAGAGGCCAAGAGGGGAGTCCTGACACAATTCGACGCCAGCTCCGCCTGTACAGTGAGACATTGTCTCAAAAGAAAATAGGAAGAGAGGTTTTTAAAATGATATGAAAAGATGTTGGCTGTTTAAGAGAGTGGCAAAATAATATTAACCCTTGACAAAGTTTATATGGTCAAGAGAAATATTGTAACGATCATAGTGGCTATTAGTTACCTTGGTAATTAACCGGTTATTCAGGGGACTAGAGTGATTGCACAGTGGTTAGAGCACTTACTGCTCTTACAGAGGAACCTAGGTTTGATTCCCAGAACCTACATCGTTGCTTATAACCATTCATAACTCCAATTCCAGGGGACCTAATGCCTTCTTCTGGCCTATGTGGGCACCAGGCACACACACACGGAGCACAGACATACAAGCAGGCAAACACTCATACACATAAAATAAAAACATATACATCGCCGGGCGTGGTGGCACACGCCTTTAATCCCAGCACTTAGGAGGCAGAGGCAGGCGGATTTCTGAGTTCAAG
>NC_034594.1:31525455-31568296 GCF_900095145.1 Mus pahari | reverse complement strand
GACAGCCAGGGCTACACGGAGAAACCCTGTCTCGAAAAACCAAAAAACAAACAAAAACAAAAACAAAAAAACATATACATCTTTTAAAAAATTAAAAATGGGTTATTCAAAAGTCAGTTGGTATATATTAAACTGCATTGTAAAAAGAGATATAAAGGAACTCAAAAATACCCCTATGGCTCCAGATTCTCATTCAGGATTTTGAATAACATCTGCGAATTAGATACTTCTGATAGAAAAGACTTGAAACCAGCAACACTCACATGCCTGTCAAAGTCTTTGTGTAAGATACTTACCAAGTATGTGTTATTAACTCATCAGTAATGCTGGGATTAGGATGTATGTTCATTTAGATTCTCAGTAGAGCTCAAAAGAGTTACAAACATCTACAGCTAAAGGTGACCCTGTGCGTATGAACTCACTGGGCCTGGGTCTGCATACACAAGACCTACACAAGATCAAGCTAGCCCGAGTCCCAGTATGCACAGGGGACTGGCTCACAAAGTCCCACCCCAAGCATAGAAGCAACTGACAATTGATGACTATAGGCAGAAAGAGTGTTTTATTCAGAGATGTGACCCCCTGGGAGGTTTTCCATGGTCACTGGGTGACCCTACAGCTGTTCGTGTACAAGAGCACCAAGGGGGATCTGTGGGGTTGGGGGCTAGTGGTGAGAATAAAGGAGGATTGAAGGAGGGGCTCTAGGGGTAGATTTGACCAAAAAACATTATATGCATGTTTTAAATTCTTAAATAATAAAAATATTATAAAAATAAAGGCATTATAGATACAAGAAAGTAATGGCCTCCAAAATATAGGACATAAAATACAGAAAGAAAAATTATAAAAGGTAAGACATTCTTCCCTTCATTAATAAGTTCCTCCATGTACTGTGTGGAGAAAATAGTTTAATTTATAGCAGAGGTGACAAAGGGAAACATTCCTGGTGGTCACACTGAGCTGTGCACCAGGATCTGAGGACTCTACTATCTGCATATCAGACACTAGTAAAAAGCTTTTTAAGTGATGTACTTGGCCCTAAGAGCATTGCATTAACATTTCTTTTTGTGGAGTACACATCAGTTTCATGAAAGCAAAGTGGAGAAGGGAAAGAGGCAAATGTCTCATGTCCAGTTTCGAAGTGATTCTCCATCTGTTGGTGGCTTTATTGTTCTGGCAAGTGAAGAACTACAAAGCCTGTGGTCCTTTGTCACAAAGAGTCACTGCACTTGACTTAGCTCCTGGGAAGTGGACATTGGTTCCAAAAGACCACTTGTGCCTCTCCTGTGACGTTCTAGGGTGTTTGTGTGTGACTGCCTTGCACTTCAGTACTTTCTTGTCTCCGGTTATTGTTTTTTCTCTTAGCTTTCTTCCTCTGAAAGGTTTCCCCAGCTGCTGCCTCTGGCTACCACATCAAACTTTCTCTCTCACGCCACTTGTTGTAAACACTACTTTGCAAAACTAGTTCCCCCATCCTCAGAAACTGATGACATCAGGAAGTCAAAGTGCACAATCTGAATTGCTTCTGTGGACTCTGAACTGTATTTACAATGATATGACATTTGATCTGCTAGTTCAAGGATATTTGTTGGAATAAGGCAATGATCATATTTTCAATGTCAGCTCCATTTCTCATTATTAAACAAGACCCAGAGCCCCTTACTACACACTGGGCTGTGTGCTAAGAGCTGGAAATGTGAAGAACAGAATATGCTGGCAGCTGGGGTTTGTGGCATTAAGTATATAGACAATGTAGACAATGTAGTTCCAAGTCCTTTATGCTAGTTTTCAGCATCACAGAATGTATCAAACTCATCTTATCTCTCCTCCCTTCCCCAACTAATTAAGATGTATTATTATATGTGAAATAACCCAAATTAAGTGACACAATTGTCTCGTTTTTAATTCTCTCACATTTTGCATCTATTCATCCATTAAATGTCAGTCCTTTTACCAAATTACCTCACAATTCCAGCACACAGTCTACATCCCCACTGACTCGTCCCCGTTTCTTTCTTGCTGACTTATAATAATGACCAAATAGGTCCCCTCCCCCCCCTGTCTATGCCTGATATGCTAAAGTCACGTTGTTGCCATGGAAATCTCTCTCCTCTCTCATCACCTATATCTCCAGACAAGGAATACAAGAACCTAAAGCAAACAGGTAGGATAGTGACAATGTGCTCAGCTTCAGAAAGCCAGTGGGACACAGAATTCCAAGGTACATCCCGACAGTAGAGAGCAAGTTACAAAAGGCCGGCAGATTGTTTCACAAACAATGCATAGTTTGCCTCCCATGTCTATTCACTAAGGCAGATACCCAGGTTAGATGACAAGAAACAGGCATTTTCGTGACACTAAGAGCATTTATAGAGGCCTCATTCTTTAAGTACCAGCATACTGTTGGCTACTTTTCTTGTTGGTGCAGAGCAAAATATCTGAGGAAAGCAACTCAAGGAAGGATTTATTGTGTCTTACGTTTGGAGGATACAGTCCATCACAGTGAGGAAAGCATGACAGCAAGAGCATGAAGCAACTGGTCACATCAGGTGCACCATAGAGAAGCAGAGAGAAACCAATGTGAGCACTCAGCTTTGATTTGCTCTTTCTGTTCAGTCTAGGATCCCAGACCAAGGACTAGCTCTACCCACATTTTGGGAGAGTTTTTCTAGTTAAATATTAACACTGTAAACTCCACGAAAGACATCTGATCCTAACAAGTTAATCAACAGTAACCATTACAGCTACCTATGTAACTTATGTCTTTATTTTATGTATATGAGTGCTCTGTCTGCATATAGAGCTTGCATGCCAGAAGAGGGCTTCAAATCCCACTACAGATGGTCATGAGCCACCATGTAGTTGCTGGAAATTGAACTTGGGGCCTCTGGAAGAGCAACCAGTGCTCTTAAATGCTGAGCCATTTCTCCATTCCCACCTTTACCCATTTATACTTCACTATGCATTGTACTTGGAGGGGCAGAGAGTAGCCAGCAAGTACAGAAGATTGAGGCAATCAGATGATTATGCAAAGAGATGACTGAAGAGTATTCAAGACTCACTCACAGGAGCTACGGAGGTGGCTCACTGGTTAGGCACGCTTGCTATGCAAGCATTAGGACCTGAGTTCAACTCCTCAGCACCAGTATAGCAATGGGCATGGCTGCATGTGCCTGTGACTCCAACATTGGGGGCATCACAGAGGTAGGTGGAACCCAGGAGCCAGTCAGTATAGGTAAAAAGGTGAAGTTCAGCCCAGTGAGAGACTCTACATCAGAGGAATAAGGTAGAGAGCCATAGAAGAGGACATCTACCATCTTACTCTAGCCTCTGTATGTGCATGAATGCACATACAAACACACACTACAGCATACACACCACATACAAGCAAAAGAAAAAGAAAGAAAGAAAGAAAGAAAGAAAGAAAGAAAGAAAGAAAGAAAGAAAGAAAGAAAGAAAGAAAAAGAAATATCCAGGCTCTATATTATACACAAAGTACCTATTCCAAAGAGAAGCCCTAAACTGCCACAAATTGTTAACATTCGGGATCTAGGGAAAGGAAAGATTGTTACGGATTAAAGCATTAAATCATCAAGATTTGACTTTTTAGTGTGTGTGTGTGTGTGTGTGTGTGTGTGTGTGTGTGTGTGTGTGTTGTGTTGTACAGAGGGGAAGGAAGAGGAGTGAACTGAGAAAGCAGTGGGTTAGAGAATAAGATCTGATGGGTTCAGAAAGGATCAGTATGCTAAATCATATTTCTCTAATTTGTTTTGTTGTGTTCTTCCTGGCATTGCTCATGTCAACAGAACTAAGAGCACATTTTTATTCAAGCACACTCAGGTCCTCTCAGCATGGTGAGGCAGAGTGTAGGCAGGTATGCAAAAGGTTACACTTCCTTGTCTCACCTCACCCACCCACCGAGTTTCACCCTCCCACCGTAGACTTTGGTCTACACTAACTATGGTCTGTGAAAAGTTCTCTGCAGGTGGTGAGATTACTAACCACAAAAGTAACACCAAAACTCACAACAGTGCTTTGTGATTGACAGGGAAAAGAGATTCTATCATCACACCAGATGCCTGTGCCTCCCCCCGCGCCTCCTCCCCGAAATCTCTCTCAGACCTGAGAAGTACTCATAAAATTTCATCTAAACTTAAAACCAAAACACAGGAAGTGTGAACTATTTAAGTTGAGAGATCACGGCTTCCCCTCGTTGAATCCCTAGTACTTAAAACGTGGCCAGGTATATTCCCAGTACTCAAATAGTTGATGGCCAAATAAGCTTCTAGGAAACATTTCAATCCTAGAGGAATTAAGGTAGAATTCTAAGTTTTATAGAGACTTAAGTTTTCACTTCTTACAGCTTTCAACTTACCTTTCAACCTCATTTCTTTTGGTTTTGGTTTTGGTTTTTCTTATTATACACACACACATATATATATATATATATATATATATATATATATATATATATATTCATATTGTTTGCTCTAGTGCCATGTATTTTATTTTTATCTTGTGTTTATTGTGACTTTCTGTTTTATTAAGCCTGGCAGCTCTTACTTGGAGTATATGGAAATCATCTTGCCCATTGCCACTTAAAGTAGCTTTATAAACTTTTTCTTAAAGATTATTCTACAATTCTCTTCTAAACTTTGGGTGTGTTTATGCTTTGTTTTACAGTATTTGTATGTAGTGGAGACATTTTGAAGATTATCTAAGGAGAAATTGTCAAGGATAGACTTATGGTTTATTTACATGCAGTGAAAGCATTATGAATTGAAGTAGGGGTTGTTCAATGGTTGGAAGCAATGGCTGCCTCTAGAGGACCCAGGTTTGATCCTCAGAACATGCGTAGAAACTTACAACTGTGTGTAACTTCAGTTCTAGGGGACTTATGGCTCCAGACATTCACATGACTTGGCACACATAGATATGCATGAAGGCAAAATACCCATACACATAACAAAATTAAGTATACAAAAAGTATGTTAAAATGTGTGAATTTAAATGCACTTATGAAAAAGAAAAGCATTGAAAAGGAACTAAATGAATGAAGCTAGAAAAAGTACACAAGGTAAGCTGGCATATACCACCAATATTCAACGTAGTTAAAAACTTACAAACTCCACAGTTCAGAAATTCTACCACTAGATATGTATTATAGAGAATTTCTTACAATGTACCATATGTCCTTACAAAGAACACATGAAGATGTTCAGAGCAACAATATTTGAAGCAGAAAGGGAAAATAGTAAATAATTCAGGTGTCCACCAACTATAAAATGGATGGATTTGATATATCTATATATAAAATACAGTGTAGCCATAAAAATGAAAAGATTATTGAAGTCAAGGTTGATGCTGATGAATCTTGAAAACTGAAAATTGTTGAAATGTGAAATAGTGTAATCACATTTATGAGAATTTCAGCAGTTCACAAACCTACTCTAAATTCTTTAGGGATGAAAATATACAAGGTAAAACTGCAACAAAATGGAAGAGACTGGTAAATACTCATTTTATATCATCTTCTGGGAGGGGAAATAACAGATTGGAGTTAGAGAGGAAATATAGGAGTCTTCAGAGGATTTAAATGTCTACAAAGCTCTAGAGATCTATCCATTTTTTTTTTGTATTAGAAAGAGCAGACAGATGCCAAATTGCATGCTATCATTTGAATATTCAGACTGTATCAACAAGCATTGTACATTCATCTTCATAACTTTTCCAGATAGTCTAGAAACAATTGTAATGTAATCAACTGAGGGAACCAGTACACATTAAAGGACAGTTTATTGTAGAGATTTGTGAAAGAACATACTGAAAGAACATACTATTCTTTTTTAATTTTCAGTGATAATGCTATAAACAGTGCTGTGTTCAGTGGGTATCATATTGTCAGGCCATCTGTGAGGATATCTTATTATGCCCTGCATCTTTTTGAAGGGTCAGTGCCTACATAAGCTTAGTCATAAAGTAGCATCATGGTCACTCCTAACCATAACAAACATCTCAGATTTATCTAGCATTTCCTCAGTTTATATAGAGCAATGTCTCCAGATAAACAATCTAAGATTTTTATACCCAGCCACAGTGGTCCCTTAAAGTGCCAAACTTGGGCTGAAGAGATGGTTCAAAGAGTACAGGCACTACAGTCAAACTTGGTAATTTCACTTTAATTCCTGAAACCTATGTGGTAGAAGGAGAAAACTGACTACTGACCTCCACACACATGAATACACAAACATACACATATGCACAATGAATAAACAAATATTTTTAAACATTAAAGTATCACATGTTCTTAGGCATAAAAGTTCTCAGATATTATATATAATGATTTAGACCTTCTTAAAAAAAACTACTTGATAAAATCTAAGCAATTATGAATAAATTAAAGTGTAAAATTTTATGAATGAAGAACCAGTAGTAAAAAGTTCTTCTGTACACCAAATCCAATTGAATATAAAATTAAAGAAATACAGATTAAAGTTTGACAGCAAAATGAGAAAGTAACAAACACCAACAAGGTAGAATGACAGGCTTCCTCACATTTGATATCTTTAAGTCAACAGATAACTTTGCCTAAAAGTCAACATATAGTTTAAGAGACAGTACACATAGACCATCATTTTATGCTTTTCACAGTTTCATCAACTTGAGTGAAATCTCTTTGGAAAAATTTTTTCTTGAGGTGAGGGAGAATACTCATTTGATAAACAACTTTTAATATTCTATCAATGCAAATAAAAATTTATTTTCAGGAATACATAGACCATTCTACTTTTACTCCAATTCTATATTGTCATTTATAATAACTAGCACCTATCATGTGCCTAGGACTATGTAGGCATTAGAATATAAAAGTGAAGGAATCAAGTCCTTCCCTTGATGGAGATTATATTTTTCAGACAAGAACTAGACAGATGTAGAAATTACAGGTCAGATGTGGTAGCACGTGCCTTTAACCTCAAAACTTGGGAGGTATAGGCAGGAGGATCTATGAGTTTGAGATCAGTCTGGTCTACAGAGTGAGTTCCACTACAGCCTGAGCTACACATAGAAGACCTGTCTTAAGAAAAAAAAGGGGGGAGGAAATGAAGGGAAGGGAGTGACATTGGGGAGTTTGTGGTGTGGTAGTGGTGGTGGTGGTGGTGGTGGTGTGTGTGTGTGTGTGTGTGTGTGTGTGTGNGNGAGAGAGAGAGAGAGAGAGAGAGAGAGAGAGAGAGAGAGAGAGAGANTCTCACCTTCCTTCTGCACATGGTATATTGTTACAGGTGTTAGTTGCAATTTATTCTATTGCTCTATCTGCAATACACACATATAGGTAAATGTTTAGATTGACGCTCATCAAATATTAACATGGTTACTTCTAAGAACTAGGTTTTGGGTTTCTAGCTTTCTTTGTATTTTTTACATTGCTTCCATTTTTATTATGAATATACATCATTCTATCTGAGAGAGTAAGAGAGAAAGTGAAATAAGACAAAGTCCGAGAATAGCAACATAGAAATCACAGTTTCGGGTAATGACTCAAATGAAATGAAAACTTAGACACTTAGACCCCTGCAAACTCCTGACAGTAGCTTTATTTAGAATGAATAAAACAAATACATTAGAATATTATTTAGTGATTGGCAGTAAAGCTATCACACCATGAAAACAAAGACTTTCGGTGCTTGGTGCATCATGCAAACAACATTCAGTGCTTGGTGCTCAGTGGAAGACGCCAGTCACTTAAAAAGCCATAAACTATGTTTCTAACTGTAAAAAATTGAAGAGAAGAAAACTTCAGAGAGGAAATGGCCTCTACTTTCAAGTGCTCAGTGTGAAGAAAGAGAGGGAAAATAACCGAAGCCCGGGTGATTTCTCCTCTGTGGAACCTCAGTGTATAGTGCTGTTGATTCTAGATGCCTGACTATGCGTTGCTTAAAATCCATAGGAGTATACTTAACTCATCTTTATCACATCTTGAACTTTAAGCTAGTAATAGTGTGTCAACATTATTTAGTCAAGTATGACATACACACTTATACTTAATGAATGAGAACACTGTTATATAAGAGACGGAGACATGGAAGGGTCAGAGGACAGACATGAATAGCTGGTCTTTTAAATTCATTTCCATGATAGTGAACTTGGTAATAATTGGGATATAAGTGAGATGAGTAACATTCTCACACACATGCACACATGTGTACACACACACGTGTACACACACACACACACATACACTTTCTCACTTCCATAGAATCTTAGACTCAAAAAATTTAAATAAACATAGGTAATAAAAACAGAGTAGGAAAAAATTAAATGAAGAAACATAAACTTTACCTTTAAATTTGTTTTGAAAGTCATTTAAGGGTACACATTCAAATTTTCTCCCAAATTTAAGACTTGTACATCCATTTAAAAAAAAAAAGTAGAATATATTCTTACCTGAAGAACTTTTCTAATTCTCTTTAGATTGTGAATCAATAGCAGATTTTTCTCTTTGGAAACCCGCCCCAACTGTTCATCCAATTGTATTAGTAAGTTTTGAAGCAGAATTGTTGCCATAGTTTCATTGTTAGAAGCTACTTCCCTAAAATAAATAAAATATCCAGGTATTACTACTTAATAAGAAACAGTTAATACAATATTCACTTCTTTACCATATATATTTTAAATGTCAGATTTATTCTACAATGATTATCATTTAGATGTTATAAAAGTTAGATTGAATACATGAAAAGCTGTTCAACATCATTAGAGTTTTATAAATTAAAATTACAATAAAATAGTACTTCATCCTCATTGGGATGGCTATTATTTTTTTAAAAAATCAAAACAAAAATCAGAAAATAAGCCTTGGCAAGAATAGTAAGTAACTGAAGCATTTATGTATTGCTGATGAATGACACAGCCCCTGTGAAAAGTTTAGCAGTAACTTATACTACATGCAATTACATGAGTCAACAGCTCTGTAGTTGGGTTTATATTCAAACACTACCTATGAGACCAGGTATTGGCATCTGGTCCCTCAGAGCAACTTTATTGGCATGGTCTAGAGGTAAAAGTAGAATGACCCAAATATGTCAATAAATAAAAGGATCTGACCATAGTTAGTGAGTGTAGAAATACTATTCAGCTTCAGATTTGAATAAAATTCTGGCACATGCAGTAAGTAAGCCATAAAATAAAGCATATATGATTTCTTTATATAAAGTGCCTCCTTTACTCAAATTCATTAAAAAAGGAAAAAGAACAGATTGGAAATGAGTTTTGAGAACCAGGGTTACTGTTTAATGAGCCAGAATTTCTGACTGAGATGATCACACTGTGCAGATGGATGGGATGATAACAGCGGAACATGAAGATCAGTCAACACTACCGAACTATACAATTAAGAGTGGTTAAGATCCTATGGTCTATATTCTTACACAATAGGAAAGATGACTGAAGGGAAAGGAGGAAATTTAAATGGGGTGAATAGAGCTTTGTAAAATGTTTGTTAACTGGATGGTTTCACGTTCATATAGAAGCTGTTTTGCATTATTTCCCATGTCAATGACTTGGTGTGAAGACAATGACTGAGTGTGCCCTTGATTCACCTTGATCTAACTGTAAAAAGGTAGAGACAGCCAGACCGAGCATTGAAAATAAAATGGAGGTGGGGGCATGGTGTGCTGAGGAGTGAACATTTCCCACTGAAGGTGGGAAAGGATTCTTAAAAGGAATATATACGGGCCTTGAGTCTATCATAACAGAATTGTTTGTTTCTCTAGGACTTGCCTAAAACATTGATGTGGTGGTTTGAATAAAAATGCGCCCCCGTAAGCTCATATATGCTTATTCAGTATGGAGTAGCAATATCTGAAAGGATTAAGAGGTGTGGCCTTGTGAGAAAAGGTGTGACCTTATTGAAGGAAGTGTATCATTGGGGATGGGCCAGGCCTAAGCCAAGTCCAGCTTAGGCTTGTGTGTGTGTGTGTGTGTGTGTGTGTGTGTATGTGTGTGTGCCTGTAGCCCATAATAGAGCTCCCAGCTACTGCTCTAGCACTATGTGTGCCTCCATGCTCCCTGCCATGATGGTAATGGAGTAAGCCTCTGAAACGGTAAGCAAGCCCCCCACTTCAACTCTTATAAAGGCTGATTTGGACACAGTATCTCTTCAAGCAATAGAACAGTGACTAAGAAAATTGGAATAGGAGGTACTCACAGACAAAACCATTAAGTTTTCCTTTATAGTAGACAAAACCAGAAAAAAAGAATGTATCTACTCAGTCAAAAACAGACCATAGAATACATGACTAGGACACAACAAGGACACAAAGTTATCTGCCCATCATTTTCTAGGGAATGCATTTGAGCCTACCAGTCTTGAGTCTCAATCCACTGGGCCAGCAGATGCCGGATTTCCATAGGAAAGTTGTCATCATAGAACTGATCTACTTGCTCCAAAAACTTGATTTCTAATTGTTGGACTTGATTCCACTGAGACATGCTACAAAAGAAGGGCAAAGTAAGAGCTTTAAAATATTGCTTACTGGGAGCCAGGAGCCAGGGTTTCTTCTCGACTCAGACCTGTTAGCTATTGGCTATCAGTAAATTGCAGGGGGGGGGGGGAATCAACTCTTATAGTTCCTCAAAGGAAGGAGAAAGATTCAACTTTTATAGCATCTCAATGAAGAAAGGAGAAATGCATTTCAAACTCAGCATCCAGTGATTCCTCTTGGTGTTTTCTTAAAAGTTATCCCTTGTGCAGGACAGCTTTCTTCCTCTGCCTCAACCACATCCTTCCTCGCCCTACCATGACCTCCTAGGCTGCTGTTTCAGGAAGTCCCACCCTCCTCCCCAAACACCCCATGCCCTACCCTACCGAGCTGTCCATATAGCCTCGGGGGTTAGCACAGAAACTGTATTGTCAGCAAAATGCTTCCTTATCCCTCCCTCCTTGAGCAGGTTGAATGCAAATAAGTACACACACACACACACACACACACACACACACACACACACACACACATTGACTCTACCTTCTGAGGCCTTTTCATTCATTTCTTCCCCAGAGCTTCTTTTTCATAAAAATGCTCAAACCTGTTTTTCTTTATTTCATATTTGTTGGGACTCTACAGTCAGCTTTATGCACCTGACTAGAGTTCTGTGGCAGCTTCCCGAAGAACTGCATGCGTGCACTCCCGCGTTTGAGTCATACCAGTGCAAAATTATTTCTAAACCAGCATACATTTTTATTGTTCTCTAGTGATCTACGGTTGGGCAGAGCTTTTTTTTTTTTTTTTTTTTAGATACAACGTCACCTTGTATCGGACAGGGATTGAGCCCTCAAGTTAACTAAAGTAGAATGAACTATCCCATTTTTATAACATAAACACTGAGAGCAGTGTGCTCCTCTAGCATAACCTATATGTTCCCACTCTGCCAGCACAGAGGCTGTAGATGTACTTTCTAGCACAGATAAATCTTTATGACTTTATTCCCCTGACGTTACTAAGTTATTGTCTTTGCTCTTTTGGAATGCAGAATTCTTGATTAGTAATAGTAAGTCAAGGGAAAAACTTTCACCCCAATATTTCAATACATCTTGGAGGTTTGACATTTCTCTTTGCTTATAGAACAAATTGCGTCTTCAGATTTCAGTGAGAACATTTTTAAAACACCTTTTCCTTGAGCCTCCACTAAATGTTATAAACTATACCAATATATAAATATTAATCAATAAATAAAATAATAAAAGTTGTGTTTTGCTCAGAAAAATGAAGTTAGGGAGAGAAGCTATCTTGAACTTGTATATGACTTTATGTTCATGAGCCCTCAAGACTGGCCATTGCAAGTATATTGTGAGTGCTTAGTAAATAATGTTTATTTAAGGAGCTTATTTGTGCCTCCTGAATAGGCGTGAGGGGAGCAAGCACCTTGGGTTTTACAAACAATCAAATGCCAAAGAGGTATTGTGATTCCTGCCCACAATGTGCAGCTCTGACAAACTTCCCAGGTCTGGGAAAGGAACTGGAGCATTCTCTTCTACCAGTGGCATCGGGAGGTCAGGAGCTGAAGACAGGGTCGCCGCTTTCACTGTTTCTATCGTTTCTATTTCATTATTTGAATGCAGGATAATTTTACTTATCTTACAGTCAAGTCACTCAGATACGTCACTCTTGCAAACCAAGGCTGAAGCAAGGTGCAGAAGGACCCTTTTCTCCCTGGCCGATGCTAAAGGGGAAAACCTTCAGACCTCCTTGGGAGCTCAGGAAGTCCCCCCCAGGCTGAGGAGTTGTTGGCAATTGATGGTTGGAGGGAGGGAGAGTGAGTTTTCTTCAGGGTCTGTGTCCAGTCCCACATCATCACCCATGCACATGCAGGCAGCACTCTGTGAACCCGGTGGCTTAGAAACAAACAAACGAACAAACAAAACAAGCAAATGGGCACATAAAGTTAAGAGGGAATAAATACCCTAGGGAGAAAGGGAGAAGATCCAGAGGGTAGCGGGTGAAAGTGGATTTGATAAGTTCCTTTAAAAATTACTTTTCTAAAACCTTAAGAAATTAAGTAAAGCTGGGTTTTTTTTTGGGGGGGGGGGAGAGTTGGTTTGTTCTGGTGTTGTTGCTGTTGTTTGGTGTTCAGACCTCCTGTAGGGTGTCTTTGTTTTTCACTCTCATTGTCCTGCCTCAGGACAAGTACTTTCCATCTAAAACCTGGATGCCTGCCTGCTCCCTTCTGGCGTTCAGGCATTTGGTCCATCTCCCGGGTGCCAGAAGTGCTTGTTGACTCTCTGACCTCTTTACAAAGGGGCGACCTACTTTAAGCATCACTCACACTTCTCAAAGCCACAGTCACCGGCTGCCCTAGCTGGATGTTGTTTCTCTGAAACCCAGATATACCAATCTCGGGTCAGACATCACAGCTCTCCGTTGGCTAAAGAAAATTAGGGCTGTCTTCCAGCCCTTCGCTGACACACCTCCGACGCAGCACAGTCCCCAACCCACTCCTCCTCCGCTTCACGGTGTTGCCTCGACTTCTCCCTCCTTCAGTGAAGATCCGGAGCCAGATCTCCATTTAAGTCTTTAGAAGACTTTTTTTTTCTGAGTGATTTGAGTGTAAAGAGTAGGACCCTTCTTTTTATAGGCATCCCTTCCTCCCCAGTCGTGTTAAAACGAAGCAACAGAATACCAATTGTAGAAAGAAGCTCCAGGCATCCTGTCTGAGTGTTTCCTACTGTGGAGAGGCCACACCCAGATGCGGGCTGCCTGACTTACCTGGCTCGCTCTCTCTCTCTCCCCGTCCAGGTAGTGGCACTGCACAAGTCCAAAGTCAGAATCGGCCTTCAGGGTCCACAGCCGCTGACGCCATTCCTCTAGGGGATTTGCATTTCTCCACCCACTTGAGGCTTTCCTGTGCGTCAGTGTTTGAGTCCCTGGGACTTGAGTCAGTTCCTACCCACTCTATTCTAGAAAAGCTTTCCAAAGTCAGGCTGAAGCCCCCTTTGCAGAGCACCGCCCCATCCCTAGTAGCCACTCTTACAAATGCAAATTGGCCCAAGAGAGTAGAGTAAGAGGTACACACTGAAGGACTGGGATTCCTGTTTTCCTCAGACATAACTCCACTCTTTCTGGGGAGCCAGCTGTGGAAAGAGAGAGCTAGGGAACCAGCATCGACACACACACCGACCTCCAGCAGGGTCTGCTCTCTTGTGAGAGGACAGACTTACTCAGGTTCAGGGCAACTCTTGTGAAAGTTCTAGGTGTCTGCCCTCTCTGGCCATCCTCCTTGTCTTGGTACCTGTACTGTGTGTGCTGCATCCCTCTTTATGACATGGGTCTGTTCTAGAATCACAGAGCTGGGTGGAACCTTGGTTCCTTTTGATTCTAAATTTCACTTTCTGAAGACATTGAGGACCAGGCAGGTGAGCAAGGTTACTCAGAGATATAGCCACTGGACTAAGACAGGCAGTCATCTCTCAGGGATCACCAACTTCCAGTGGATTCCTTTAAATATTAATAACTTGAACAGGAAAAAAAAAATCTACAAGAGTTCAGCGAAATAAATCAGACTGGTGGAAAGCAATGGCCAGACTGGATACACGTGTCTAGGATAGTGTACCTAGGCAAAAGCCTATATCATATCAATGATCAGCCATCACACAGGTGTGCCACCTGGATTCTTCTCTCCCAGGTGACAACTATGTCATTCACACCCCACCCAGGAGACTTTTCTCCCTCCCAGGAGCCGAGGCTATGACTCAGATAAGTCTGGGCACTGTCATTCTTCACTTCTGATGTTCCCCTCACTTCTTGACCAGCTGTCTGGGAGAAACAGAACAAGAAGAAGAATAAAGAAATTCAATGTAAAAACAACAAACAAACAAAAAAACTACCTTGGGTTTGGGGACATTGTTGACATCTTCACAAAGTCTAGGATTTCACTGTGTGTGGGGTGGCATGGGGGGGGGGGTTATACAGAGAAACCCTGTCTCGAAAAACCAAAAAAAAAAAAAAAAAAAAAAAAAAGAGGGGGATCAGAAAATCCAAGGCTAGCCTCAAACTCATTGTATAATATGACCTTGAACTCCTGACCCTTCTGCCTCCAACCCCCCAGTGCTGGGATTACAGGCCTACACTACCTCTCTAGACCTGAGTTACACCCTTTAAATCTCTCTAATATCTGTTTTGATCCTCTCTAGTGATCCTCATATCTGCTCCAGCATTTAATATGTTGTAAAATATAATTTTGCTTGAGATATTTGAAGAAAATCTAGACTGACATCACTTAGAATAGAAATGGAAAACAGTTATCATGATAGCCTTTTGGCTGCCAAAGTTATTGTTTGAAACCACACACTCAGTAAGTGGTGGTTCCTTGGGAACCAACTGCATTGTAGACCCTGAGACCACATCAAACTCATATATATATTGTTTCAGCAAATCCATTAGTCTGACTGCCTCTTGCTTTGTACGGCTTTTCCTTGTGGGGTTAGGGACCAAACCCAGGGCCTTGGGCATGCTAGGCAGGAACTCTGCCACTGGGTTTACCCCAGCCCTTTGTATCTTGCATTTTGAGTGGAACTCTTATCCACATGTGGTTTTGTAGTCATTTGGAAATTGTTTGTGTACAGAATTACGCAGACGCTCTGAAGGCTGGTACAGTTCATCTACAGTGGAAGAAATCAACATCTGGTACTATCTCTATGGACCTCTTACATGCTGGGAAGCTGTGGAGCTCGTGATGGGGAGTAAGAGTTTCCCTATTTGGGCTTTTGCCAGCTTCCTTGCAGCGGCAGACTCACTTTGGTCACTCAGACGATTGAACAAGTGCTTTTCCTTGAGAGGCCCGGGTATGCCTTCCAATATAATGTCCTACTTCGCCATACATACGAAAAAGTTGTGCCTTGAAGGCCTGAGACTTAGTAAAACTTAATATCATTTGGCACTGCCTCCTTTGCCACATATTAAAGCACCAGTTGTTTGGCTCAACATTTCTTTGATAGCAAGTGCAAATATCAACCTATTGAAAAGCAAGACATTATTATAAAAATAGTTTAATCTCTCAAAGCCCCTCAAGATATATTGGGGGGTCACATGTGGAGACCTGCAGATGACCGACAACACCCACTTTATGGAGCATCCCCTAGCTATTGCAGTCACTTAACTCAAGGGGGATTCCTGAGGGAGTCTCTGTTAAAAGAATACCTTCTTCTTGATTGACCGGTTGAAAGAGGTATCTGCCTTCATCCTCTGGTCTATTTTATGGAGGCATCTCAGAAGGTACTCACTAATGCCACTGTACCTCTTTCTGAATCAAGTCTAACTACAAGAGTCCCTTCATTGCTCTGGCTCAACCTTAGAGCTAAACAAAGCAAAATATCCAAGGAAAACGAGCAAACTAAGTTCTAAAATGAATTTCCTATGAAGAATCTCAAACTCAAAAACACACGGACTCCCCTTATCTTCCCCAAAGATATTCCTCAATGCTGGATTACAAAGCTTATGCTAGATACTCTATTAGCTTTTCAGGGAGGTAGATTCGGTCTCTGCTGTGCCTGGATCTGGTAATACATCCTACCTGAACTGTCTGAGTGCCAAATCCCCTTCTGTAGAAATGGGACTATCGATGCCACGTAAAGTGGCTGTGAAGTCAGAAATATGATGTAGGCAACCAGATAGGGAAGGAAATACTGGTTGTTGGTAACAGTAATTTGTCAAGTTCTAGGGAACTTTGGAGGTCAAAGGTTGGTTTTCAACCTTTCTCTTCTCTCTATTTCATTGGTGATGAGTAGAAGTCAAGGAGAGGTCCATGGCATCAGGAAGCATCATCACTATTGCAAGCAAGAGGCAGACTGGATTCCATATCCATTCACCTGACTGTACTTTTCTATTCTACCAAGGATGGGGTGGGGGTGAGGTTGCCAGAAAGAGAAGCAAGTCAGCGCCATCTCCTGACATTTCTTGTATAAACAATAAAAGTAAGCATTTATTGGTTCTCATCTTTGATAGAACCTTATCTCCCTTCTCCAAGCTTCTTCAGTGGCATTTCTTGAGTTAGACTTGGATTATGGACAAACAGAAATACACATACATAAAACCATATCCATTCCTCGGTAGTGTGTGCCAATACCAGGTAATGGTACTGTAAACATATCCGGGACAAGGTAGTTTGATGCCGCTCTTCCCAGGTCACGGTATTCAGTCATTAAAGCTTGGTGAGAATGAGACAAGGTCCTGTAAAAAGGGTTTAACAGCCAAGGTTTCGCAAGCTCAGTTCCCTATGACTATGCTCCCTCTACTGACGTGGCCAAGCATTGCAATGTGCAAACCACCAGATTCTTTCAAATGACAATACCATTGGCTGGAACTCTATCAGACATGGTGCTAAGAACTCCATCTGTGCTGTTTGCCTAATCCTCACAACACTACACTGTTGTGCCCGGTTCTCAACACTCACAATAGTCTATTAGTTGGAAATAGACTTTACCCTTATTAGTGAGAGTTTCTATTGTGGTGATAAAACACCCATGACCAAAAGCAACTTGGGGAGGAAAAGGTCTATTTCAGCTCACTGTTCCAAATCACAGCCCATCATGAAAGGAAGTAAGGGCAGGAAGCTGGAGGAAGGAATGAATAAGGAACCATGGAGGAGTGTGGCTTTCTGGCTTGCTTCCTACGACTTGCTCAGCATGCTTTCTTCTACAAGTCAGGACTACCTACCCAGGGATAGCATCACCCACAGTGAGCTGGGCCTTCCCATATGAATCAGTAATCAAGAAATTGTCCCACAGGTTCCCAAACGATTATAGCTAGGGTCAAGTTAACAACAACAACAACAACAACAACAACAACAACAACAACAAGGATTCAACCCACCGGCACTCTTAAGCATATACATATATTTAAAAATGTCCAACATACTATGATGACAGACACATTGTTAAAAAAATTTCAAAATATTTGGCAGATTGTCTGTGCCATATCACCACTTGTGCCATCCACAGAGAGCTTCCAGGCTTTCGGTGCTGAAGCACAACTTGGAAGAGTAGACAAGACTCTTTTCCAAAACTTGTTTGTCTGGCCAGTTAAACACTCCTCAGTCCCCTTATATGTTGTCATGTGTGTATTCACATGTGGGTCTGATGCTGTGATGGATGTTTGGAGAATTAGGACTAAATGTGATTTTTCTTTGTGTCTCGGTGTCCTGTGCCTGGAATACATAGGGTGTTCATTAACTCTCCAGTAAAGAGAGGGAAGGGCTGACAGAGAGCAACAGTTCCATAGTCTGTCCTTGAAGAAGGCTTTCTAGCGACGTGTCTCATCCAGATTTTTCATTCCCACAAGACTACTATTGCCACTGAAATTTGTAAGAGTATTTTACATTTTATAAATTTACAAATAGCCATGCGAAGTCATTAGGATCATTACAGAATATTCCAAACTGAGGCAATCTTCCTCTTCCTCCTTCTGAAATGCTTTAGCAAGGAAACTATCTTCATTTACGAATATATACTGGGGAGATGGCTCATTGGCTGCAGCATCTACTGTGCAAGCACCACAACCTGAGATGGAATCCCATGTGGGACACATGAGTGCACATCTGGAATCCCATGTGGCACACATGAGTGCACATCTGGAATTCTAATGGTTTTAAGGAGAGACAAAGGTGAAGGCAAGGTAATCTAAAGTAGCTATAGGCCAGCTAGTTTGCTGTCCGTGACAGTGAGCAAGGAAAGACTGTGCCTCAAACAAAGTAAGAGGATTAACACACAGGATTGTCCTTTGACCTCCGTATTCATGGGTCACATATGCATCAGATGGCATATGTGAGCCTGCTCTCACACATACAAAATACACATGCATCATACACACTAGACACTGCACACACACACACACACACACACACACACACACACACACACACACACATGAAAATACTCCCACTAACTAGCATAAGTAGGAGAAAGGGCATCTACAAGACTCCACTCTAAATTTTACATAAGAACAATAGAGGAAAGAGAAAAATAAAATGCAGTCTGAGACTCATAAATGAAAGAGAGACCATTGGAAAGGTTCCTGGGGGCGGGGGTTGAATAGTCAATGACAAATGATCCTCATTGAGCTGTGTCCCTGTTGCCAATTCCTCTCTAGTGACCATGGTTTAAAGAAAATGAGAGGAAAAAAACATCTTAAAGTGTGCTGTGTAAGATGGGAAGTAGATACAGGGGTCCCAGGAAGTTTGCTGGCCAGATAGTCTGCCCTGTATTGCAAAGATCAGGCCAATTACAGACCCTGACTCACATACAAGGTGGGATACACCTGAGGAATGGCACCTGGATTGTCCTTTGACTCCCAAACTCATATGCACAAATGTGCCCTTGCAACCACTCATAGGAACACACATGTATTGTATACACATAAGCACATGCTATGTCCTTTCATATATTTAGGTCTTCTTTTCTCAATGTAAAATCCTATGAATATTTAGATAGATTTATGTCAATTTATTTCTCTTGTGAGAAAAATGGCACCATTAAAATTCTAAATTCTAATTGTTCACTGCAATGAACTTTTGTGCATTGAGATTATATTCTGTAATGTAGCTAAACTCTCACATTGCAGAAGTTATTATTTTTTAAATTCTTTGGGAATGTCTGCATGCAGTCATATCTTCTGTTGATAAAGATAATTTTTCTCCATCCTAGTATGTATTCCTTTTATTAATTTTTCTTGTCTTATTGCAGTTGGTAAGATTTCTCAAACAATATTAATAGGATTGGTAAGAAAATAAGCCTTGCACTGTTTCCATTCTTGGGAAAGTACCCTGTCTATGACAAGTAACTGTAATGTTAACTGTAGGTTTTGGATATATACTTAACTGGAACAGCAAAGATACTTCTGCAAATATTTTCTTTATTTACATTTCAAATGCTATCCTGAAAGTTCCCTATACCCCCCCGCCCCTGCTCCCCTACCCACCCACTCCCACTACTTGGCCCAGGCCTTGCCTTGTGCTGGGTCATATAAAGTTTGCAAGACCAAGGGGCCTCTNTTCCCAGTGATGGCCGATTAGGCCATCTTCTGCTACATATGCAGCTAGAGACACAAGCTCAGGGGGTACTGGTTAGTTCATATTGTTGTTGTACCTACAGGGATATAGCCCCCTTCAGCTCCTTGGGTACTTTCTCTAGCTCCTCCATTGGGGGCCCTGTGTTCCATCCAATAGCTGACTGTGAGCATCTACTTCTGTGTTTGCCAGGCACTGGCATAGCCTCACAAGAGGCCGCAATATCAGGGTCCCTTCAGCAGAATCTTGCTGGCATGTGCATTAGTATCTGGGTTTGGTGACTGATGATGGGATGGATTCCCGGATGGGGTAGTCTCTGGATAGTCCATCCTTTCATCTTAGCTCTAAATTTTGTCTCTGTACCTATATCCTTTCATGGGTATTTTGTTCCTTATTCCAAGGAGGAATGAAGTATCCACACAATGGTCATCCTTCTTGGTTTTCTTGTGTTTTGCAAAATGTATCTTGGGTATTCTAAGTTTCTGGGCTAATATCCGCTTATCAGTGAGTGCATATCTAGTGACTTCTTTTGTGGTTGGGTTACCTCACTACGGATGATATCCTCCAAATACATCCATTTGCCCAAGAATTTCATAAATTCATTGTTTTTAATAACTGTGTAGTACTCCATTGTGTAAATGTACCACAGTTTCTGTATCCATTCCTCTATTGAGGGACATCTGGGTTCTTTCCAGCTTCTGGCTNTTATAAATAAGGCTGCTATGAACATAATGGAGCATGTGTCCTTA
The DNA here is from genome assembly GCF_900095145.1 of Mus pahari. Classification (NCBI taxonomy): domain Eukaryota; kingdom Metazoa; phylum Chordata; class Mammalia; order Rodentia; family Muridae; genus Mus; species Mus pahari. The sequence goes on along the minus strand of NC_034594.1, from coordinate 31,547,996 downwards.
TTACCAGTTGGAAGATCTTCTGGGTATATGCCCAGAAGAGGTATTGCTGGGTCCTCCGGTAGTACTATGTCCAATTTTCTGAGGAACTGCCAGGCTGAATTCCAGAGTGGTTGTACAAGCTTGCAATCCCACCAGCAATCCCACCAGCAATCCCACCAGCAATCCCACCAGCAATCCCACCAGCAATCCCACCAGCAATGGAGGAGTGTTCCTCTTTCTCCACATCCGCCAGCATCTGCTGTCACCTAAATTTTTAATCTTAGCCATTCTGACTGGTGTGAGATGGAATCTCAGGGTTGTTTTGATTTGCATTTCCCTGCTGATTAAGGATGTTGAACATTTTTTCAGATGTTTCTCAGCCATTTGGTATTCCTCAGTTGAGAATTCTTTGTTTAGCTCTGTACCCCATTTTTTAATGGGGTTATTTGAATTTCTGGAGTCCAGCTTCCTGAGTTCTTTGTATATATTGGATATTAGTCCTCTATCAGATTTAGGATTGGTAAAAATCCTTTCCCAAACTGTTGGTGGCCTTTTTGTCTTGTTGACAGTGTCTTTTGCCTTACAGAAGCTTTGCGATTTTATGAGGTCCCATTTGTCAATTCTTGATTTTACAGCACAAGCCGTTGGTGTTCTGTTGAGAAATTTTTTCCCTGTGCCCATATCTTCGAGGCTTTTCCCCACTTTCTCCTCTATCAATTTCAGTGTCTCTGGTTTTATGTGGAGGTCTTTGATCCACTTAGACTTGAGCTTCTGCAAATATTTTTGACAATTTTTATCATGAGTAAATGTGTGAGATTATAATCACCTATTGATATGACTGTTTTGGCTTGAATGAGAATGACTCTCATATATTTGAATGCCTGGTCCCTACTTAGTAGAACTGTTTGGAAAGGATTAGTAGATGTACCCCTGTTGGAGGTGTGTCATTGGATCTGGAGGATCCAAAAGATTGTGATTTCTAGTGCCTTTCTCTCTATCTTGTAATTATGGATCAAGATGTGACCCCTCAGCTGTTCCTTCTCTCTGCCATCATGACCTCTATGTTAAAACTACTCATGCATTTGTGGAGTAGACCCCACTAGACTGACACTACCATCTATCTATCTATCTATCTATCTATCTATCTATCTATCTATCATCTGTCAATTTATCTCTTATGAACTTCGATTGCATATGTCTTTCAAATGATTTACCTTCCTTACCTAAGATATTATAGGCATAAAATTATACTGTTTCTCTTTAAATATTTGTAAGGAACTGGTGAGATAGCTCAGTAGGTGCTTTCAGACAAGACTGATAGCCTGACTTCGTTCCCCAAAATCCGCATGATAGGAAGAGAAAACTGAGCTGAGTGGTGGTCATGCAAGCCTTTAATCCCAGCAGGGAGGAGACAGAGGCAGGTTGATCTCTGAGTTCAAGGCCAACCTGGACTACAGAGCAAGTTCCAAGACAGCCAAGGCTACACAAAGAAACTCTATTTCAAAAACAAAAAAACCCCGAAAAACAAAACAACAATGAAAGAGAACAAGAGGAGGAGGAGGAAGAGGAAAAAGAAGAAGAAAACTGACTGGTGTCTGTTGTTATAGGACATCTACAGTCTCAAAAGCTAACACATGGTCAGTGAATGATGTTGTTAAGAATAAACACCCAGGCTCTCTTGCTCTTTTACTCTCTTGCCTCTCTTCCCTCTTGCCTCCTTGTCCCCCCTCTCCCTCCATTCCCTTCTCCCCCTCTCTCCACGTGGCCATGGCCAGCCTCTACTTCTCTACTCTCTCCTTCTCTCTGCCTTTCTCTGCCTCTACTGCCTTCCTCATGTCCTGAATAAACTCTGTTCCGTGGTAAAAAAAAAAAAAAAAAAAGGAATTAACATCCAGGGCTGGTGAGATGGCTCAGCAGGTAAGAGCATCCGACTGCTCATCCAAAGGTGCAGAGTTCAAATCCCAGCAACCACATGGTGGCTCAAACCATCCTTAACGAGATCTGACTCCCTCTTCTGGAGTGTCTGAAGACAGCTACAGTGTACTTACATAAAATAAATAAATAAATAAATCTTTAAAAAAAAAACAAACAAACAAACAAACAAAAAAAACCAAGAATAAACACCCAGCCCAGCATAATGGCATGAGGTGGAACAGACTTTTAATTCTCCCAGCGCTTAGAAGATAGAGACAGGAAGAGCTTTGAGTTGAAGGCCAGCCTGGTCTACATAGTGAGTTCCAGGACAGATAGGACTCTATAGAGAGACCCTGTCTCAAAAACAAGACAAGTAAGACAGAATAAATGCCCAATAGTTCAAAAGAATTGTTAAAAGGAACTGCAGAGGAAAAATACCAGGCATTTACTGACAACAAAGAATATCGAACCTAATGGCTCAGAGTGTAATGCTTAAGCATAACTCTATTTGGGCAAGGAGGAAGGTGCTAGGTTCAGCCTTTCTAAAGAAAGCACTGATGCAGGACTGAAACTGGCATCCTTAGCCAGATATGGAATGGTGGTACATGCCTGTAAGCCCAGCTCTTGGGGGCAAGGTCTTAGAGATCTTAGAGATCATCTTGATCTCTAAGATGATCCCCATCTAGTTGTTTGAGGCCAACTTGGGTTCCTTGAGACTTTGTCTTTAAAAAAAATCCATCAAAGGAGAATCATTTTGCACCATGAGGAAAAGAACCTGAATACAAGGTGTTGTGGGAGCATCATTGTAAATAAATTTAGGTAGCGCTGGGATTTCTAAGTTAGTCAGTTTGTTTCTTGAGCAAGAGAATCTTGTTGAGATGAGTGAGACTGATATATAAACAGCTCCAAATCCCAAGGCAGGAGGCTTGCTGTTGTAGAGCCATATCTAATTGGATAAGGGTGAATTTCTGATGCTAACGTATCTCATAGGACATAGGAGGTTTTGAAAGAAACCTCAGTGTCTTCCACCTAAGCAATTCCAAGTGATTGCCTCCTTAGTTGACTATATTCTTTAGGGCTATCGCTACAGTAAGAGGCATGCTCACTGAACATGAACACTTCTGTACTGGGTCATTGTAGAAATAAAGGCAAGGAAGGGACCAAGGAACTTTGGTCTCCTAGGTACAGAGAACAAAGGAGATGAAGCATGAAGGAGCTGAGTATTTTGATAAATACTCATATTCAGCACCAGCTCCCTGTGGTCTGACCATTCAATGAAATCAATAGCTGGAAACTGAAAGGCTTGGAGGGACAGCCAATGGTGGGGCCCAGGGAGCATGTTCCCACAGTCAGCAACAGTCTAGTCTTTAGGGAAAATGCCTGAATGATAATTTGTTAACATAAATTGAAATGCCTTACCCCTGCCCTGCTGTTGATATAGTGCAGCCCTATATAACCTATATAACCTATAACCTACATAACCTATATAGTCTATATAACCGTAGCCAAATAACATATATCTGCTGGTGTGGATGCTAATTTCCCTTGCCTGTGCTAAAGTAGCAATAATCACTTGTATATGATCTCTAGTGTCTACTGGGGATCTTCCAAGAGGTGCGAGGATGTGAAGAAAGAAAAAGAAAGAACTCAGACAAGCATTGCCTCTTTTAGAAAGATGGTTGGACATTAAGCATTTTGGGATGGTGGGAACTGAAAAACTTCTTTGGTCTAACCAGTTTGATCTTTTTATGATGAATGAGGTAACCCAACATAGACCCACCTGATGGTGTGACTGATTTTAATACAAAACTTCAGGCTTGCATATTGCAGTGCAGAGAGCAACGACTGTACCAAACCTTTCCCCCAAAAGACTTCATATAAGCATAACCCACTCCAAATTCCTTGCTACACACTGAAATTACTCAAAGGCACTGACATCACATGGAAAACACATTAGAAAGAAAGTAGAGTACAGTGTTTGATCTCCTTTATGTTGAAATGGCCAATAATAGCTAAGAGAAATCAAGAGTCTCTCTGAAACTAACAGAAACCAAACCAAATTGGATATTTCCACAGAAGTAGGTAGGTGGCCCCACAATGCATAAAAATAATGGACTGGATCTCAGAAACTAAGAAAACTTGATAGCATGTTTTATTTTCCCAGAAGTATTTGATTGCATGAAATCAGATCATCCATGATCAGCTATCTTAGATTATGCCCTTCATTGATCCTTGTGGGAGCTGCAAAGTTTGGTTTCATGTAAGATCATTGCTGGGGATGGTCTTATGCACTGTGAAAAAAGGATGTTTAATAGAAAAGCACAATTTTAAGGATGGGTGCTCAATTGTATCCATAAGCATGTAGATGGCGGTCGAGTTGTCAAAGTCCCTTTTCCTGGGACAGTTCTCAAGATGAAGACTCTGTCCGTGCACCAGGGGGCACTACTTTCACATGGAAAGCAAGCAGAGCCCGAGGCTTCATTGTGCATTTACCCTTAAGTTCCTTTCACACTTGAACAACGTGGGTATTATTCTTTGGCTGCTTCTCACTTGTGATCATATATCCCAGATTTTTTCCCTTGTGGTATCACAGATTTTGTAGAGACTCCAAGCTGGATCCTACCAACTTGCTGTATGACAAGGCATTGTGTTGGTATCCGTACATCCGTACACCCGTACACCCGTACACCCGTACACCCGTACACCCGTACACCCGTACATCCGTACATCCGTACACCCGTACATCCATCCATCCATCCGTACATCCATCCATCCATCCATCCATCCATCCATCCATCCATCCATCCGTACATCCGTCAGGGTGAGTGTAGGAGGGAAGAGAAAAGGAAGAAACAATATCCATGCCAAATGACTATGAGAGTTTAATGAACTCTTGGCATTATTGAGCTTGAGGACCTGAAGAACGCCTCTGGTATGACTCATACTTGAGACAGAGCTGAGCTAGGTATTCCATTAATTTAGGTTAAAAAAAAAAAAAACAAACAAAAAGCAAAGCAAGGGCTGGAGAGACGGCTCAGCAGTTAAGAGCATTGACAGCTCTTCCAGAGCTTCTGAGTTCAATTCCCAGCAAACACATGGTAGCTCATAACCATCTGTAATGGGATCTGATGCCCTCCCTCTTCTGGTGTGTCTGAAAACAGTGTACTCACATACATGAAATGGATAAATAAATCTTTTTTTAAAAAAAAATTTTTAAAGGCAAAACAAACAAAACAAAACACCTCTAAGCCTTAGGTGCTCAGGGATCTCAAATCTACAAAGGGTGGTGATGCCAAAGGGTGACTCAGGCCTCCTATCTCTCTATCTCTTCATAGAATCCACTATAGCAAAGTTCTACCTTTAAAAATCATCTAAATAAAGATGCTGGAGTCACAATAGCAGTTTCCTTTCTTAGACAAGTGCTCTCTGGCTGTATCTTACAAATAAGTTGCTGGTTTTTTAAGTTCTTTGTTTAAGAAGCCTAAAGCCAGTCATGTTGGTTGGTTGGTTTGTTACATAGAATTTTATTTTTTTAGAAAGTTCTAACAGCATAGAATTCCAACACTCCAATTCACTTATAATATAAACATGCTCCCCACATTCACTTTCTTATCAGTGCATAGAATAGGAAATTCCAAGTGCTGCAATTATGCAAAAGAGAGATTAACAAAAGAAGGGATTGTGAGATCCATGGTGAAATACCGAAGAGTTATACGTTCAGGCTCCCTAAAAGATAGCTCTTGGCCTGCCATCCCCTCAGGGTATAGAAGCTTGTCCTGCCTAGTCCTGTCAGAAACATCCACTTAATGAGCTGTAATATGAGATTTTGACATAACCAACTGCACAGTGGTAACTCTACTGTAAGTACATTGTCCTCGTGCCCAAATTCAATACTGCTCCATTGTAAACAAGAAGTCTGGCTTAACTTGACTCTCCACTAAAAATATTTAAACTAAAACAGAAACTGACATCATAAGGGCAGGCTGAGTTCCCTATGTTTAGATTTTGGACCATTTCTATACTGTTTCCAGAAATTTCCACCGGATGCTGCTTAATAACTGTAACAATGGGTTACATACAGAGATTAACAGGGGAAACCCGATTAAGTCATCCAGACAACTGATCTTTCTACAAAGGTCAGGCTCTCCAGATTGGGACTTTAACACGGTGCTTTGGGCCAAGAGCCAAGAGAGACATACAGTGACTCCGTTGTCTTCCCACTCAATCCTGACAGAGCACTGAACTGTTTTAGTTGGCTCTACTCGTGCCCCACTTAATGCCTTAAATGGGAACTTCCAATGGTGCTGCTCTTTGCCTTGGAGATAGCCAATGGCAGAAATGCTATCTAGTGGCAGGCAATTAACCGCTCATAAATGGTGCTGGCACTAAAGTCAAGGTCAGATTACCTCTGAGAACACCAGGAGACAAAGCCAACCTGGGAAAAAGAGTGGCACAGTCACCTCTGCTGTAGCTGCATTGTGTAAACACTGGCTCAGAGTGCCCATTGTTTCAGGCTTATTTACCCAGCTGGCAGAATTTACTCAACATCACAGCTGGAACCCTGAGTTTTTCACCTCTAGACAGTGGGCTTTCTAGCAAGTGAACAGTCTTCCTTCAGAGATATATGTCCTTCTTACATTCTGATTGTAGTTTAAATTCAAATTTTTCAGGGTGGGTCTTATGAGACCTGGGATGTGAGACTAGAACTTTCTGGAGCGGTTGCTTTAGTCTCAATTCATCTTAGGTTTCTCTGTCAAGAATACACAGGCCTCAGTACAGCAACATACTTTTTTTTTTTTTAATGACCTACAGTTTATACTCATGCGTTTGGACAACCAATCAAGGCACCCAGTCTTGACTCTATCTTTATGATTGAGAAGTAAGCATAGGGATATCGAGAAAGCTTTAGAAAGAGAGCAGATTGTTTACAAAGTCATAGTCAACCATGTAAGGGTAAGACTTACTTTACAGAACACTTGCTGAAGTGCTTGACTTTTCTGCAGGGTAACAGCTGTTTAACATTTCCTGGAGGACTGGGGAAGTGCCAGGACACTGGGGAAAGAGCCAACATAACATAGTTGTTTTTAAAAAAATGGGGGAAATGTTTAGTAGAAAAAAATAAAGACCTGTAAGTTCAACTTTTATAGCTGAAGAAGTCGTGAAAGTGAATAAATAACAAATAAACAAGATACTGATTTTTCCATGAGCTACACCCCTCCCAGGCCAATCTAATATTTCAATCTAATATTTCAATCTACCGACAAAAGATCTACAGCTATCTGTGCATTAGAGATAGGGCCATAAGGGCACGGGAGAAAATGGTGTTCAGACAAGCCCTAGGGATCATGGTCACACCGGAGTAGAGAACACAACTGAGGTTGTACCTGGAACAAGGACCCAAGCCTAAGAAAACTAGGTTCATCTAAGATATTATGCTGTCTCCAGCTGTTAGCAGTTAGAATCCCTGGGTTGGAAGGGAAGATGATGAGGTAAAGATTCCTGCAGGCAAGCCTGCCAACCGGAGTCTTATTCCCTAGGACCCATGGGACAGGAGGAGAGAACCGACTTCTGTAAGCGCTCCTTTAACTTGCACATGTACACCACAGCATGCCTGTGCCCTCCAGTGTAACAGACACAGACGGAATAAAGAAAGCCATAATCATAAGAACTTGAATTCCCAAGCATGGGTCCACAGAGGCTGTTGAGTGCCTTCGAGACAGCCGCTGCCATAGATTACTTTTGATAGTACTGTTTCTTCGTTATCCTTCCAGTAATTCATATGCATGTATGTATGAGTATATGCATGAATGAATGTAGTATTGTGCATGCATGTATGTATTGTATGCATGTACATGTGTGTATATGTATGTATGTATGTATGTATGTATGAGTTTTTCAAGACAGGGTTTCTCTATGAAGCTCTGGCTGTCCTGAGACTTGTAGACCAGGCTGCCCTTGAACATCTACCCACCTTTGCCTCCCAAGTATTGGCATTAAAGATATGACTCACCTCCGCCCAGCTCAGTAATTCATTTATTTACTAATACTTACCAAGTGTTTTGTTTTATTTTTATTTATTTCATGTGTGTACATAGTCAAGTGAGTTTGGAGGCCAGAGGTCAGTGCCAATACTATCTGCCTCTATTGCTCTCCATTAGTGTGTGAGACAGAGTCTTTCTCCGAACCTGGAGCTCCGGGGTTCATCAAGGCTGCTTTGCTGTGAGGCTCCAGGAGTCGTCACCTTTCTGCTTCCCTGGGGCTGGGATTACAGGTGTGCACTGCCACACCCCACTCAGCAAGCACTTTACTAATTAAACCTTCTTTCCAAGCCTAAATTACCTCACTCCACATGGTTTAAGGGATTGTCTAACTAGGGTGGTGATGAATGAAGGACAAACATAGGGACATAGGGACACAGAAAAGCTGGGATCAGATGGTCTGGGCTCTCTGGTGGAGGAACCGCAGCACCTCGGACACTCGGCATGTTTGCTATGTACAGTTTAACCAGGGGGTTAGTGAGGATTATTGCATACGGCACTCTTACCTACAAATAAGGAGGCAGGGTTTATGATATACAGCTGAACAAGGTGATAGGCTTAGCTAATCTCAGCAGGAGTGGTTTCTGTCAGGGAGCACTCTTCAGACCATAAATATCCATGGAGAAAGTCAGGTGGACATCTTCTGTACACACATTTGTCCTCAGACCAGAGGAGGACTTTGCCATCCCTTTCACCCTGACCTGGACAAGGTTTTGCCACTCAAATGGATCTGAGGATTTGGTTTTTGAAATGGCTGTGTCCATATCAACAACACACAGCCACTTAGGACTTCATTTGTTCCCAATACTGAATATCTTACTTACATACTTAACTGTAATTATACCCAAGGATAAAGAAAGTAAAAATGATAGCTGGTTGATTAGCTATCACCCTAATGATGACAGTGGTACGAGAACGCATTTTAATCATGATGTCAGCACTACTAACAGTATATAAAATGTATCAAAGAACAGCAGTTATAACTAAGTTCTGATGACCTTTTTCTATTACTATGAAGATTTAGAATAAGCTATGATCTTTTTAAAATTAGTAAATATGTATAATGTTTAAAATCAGCCATATCAGTTAGAACTGGGACTCTTTTGTGCTGTCTTGGACTTTGACTGTTGGGATACCAGATTTCCTAAAGTACTAGTTTCTTGTTGCTCTATACAGTTTCTGTATGTTGTTGCTAATGCAGTGCCCTGCTCATGTCAACAACGACAAAAATGTTACATTTTATCAGCACAAAAATGTTACATTTCATCAGCATCTTTGCTTTTGTCACGCTCAAAAATAAACAGAATAAAGCATATGGAGAGAAAATTTCAGTCTTCCCAATGTACACTTTTATTTTTACCTTCCTTATAAGTCCGTAAACCTTTCTGGAATGCATGTTTCCATATCACTTCCTGTGGCTTGCTATTATGCATGCCATTTTGCAAAATCGTCCATTAAAGAAACTTCATCGGGATATCTCCACCAAGATTCTACATTCCAAACCGAATTCCTGTATTTCACTTACAAATGTGATGCAAAGCATCTAAACTAAGCAGGAACTAGACATTTTCCTTACAGATCTGGACAGTTGCCTACGAGATGACACAGTGTGTAGTTCATTGACTCCGTCTCTTCATTTAGCTCATCTTACACTATTCAACAGTAAAAAATGGCCATAGTAGGGTAAAACCAAGTAAGACACTAATTTCTATAAGGCATGCACCTGCCTTTTTTTTTTATTCCAACTACTGGAACAGACAAGTCAGGCTTGCACAGGCATACCTCAGTGCAAGGTAAAGTTATTTTCAGGAGACTGGTTGGTGCTTGAATTTCTGACTACAACCTGAAGACTGTCTATTGGATGTGAAGAGAAAGGTGGGGTAGGCAGGCAAGCAGTGTGATTTCAGCAGGAAGCTGGGGAGGGGCAAGCAGCTTCAGAGACTTCACAGCAGTGAGTAGAGTGGAGTGACCTGGCAATGTTTCATCTTAAGATAATCCTTGTAAGATACTTATTATTATCCCCACTTACAGATGAGGAGATGGGGGTGTTCAAGTAAGTTACTCAAGGCCAAACACCAGTGAAAGGGCAAAGTTGGGATTTTAATGTAGTTCAGTTTGACTCGTTGGCACACACACATATTTAGAAGTAGTCAGAATTATTAATTTGTAAATGAACGTTGTATGACAGACACCAAAGCAAAGAAGTCCAAGGATCTAGGCTCATCCCCAGTACTTATTTCTGATTGCATCACTGAAGGTGAAAATTCTAGACTATGATGTTATTAAATTGAGCTTGATTCTATGACTTCTCCAATCTTCTCACGTTCCCTTGAAGTCTGTATGATCCCTTCACAGCCTTCCACAGATCTGAAGCATCTCACAAGTCCTGAGTGAGGCTGAAACATTTCCTTTCCATGTGGAGAAGATGTGTTTCATCATGATAGGGTTCTCCTCCACTAAAATACCTGACGGGCTGTTCCGCCCACAGCTCTTTCGTGCAGGCATGGGAACTTACATAAAAAACAAAGCATGGCCGGACATGGTGGCACACTCCTTTAATCCCAGCACTCGGGAGGCAGAGGCAGGCGGATTTCTGAGTTCAAGGCCAGCCTGGTCTACCGAGTGAGTTCCAAGACCGCCAGGGCTACACAGAGAAACCCTGTCTCAAAACAAAACAAACAAACAAACAAAAAAGTAGTAGTAGCCCAAGAATCAAAAATTGGCTCTGGCCTGTTTGAAGTGTCAACAAGACCTGGGCTTCATTTTCCACCCAGAGAGCAGAAAGCAGTGCACTGGTCCAAGACCTTCAGTGTAAAAAAAAAAAATGGTGTGGAAAACATTGAAATTATAGCCACAGGTTTGTTTAGGAAATGGCTTCAAGGATGTCTGGCGACTCTGAAGTTCTGTGGCTAGTGACACTGGAGTCATGCAAACTACGGAGAAAGGCTGACCTGCAGCAAGAAAGGGCAGATCTGTGGCTTTAGGGTGGCTGGAATTCTGAACACCATCAAAGCAAAAGACTCTGAGGGAGTTCTCAGTGTTCCGGCTGCACAGGGAACCCTTTCATTCCCTGGAATCCTCTTGAGAAGGAGAGGCTTTGGGCAGAGTGGCTGTCAGCACATTCCCAGCTAGAATGACCTTCTATTCTTGTCCAGTGACGCTGACCTCCCTTCCCCAGAATGCGCTCCGTGTTCACCTCAGGGAAGTGCACACTTACACAGCTTCTAGATAACAAGCGCACCCCTCTCCAGATGACAAACATTATAGGCATCTCTGAAATCTCACCTTAGGAGAGACCGCGTGTTGGCTTACAAGAATGGAGACTTGAAAAAGTTGGCTTGCAGTCGATTCTGAATTCTACATAATGTTATGCCCAGTCTAGCTTTTCTCCCTTGGATTGGCAGCAATCCACCCCACCCACTTCAATCTGATACCATCAAGTGGAAATCACAACCAAAATGAAAATCCTTACCATGTAATTCAAGGATTTACATCATTTTTTAGCCAACAAGGGCACCAAGTTTCAGGAGTCCTAGAGGACTCACTTAACACATCCTGCTAAGCCACAATACCTCCATCCAGGTTACGGGGATTCCTCTCTTGAACAAAAATGTTTCTATCTCCATCACTTTGCAGAGGAATGACCCATTTTACACTATTTTTTCCCCTCATTTTAAACTTAAGAATTTTTTTTGTCTGTAATTTTTGTGAAACTCTGTTGCTCAGCCGACAGAACACTAAGGTTCAGTCTAAGTGAGAGGACAACTTACAGAAAGTCAGTTCTCTCCTCTTGTCATATGGCTCTTGTCATGTGGTTCAGATTCCCTTGAGGGCCAGGGCTCTCCTTTACAGCACAGGACTGTCCCCTGCAGGAGCCTCTGTGAACCACTGGAAATTGATGGAAAAGATAGCACTAGACACGTATTATTATTATTATTTATTATTATTATTATTATTTTATTAAATTATCATCAGTGGTGGTGGTGGTATAGGTGTGTGTGTGTGTGTGTGTGTGTGTGTTTGTGTGTGTGTGTATGCACATGTGTGTGCCGGTAATACATTGGGAGACTATCTGCCACAGAACACAAGTAGATGTTTGTGGAGTTAATTTTCTCCTTTCCCCTTTATGTGCTTGGACCACATAGTACCTTTATCCTCAGAGCCATCTCACTTGCCCTGAGATAGTTTTTGAGAGGGGTTTTGAAGGCTTTGATGTGGGAGTATACCAAACAGAAGAAAGGACTAGGGATTTCCAGGAACAAAGGCCAGATACACTGTGGCAGGAAAAAGCAGATCTGCTGGAGGCTGGCCAGAAATGGCAGAAGAAAAGAGACCTGCAGATAGAAAAGACCCATCCTTTGCGGTCCAAATATGGAGGAGTTCACACATTTTCATCATTTCATTCCGGTGTTGCTGGAAGCCTGGATCAAGGCACCCACTGTAGAAGCAGAGAAGAATGCCACATCCCAAAGACATCTCAGGGGTGGAACTAACAAAGGTGTGTGGATGAGGAGGGAGATGTCACAGAGATTTCTAGTTTGGGGAACAAAGCAGGCAGAGATGACTATCTCTGTCTTCCTGTGTACCTGGTTCCGGTCCCCTCCCCACCTCTGTTCTCTCTACTTCTTTCCCCTGTGAGGCTCCGTCTCTGCGTATTCTCTCTGCCTCATGGTGTGAGCTTCTTCCTATATGTGGCTTTTATTCTTTTCTCTAATGACTCCCTTCGTCATGAAACACATCCCTCCTGCTTCCTGCTAGATCCAGACAGTGCTTTTGACTTTGCATATCCCTTACTTGGTCTCATAAAACTCTCCTGTGCTCCATTCCACTATTGATTACAAATTTTGTTTCATTTTTTTTTTTTTTGAGACAGGGTTTCTCTGTATAGCCCTGGCTGTCCTGGAACTCACTTTGTAGACCAGGCTGGCCTCAAACTCAGTAATCCGCCTGCCTCTGCCTCCCGAGTGCTGGGATTAAAGGCGTGCGCCACCACGCCCAGCTGTTTCATATTTTTCAATAAAGAGAATCTAATGAAACCAGTTCTTCTTTCCATGCTATTTTAGAGTCACTCTTCCTGGTTGTTCTCTGAATCATCTCAGGGGCTTAAAACAAACTCTGGGCTCATAGCTCCTCCAAGTCAGACCTTTGAGAATGGAAATCCTATCACCTGCCTTGTCGTGTTCCAGGGCAACACCAGTACACCCATGGGAGTGGAACTACAGTTAAGGTGGCAAGACGGGGTTCTAGTCAGGTACTCAAGCAGTTCAGTTCCTCTCAGCTAAAGAGAGGGGGTGGACTGGGGAGCAGGGTTACAGTGCATAAACCATGGCCACCAACCCTTTCACCAGTAGCATGATTCTCTTACAACTCACTGAAGCATGTTTGCTACAGTAGAATAGTAAAGTAAAATATTTAAGCACACACTCATGGTCTTAGGTGCGCTCTGTGTAGAGCCCTGATGGGGATCTTGAATCCAGATGGGACGAGAAACAGGACGCTTCTCTGAGGAGCCGGCATCTGAACTGAACCTTTGGGTTGATTAGTCAGATGACAAAAAAAAAAAGAGTATAAGAATCAGAAATAGTAAGAGACTACTAAAGGTAGGAGGGCACAAGATATAGGCAGAGAAGCGGGGAGGGGATTTTTAAAAAGCAGATTATACATGAAAATGCTAAGTCAGGACTAAAAATTTTGTACACTAACTTAAAAATAAATAAATACAAAGAGTAACAAGAGCACAGTTGGGAGAAGACCTGAGACTAGGGCAATGGACAGCAGATAAAGTGTTTGCTGTACAACCACGAGAACCTGAGCTCAGATTCCTCTCATCCATGTAGAAGCAGGGTGTGGTAGCTCATGCCTGCAACCCGAGCACTGGGGATAGGTGGACACAGGTAGATCCCAGGGCTTGCTGGCCACACTGGTGAGCACCAGGTTCAGTTGTCTCAAAAAAATAAAATGGAAGGTAATATAGACACCATCTGAGGTTGACTTCTGGCTTTCTTCTGGCTTTCACACACAGGGGAGTTCACACACACAAGAGGGTGTGCAAGTTGGGTTTTCTCAACTTGACATGAACATAGATATGTCTAGGCATCTCAATTGAGGAATTGCCAGCATCAGATTGCCCTTTTGGCAACTCTGGGACCTTGTCTTGATTACTGTTTGGTGTGGGAGAGCCCAGCTCACTGTAGGCAATACCATCCTTGACAGGTGGTCCTAGGTGTTGTAAGAAAGCAGACTGAGCATATTAGTCATGGTTCTTTAGAGTCACAGAACTTATGGGTAGTCTCTATCTAGTAAGGGAATTTGTTGACGACTTATAGTTCGTAGTCCTTTTCCTGTTTCAGGCCCCACGCAAAGCTAGCAGCTTTCTGAGTACTTGGTAAATGAGTCTGAATAACACACCCAAGTGAGGGATGTGCTGCCTCCAGAATCCAAATAGACGTTGTGCTTCTTTCTTGGTTGTAGGAGGGGCCAGGTACAATAACTTATCTTTCACCTTAGAAGGAATATCTCTACATGCCCCACACCNCTGGACTCCTAAGAATTTCACTGAGGTAGATGGTCCTTGAATTTTGGTTGGATTTATTTCCAATCCTCTGATATGCATATGTGCTACCAATGAGTCCAAAGTGGTTGCTACTTCCTGCTCACTTGGTCCAATCAGCATAATGTCATCAATATAGTGCACCAATGTGATGTTTTGTGGAAGAGCCAAATGATCAGGGTCCATTCTAAACTAAGCCTTTATTTTCCAAGTTGCCTTTGGTCATGATGCTTTATCACAGCAATAGAAAGTAAACAAAGATAGAGCTGGCGGGAGGTATAAAAGAAAATGGAATTTCAGATCCAAAGAGGGAAGGATCATGGGGGCAGAATGGCAATGAACATTGTCCTCTGCCATTCCTCCCTAAGCTCATAGGAACCTCCAGAAATTTCTCAGTGTCTTTATTCTAGAAGTGACATTAGCAGACCATGAGAGGCTCCCCAAACCAGAGCAAAGCAGACGTAGGAGGGTGGCAGGAAAGGATTGCACAGAGTGGACAGGGACATAGAGGGGGTTGTATTGTCAACCATCCTCCTAGCAGGAATCTACACTCTATATGAAGTGTCTCATGTGCTCCCCACAGAGCCCAGAAGAAAACAGAGGCTCTAACAGGTTCTGCTCATTTGGTACAATCACACGGCTGGGAAATGACAGCCCTTGAATTTATCTATCAAAGCTCGAATTCCTTAAATTTAAAGGAACTGGAAAGCTAGAGGAGTTCTATGTTTGAAAATGACAGCGAAAGGCAAAGATGTTTATATAGTTCATTTTAACACTCAAGTTGAAAGTGTCCATAATCATGTCTACAGAGATGAGCATTCTACATATTCTTTATCCTATATTTTATTTAACACATTTTCAGTAGAATCAAATACTCTCTTTGAACAAGTTGGTGTGGGTGCCCAATGCGATGATAAATGAAAGGGAACTGTGTGGGCCAGAAGGAAGGGGAGAGTCCTCAAGACATCAGCTCCAGCCCACACTCCCCTCAGACATTTTCCACAGACACCTTGGCTTGAAATTATGTATGCTCACAAATTAAGTTTAGAATACTCCAAGTACATCTACATACCGCTTGAACGAATGGGTCCAGGAAGCAAACAAATGCCATTTGAGGGGACAGCTCTGTGTCAGGTGGAATACTGTGGCTGGGCAGGACTCCTCTGAACATCCAGAGGACCCCTCCCCATTGTCATAGGTGCTCCTATGACCTATAGGAGGCTAGAGCCAATCACAGACCTGGGTGACTTATGTGAATAGAGCAAGAGCATCAAATTCTTAGAGAGGCCCTAGCTTCTGCCAGAAGCCACAGAAACAAACCTGAGCTTGGGTGGGAGATCACCGGGAAAGTTCTTGGTGAAGTCTCTGACTAGCCCTCAAAATTAATGAAGTCATGCAAGATGACACCGCGTTTCCGGTCTTCTGCTTATTTTAGCGTTCCTGCCAGAGAGGGTAAACAACTTTGCAAGGCGATTTCCATCTGCTCAAATATAATCTTATTCTCAGCTTCCTGGGGGGGGGGGGAAGCAGACAGGATTTTAGCATGAAGATTACAGTCAGATTTACCCTGGTTTTCCTGAAATGGGAGGGGTCCTGTGAGCATCAGCATCCCAAAAGTCCCAAGAAAGCCAGGAGAACCATTCGAACACAACAGCGCAGACCGGAGGATGTTAGCTGACCTGACACTTAGGACCAAGTGTTGGCTGGGGACTGCACAGAGAAAAGGTCCATCACAGGCTCTGAATGTGCTCCTAGCTAATCTAGCCAAAGCTTTGGCGTCTCTCCTCTCAGATTCAGCAAATACACTCAGTGTCTCAGTGCAGAAAAACAAATGGATATCCAGGTAAACACGCTGGCGCACTGTTTACAATATTTACCCAAATGTCATTCTAAATGTTTCTGTTGGGGCATTTTTTTAAAACATGTAACGTTCAAGTCAGATTCTGGAAAGAAAAAAAGTAAATTATTTCCATTATGTTGGTGAACTTTATCCAACTAAATGAAGGTCTAAGCAACAATAAAAAAAATACAAAATAAAAATAAAAATAAAAAACAAATATTGAATTCCCTCTGCTCCCACAAAGGCAGTGCGTATTCTGCCAACAGAGAACTTTCACAAGCCAGTTGTACCCCTTTCCTGGGCTCACCTAAATAACTCTCTCTCCCCCCTTCCCTCCCTCCCTCCCTTCCCCTCTCTCCTCACTCTCTCCCTATTCCTCCCCCTCCCTCCTTCCTTCTCTTGTCTCCTGTCTCCTCTCTCAGTCCTTCCCCTCTCTATTTTATGCTTATATACCTTTAAATGCATGTATGGAATTAATGGGGTAAAAAAGATTTTTATTGAAAACTAGCCTGCTAAAGCTACCCTCTGACTGTCTAGAGCAATTTCTCCACAATTTTTCAAAATAACAACATGTCACTCAAAAATTTGTTGACTATTTGACTTCTTATAGCTCACCAGAAACATGTGTGCTTAGAATACAAAAATATAGGGGTACAAAACATGCAAATCCATGCCCTGATAGGCACCCAGGTTAGTTTATTGAATCCTAGCTTGCCACAGACTGAATGCTTCTCTGTTCCTGGGTCATTATCTTTACTTTCTTACTCCACAGATGGTCCTTCCTATGGCCATCTGAGTCTCGATCTGGTGGCTTAGGGACTTAGATCCCATAAGGATCAGAGTTTGAGCCCCTTTCCTCTTCTTTGGGTCACATCTCAGCAAACTCATATGAATCTATATTCTTTCTGGACTCTTCTCACTTGGCTGTTCTTGGTTCTCTTGAGAGAAAAAGTAACATTTCTTATTCCATTGTACTCTGTACAAATATGCTCATACCATATCATTCTGTAGGTGAGTACACCCACACACACAAGTGCATGCCAGCTTTGTTTAGCATGAGTAAAGTGTGCAAAAGTAAAAGTTTTTCCTCTCCTCTCCTTCAGTCAGCGCTACAGTTCCAAGGAGGAGGTCTGTTGCTTTCTTGGTGATGCTGCAGTTTTCCATGCAATTTTTGGAGGAACGTGATGAGCAGCCTCAGCACAGAATGCTTTGATGCTCCCGCAAAGCACTTAAGATGCTTGGCCAACTTACACCCTGGGGCAGCAGTCATAGGCTCTTGTTCCTAGACCTGATGTTGAAATCAAGACATGGCTCCAGCAGGTTCAGCTCCAGGGCAAGCATTTAATGACAGACACAGCCAGCTCTTGAATCGCCCTACACACGCATATTAGAGATTTCTTTTCTTGCATTTACAGATAGAAGGATTCCCAGGAACATTCCTGCTGTCTTCTTGGTGACAGAGTCCCTAGGACAGAGCCTGAGGAAGGGCATGGTTCTGGCACCGTGACTCTTTCACCTTTGTGTAATGGTGCTCTCCTTTCATGGGCAAGATGAAGAGGAGGGAGGTTATACCCATGAAGTCTCACCAACATGACTGCCTAAAGATGAGCCAAGCAAAAAACCATAGCCATGCTAACATGCACTGGAGTGGGAGCACTGACCGTGAGGCCTCAATCCTACCCAAAGAACCATAGGCAACTAAGTAATGCAGAGAGTACAAGAAACAGTATTCCCAGGGAGAAATCCCTTTAACTGGTTATCCAATACCAAATGATCAGCCGCCCTGAAAGCATATAAACAAATAACATTGTACAGACTGGGCATATTACAGTTAGTAATAAATATGTATGCACACACATACATATGCATGTAACAACCATTTAAAAAAAAATGAAGCCATAAATCTAAAAGCAAACAAGAAACACTATATGAGAGGGTTTAGAGGGAGGAAAGGAGGAAATAATGTAATTATATTATGATCTCAAAAAATAAGAGAAATAATAATAAAAAAAATTAAAAAAAAAAAAAAGAGGGTGGCAAGACATGTTGCAAACCTTCCCCTGGCCACTTGGACCTGGTATCCAGATCTTGTAGGTCTTCCTCCCTGTCATGCCCTCTCTTGACCAGCAAGGAAGACACAACCACCAGTTCTTCTAACAGCAGTTTATTCAGCAAGCTTCAATCTTCATCTCCCTCTTCATGATCCCTGAACCCCGGGGAAGAGCCCAATATATCATTCACGCCAACCAATCACACCAGGCAACGTAGCTTTGCCAGGCAAGCGAGCTCAGCCAATGATCAGCAGGGATAACAACAGCAGCCAAATAAGGAGTGACCCAGACCCATCCCGTACCAATTTTCCCAGGGGAAAGATCTTGGGTACAACCTTCATGCACTCAGACATGTCTTCCGAGGGCCGCTTCACAGCGTTCAAGCTAACCCTCGTACAGTGCTCAGCCTCGCATCCCGAGTGTGATGATCAGAAAGAAATTTAACTTTTTATGGCTGCAAGCCAAATTTGGGGAGACTGTCCTGCCTCCACCGCTGCAAAGGCTCAGGCCACGTCACCTCACCAGGCACGCGGCCTCAGCCAATCAGAAGATTGGGAACATATCACCACCAAATATGGACCTGTTTACCACAAGCTCCATAGCTGACAGGCGCCTTCTTTAAGGTGCGGCTTCGGGTAGCCCAGGGGAGGGGCCATAGCTTCCTACACCTCCCAAAAGAGGAGTGAGTCCAGCCTGTTGGGGCATTATCCATGGTAACCCCAAAAGACTTGGAGGCAGCAGGTCCAGTTACTGTTTATGCCGTTGCAGCTACCCTAAGGGCAGCAATCATCTTATCATCCAGCTTGATTTTTCTCATTCTTGCCCAAGTTTGTTCGGTGTTATTGCTTACCTGGGGCAATGACTCAGGTCTCCATTGCTGAGCAGCTTCTGTCTTCAGTTGTCTTAGTTGCATAAAATCACTTTTATGCAGCTATTTCTTGATATATCGATGCGCACAGAAGCTTAAAAAGGCCTCAAGGAACGTCCTGGATTCTAGACATACACCTCTGTGCAGCCACCCTCATCTCTCAAGGGATTTAACATCAATTACACTGGAGCACAGAGCTATCATGTATATATGATAATATACCACATGTACATATTTATAATATACCATATATATTCATATTGTCTCAGGGTTTTACTGCTATGAACAGACACTATGACCAAGGCAACTCTTCTTTTTTTCTTTTTTTGTTTTTTTGTTGTTGTTGTTCAAGGCAACTCTTATAAGGACAACATTTATTTGGGACTGACTTACAGGTTCCAAGGTTCAGTCCATTATCATCAAGGCAGACATAGTGCTAGAGGAACTCAGAATTCTACATCTTCATCCAAAGGCAGACAGAAGACTGGCTTTCAGTCAGCTAGAATGAGAGTCTCAAAGCCCACACCCACAGTGACATACCTACTCAATAAGGCCACGCCTACTCCAATGAGTGCCACTCCCTGGGCCAAGTATAAACAAACCATCACACATATATATGTTATACATGAATTTCATATCAGGATATCAGGTTTCATTGATATTCATATATAGTAATATGTGGATATATATATATATATATATATATATATATATATATATATATATATATATAACCTAGAGTTAGAGAGGTTTTGTCTTTTATTATCTATTATAATGCTAAGTGCGGGCCCCCAAGACCTGGAGTTGGCACATAGCTCCTGGGACCCTGCCCCCAAGTTAACTCTGATTGGTGAATAAAGATGCTGACAGCCAATAGCTGGGTAGAAGAGACTTTGGTAGGGTGGAAGTTTTGCAGGCTTGCAGGAGAGATGACCAGGAAGAGAGAGGAGTAGAAGCTGCCTTGGGCTAGAGTCCGAGAGAATATGGCCGAAAAGGCTGCCTGGTTGGAGTTAAGAGAAGCCCAGATGGAACACAGTAAATAGTGAGTGACAACTTGGGGTTATCAGTGGGAAGGTAGAGTCTAACAGCATGGAGGGTATGCAGTTACCGAGCTATTGTGCTGCGTAAGGCATATTTAAAAATATAAAGGCTGTGTGTATCTTTCATCCAGGAACATGAGTTGTCTATGGCAAGGAAGAAACCTCTTGCTGGAATTTTTAATATTTCTTACTACATAGAGTAGAATATTTTCCACTTTACTCTGGAACACTGTTACATGTGTATACTAAACCATGTACATATCACACCACGTGCATAGACACAGACACACAGGCACACAGGCACACACACACACACACACACACACATGTCCCAGTTTTGTTTAGCATGAACAAAGTGTGCAATATTTTTCCACACTGGAAACTAGTACTAGAGACTAAATTTGTGGTATTGAACAGGTCAAATTCTCAAGCTTTCTTAAGAGTTATCTTCTATCTATCTATCATCTAGTTGCCTATCATTTCTTATTTTATTTTCTATTATTATCTATTTGTGATAAATGTGCCATTGACATACTCTTGAATCTCCTGAGGAGAGAATGTCACTGAGGAATATTGCATTGGGTTGGCCTCTGGACATGTCTATGGCGGGGGGGGAGTTGTCTAAACTAAGTTATTGGATATGAGAAAACCCAGTCCTCTGTGGACAGTACCATTTCCTATGCAAGGGGTCCTGGGCTGTGTACTAATGACGAAATCAAGCTAGGCACAAGCAAGCAAGCAGTGTACTCATCGTTCGCTGCTCTTGACCATTGTGTCATGTGACCAGATGTTTTAAGTTCCTGATTCCTTGATGTTCCTAATGGGAAGGATTGCAACTTAGAATTCTGAGATAAAATAAACCCTTCCTTGCCTAAAAATTTGTTCTTATCATAGTATTTTATTGAAGCAATAAAAATGCAGCTTAAGTCATATCAATTTATCTTTCTTATCTATTTGTCTATCATCTGTCTATCTGTCTATCTATCTATCTATCTATCTATCTATCTATCTATCTATCTATCTATCTATCTACCTATCATCTATTGTCTGTCCATCTAACATCTCATCTTTTTGTGCATCGCACCCACAAAGGACAGTGCCTCTCTCGCCTGTTAGGCCTCTTAGCTCGTTCCAGATGTTTACTTGAGTATTGATAGAAATTTATGGTTGTATTGATAGACTATCTTTTGACTATCTCATATATAAACCATTTGTTTAAAATGTGATGTGAAGTTTTAGTTTTATGATTCTTATAATTATTTCTATTATGTGTAGATTAATGTGTTAATGTGAGAGAAAAGGACAGTTCTTAAACAAAGGGGGATGTGAAGTGGAAATTTCTGGGTTTTTGTTTTTTGTTTTTTGCTTTGTTTTCTTTTGTTTTTGGAGACTCGGGTCATGGAGATGCTTTACCAGGGCAGACAGGTAAAAAATGTTTTGCTAAAGGCTAAAGCTGACAGGTGAAAGGATGTTTTGCTAAAGCACAGGCAGGTGAGAGGATGTTTTGCTAAAGCACACCCATAAAAGGATACATGATGTTCAGAAAGGATATAAATATGACCAGAGACAGAGGAACACGGCTTGTGCTTTCGCATGCCTTGCACTGCTTTGCTAGTCTCTGCTGGCAATGCTCTAGCACTGGTTGGCCTTGAACCGTGTTGCTGATCTTCACCTGTTGAAACTTCATAGAGGGCAACTCGGCAAAGAAATTCTCATGATATTCCTGCAGCTTCTTGCTGCTTCCAAGGACTCAAGCCAATCTGATAGAGGTTCTCAATTTATTCTATACTGCGCTGTCACTGCTGATTTGTGTGTGGTGTCTGCCTAGTGGACTGGACTGCAGCTGCTGGTTTTTGTGTGGTGGTTCGCTAGTAGACTGAGTTGCTAGTATCCTGACAATGAAGATTGGAATCACGCCAAAGAGCTATTTCTTTTTTTTTTTTTCCATTTTTTTCAAATTTTTCCCATTTTTTTATTTACATTTCAAATGCTATCCTGAAAGGTCCCTAAACCCTCCCCCCACCCCTGCTCCCCTACCCACCCACTCCCATTTCTTGGCCCTGGCATTCCCCTGTGCTGGGTCATATGAAGTTTGCAAGACCAAGAGGCCTCTCTTCCCAATGATGGCCAACTAGGCCATCATCTGCTACATATGCAGCTAGAGATACAAGCTCAGGGGGTACTGGTTAGTTCGTATTGTTGTTCCACCAATAGGGTCGCAGCCCCCTTCAGCTCCTTGGGTACTTTCTCTAACTCCTCCA